>NC_135492.1:19711748-20049356 GCF_052094955.1 Ictidomys tridecemlineatus | reverse complement strand
TAACAAGAAGTGTTGGTGAGGATGTGGGGGAAAAGTTACACTCATGCATGACTGTGGGACTGCAAAGTGGTGCAACCACTCTGGAAATCACGGTGGAGATTGCTCAGGAAACTAGGAATGGAACCACCACGTGGATTTGAAATCAGCATACTATAGTGATGCAGGCACATCAATGTTAACACCAGCTCAACTCACAATTGCTCACTGTGGAACCAACACAGGTGTCCTTCACCAGATGAATGGGTGAAAAATATGTGCTAAATACACACCATGGAATATACCTGAACAAAGAGGAGTGATACGCATTGCCAGTCAGTGGATGGAACGGGGGACTGTCATGCTAATGGGAGTTATTCAAACTCCTCAAACTAAAGAACCAATGCTTTCTCTAGTATGTGGATGCTATCTCACAATAAGTGGTGGGTAAGAAAGAATGGAAGTACATTGGATTTGTCAAAGGGGAATGATGAAAAGGGAGGGGCAATCTGAATATAGAAGACAGTAGAATGAAATGGACTTTACTTTTCTATGTGCACATAAATAAATGACCCCCACAAAAAATTTGTGAAATTCAAAAGATAACTCTTATTTGGTAGTGTTTGATGTCAGTTCTTGGTTTGGTGCCCTGTGTCACAGGCTGACTCATGTACTCTCAAACTTTATACATTCAAGTCCTAACTCTCAGACCTTGATACTGAGGTAACATTGGAAGGCAGAAACTTTACCAATATAGTTATGGTACATTCACACGAGTTCACATGGCTTTGTCCTAAAAAGGTGTGACTCACGTCCTTATAAGATTTGGATTCAGACAATGCTCAGAAGGGAGACCAGAAAAGGATACAACCTCAGGTGGCCATCTGCAAGTCAAGAAGAAAGGACACAGGAGGAAGCAAATCTAAGAAACATTCATCATGGATTTCCAACCTTTTCAACACTCAGTCTGTGGTATTCTTATCTGATAGCTGTAGCAATCCAGTACACACAGTAATGCTAAATTTGTAAAATGGAGGATGGATTTCTCCTTCCCAGGTGGAGGATATTTAGGAAATTCCTCTGTTGTTTTGGTAAATTTTATGTAAATATAAAAGTTTTCCTAAATAACCATTTTATATTAAATACTTGAATGAATCAAGGTTGGGTGGTGCATAACTGTTATTTCAGCAGCTTGGGAGACTGAGGCAGGAGGATCATAAGTTGGAGGCCAGCCTCAGCAACTTAGAGAGGCCCTAGGCAACTCAGTGAGGCCCTGTCTCTAAATAAAAATACAAAGGGCTGCGACTGGGGCTCAGAGATTAAGCACCCCTGGATTTTATACTAATGCCAAAAAAAAAAAAAAAACCAGAAAACCAACCAACTAACAACTGGAATGAACACCCTGCAGCCAAAATCTCCCCTCCTCACTTTTTTTTTGATTTCAAGTTTCTTTTAATGGATCAAGGATCTGGGAATAAAACCAGAGACCCTGCATCTAATAAAAAAAAGTAGGCCCTAATCTCCAACATGTGGGATGAGGCTCCAACTTAGTTAATGCTATAGTATCCCTTGAAAATGCTGGTAGGATTTCCCCTTCCTCTACTGTTTTCTCTTTGCTTTCCACTGTACAAAGTCTAATCTGGGACAGAAAAGATCCATTCTTTATAGGACATATTAGGGCACATAGAGGATTGCCTGCAGCCCTCAGTTTGGGCAATGATTTAGCAGATAAAACTACACATGACATACATATTTTCTCTACACTAGAAGGGGCTACAAATTTGCTCCTCTGCGGTGATGCTCATTGTGGGACTTTTTTTGGCTCTGCCCACACGACCTAGCCAATTGGCCTCAAAAGCAGGAGGAATGGGGGAGGTTGAGAGGCTTGTGGGAAGCCAGTGGTGGCAGTTGGGCTCTGAGAGTTTTTCCTGAGGAGCTGTGTGGTGTGGTGTGTGTGTTCTAATAGTAAAGTTTGTTTCTGTTGACAAGTGGCTCCTGAATTAT
This sequence comes from Ictidomys tridecemlineatus, assembly GCF_052094955.1. Taxonomy (NCBI): domain Eukaryota; kingdom Metazoa; phylum Chordata; class Mammalia; order Rodentia; family Sciuridae; genus Ictidomys; species Ictidomys tridecemlineatus. The sequence goes on along the minus strand of NC_135492.1, from coordinate 20,047,376 downwards.
GCCCAGCCAGACTGCAGCATTGAGGCTTGACCGTAGAGTGCTTGCTTAGCATGTGCAAGGCCCTGGGTTTGATCCTCAGCACCACTTAAAAATAAATAAATAAAATAAAGATGATATTGTGTCCAACTTAAAAAAATGTTAAAAAATGAATTACATAAGAAACTAACAAGCATTTTTATTGTTCCTTCCAGAGGAAGAGTGAGCCTTTTTCCTGTCTCCATTGATGAGGATGAACCTGAGGGATGATCACTCAGGTTTCCAACAGAGTGGAGTCCAGCACAGACTGCCTCATCTGCAAGTAGGTGCCACCTGCCTGCTGCTCCCTCAAGCCCAGCCTCCACATCTACCTCTATTTTTTCTGTTGTGTTTCAAGAGCATTTTTCTGTGATGCAGTGTGAATTCTGGAATTTTCTGTATGAAAATCACGGAGTATGTGAGCAGAAATGTCAGGAAACCAGGTAGTCCATGTGAAAATGGAGTCACAGGGAGAGGATCTACAGAGCCTCAGGTGGATCTATGAACTTCTCCCCCCCAGAATCCAGGCATCACAACATGTGGAAAGGATATTGGTTAATTTTTTTTAAAAGAGAGAGTGAGAGAGGAGAGAGAGAGAGAGAGAATTTTTAATATTTATTTTTTAGTTCTCGGCGGACACAACATCTTTGTTGGTATGTGGTGCTGAGGATCGAACCCGGGCCGCACGCATGCCAGGCGAGCACGCTACCACTTGAGCCACATTCCCAGCCCAATATTGGTTAATTTTAACTTTGAATCCAAGTAAGAAAACTTGGAGTTCTCTACAAGATTGGGATGCACTTTTTTGACAAGAAAACTCATAGGAAATTTTGAGCACCTCTCCCCAGATGGTTGTTATCCAGAATAGAATCAAATCAAGAGGACAAGCAAAATGTTCCACTGGGGACTCTATAGTTCTGTGCTCCCCAGTGGGATCTTGTTACTTTAGTAGAGATGCTAAAATTGCAGGCTGCAGAGAGATGAGCTCACAGCACCCTTTCCTTATAACTATGCAGGTTTTTCTCAGGAGCACCAAGTTCCCAGAATCCGTCCAGGTAAGTGTCTCTCCGTTCCACAGAGATAATGAGTGAGTACCTGGGGCCTGTATGAGGAGGTTGCAAGGGACAAACTTGGTCTAGGAGTGAGATTTTTGGTAGCTTGAGACAGCCAGCTCTCACCCCTATATTTAAGAAGACTAACGTGCTCTGTGAAAAGTGAGGAAGGAGATCTTCCTCGGTTGCATCAACCTTTGAGACACAGAAAGTTAGGGTCTATTTTCAATAGGAATTGCCATTATCTCAGGTGTCTACTTAATTTTTTTCTAGAAACTACAGCAGTGCTCATGTTATATATGCATTTCCCTGTTTGATATGCTATTTACTCCTAAACCAATAATCAGGGATGTAATAAGTCGTCTGTCTGCTTTGTACTACATATACTAAGATTTTCTTCTCTCACCTTCCTGAACAAACAGAATATTACTGCTCTGTGACTACTAGACTCTGAGGAATAAAAAACCATAATTTTATGTGGCCCAGAAGGTAATGAGGGCAACCTCACATAGCCACAGACATCTACTGAAATTTCCCATACAATCTTTCTTGTCCTACATTTAATAACACAATTTAGAAGTGAATGGTGCCACTCCATAGTGGGTGCTCTGCCAATGAGCAAATTTCAAGTGAGAGGACAGTGGTCCTGTGTCACCATCCCAGAAAACAACCAATGATTCCAATTGTGGTGTCCTTCTCCTTCCCCAATGACAAGGTAATATTATTATCCATAGCTAGGTAAGAATAATATTTGTGTCCATTAATCTTTATTATTTTCATTATTCAATTAAAAATTCTGTTTGCTCTTTCTGTAATAATGAAAATGTCACAAAGGCCTTTGATTATATATGCAACATTTTTTTTTATCCATTCATCCACTGAAGGGCATCTAGGTTGGCTCCACAGTTTTGCTATTGTGAAATGTGCTGCTATAAACATTGGTATGGCTGTGTCCCTGTAGTGTGCTGTTTTTAATTCCTTTGGCTATAAACTGAGGAGAGGAATATCTGGGTCAAATGGTGGTTCCATTCCCAGATTTCCAAGGAATCTCCATACTGCTTTCCAGATTGGCTGCACCAATCTGCAGTCCCACCAGCAGTGTATGAGTGTGCCTTTCCCCCACATCCTAAACTAATTCTGTCCTGGTTTGTATTTTCAGGTCCTATTTCATGCAAATGCACTTCCAGAAAAAAATGAATATCTGCTTTTCTTCTTCCTAAAGCAATCTGGACTTGCCTCACGTCATCAGGGGAACAGATCCTCCTGCAGGTAAGTCTGGGTTTCCCAGTGATGACAGCTTAGGGTCTGTGATGAATCTAGTCTGCTGTTTCCTATTGTTGTTAGAAGAATAATTTTTCTTTTAATGATTCTGAATAAAGAATGTAAAATATTCTTAGGGTCTGTCTGTAAGTGTGAAACCTGAGCTGTACTTAAATTCTTCCAATTTACAGAAACAATGGATTATTTTCAGCCTTATTTTCCATAAATAGCAGCCATTGATTCACCCAAATATTCTCCAGGATTTTCTCCTTCTGTATCCTGTAGCTTATATATGTCACAGTGGCTCATCACCCAGCAGGGCACCTGGCTGTGGGTGGCTGTGCCCTCCCTGAGGGGCAAGCTGTTTATCCCTAGTGCTCTTCAGAGTTTTCCAGCTAGATCTCTGCCACAGAGAATAACTTTTTGCCTAATGTTTCCTGAGATCCTAACCCACTTAAAGCAGGATGAGTCCTCCTCCCAGATTTCACTTGTCCATCTTACTTTAGCGATGGGAATTATGGTGAAGTTTAACTAGGTGGCAACCATGAATCAAAGTGTGCTCCTTTGCTGCTGCTGGTTTTATTATTTTATTTTGGTATCTGGGATGAAGCCCAGTGGAGTGCTTGACTCTTTAACCACAACCCCAGCACTTTTCATATTTTATTTAGATACAGGGTCTTCCTAAGTTGCTTAGGGCCTCTTTAAGTTGCTGAGGCTGGCCTCAAACTTGTGATCCTTCTGTTCCAGTCTCCCAAAATTCTGGGATTACAGGTGTGCACCACTGCACCTGGGCCACGTTACTTCCCCTGTGACTTATGTCCCTCTCCACGAAAGGTGCAGTCTTTCTAATGTAGTTTGCTTTGAACAGTGTGTTAACTGAATACCATCACATTGCTAATAGCCACAGGTTAGGAGGCCCCTTGATTAACCTGCAGGGAAGCAGAAAGTTTCATCCTGGTACTGAGCCTCTGGGCTCTTCTATGCTAGACAGGTGTGAGTGCCAGGTGAGATGGCTGGGAGAGGACATGCCGGACAATTTCTTTTAGCTCATTTTTATAAAGGGTTCTTATTCACCAGAACTCATACTAATGTAACTGCGCTGTTAACACAGATGTAGCTACTTACTTTTTAAAGTCACTTACATATTGTATGATATTTAAGTGAATCATTTTTTCTGTATTGGATGTATGATTTGCTGTTATATTATGATGTGATCTGAAATTTAGATAAAGGATGGGCACGGGAATCCCAGGGTCCTGAAGGCTGAAGCAGCAGGATTGTGAATTTAAAGCTAACCTCAAGAAATTAGCAAGGCCCTCAGCAACTTAGTGAGACTCTATCTCAAAATAAAAAAGAGGATGGGTCTCGGGCTGTGTATCAGTGGTTGAGGAGTCCTGGGTTCAATTGCTGATAGGAAAAATAAACTCTTTGTTCACAGCTGTATAGATTCATATATAAAAAATTGCTCCTGGGTCTACACCATTTCTGTTGTTGAAAGTGTTTGCTCACTCTCCTTCATGCTCTGGAGAAAGTAGACTCGTTTTTCATTCTGCTACTGTGCAGTTTTGCCTTCAGACAAATAAGATTTTCTGGTCATTTTAAAGCAACAATGAACTGGGGTCTTAATTTCGAAATATTTTTGAAAATTCCTGACTTCTTCTCATTCCTACTTTGCCCAAAACTTTCTGTTTTCACGACTACATTTTTTGAAGTAAGACTGAAAATCTTGTCCTTGAATGCTCCAATTTTAGGTGATTTTAACTTGTTACTGAAAGGGTTTTACGATGCTGTGTGCTAGCCTTGCACATTTTTTAACATGAATTAAACACAACAGAAGCAAAGTCGCCATTTCACACAAATGTCCCTCTCTACAAAATAGAACACAATTTTAGAACTAAAATTTTAAATTTTTATTTAAAAATGTTGTACATAAATGATTATAGTTAAAAATAGATGTGTAAGTTATTCTTTAAAGCTTCATCAGTATATATTTAACCTACATGAAACAGTTGTGATAAGAACAGATATATATAATTTTATGTATAAAGATGAAAGGGAATAACATCTGTGCCTGTGATCATGTATACCTTGTGGAAGATCTTACTAGTGTCATTTCTGGGCTTGTCATGGTAGCAATCCTGAATATACTGAATAAGTGGAAGAATAAAATTGTATTTTTCCTTATCACCGCATCTGGGAAATAAAGAACTTTTTCCCTAATGGTATAGAAAATTTCCCTTTTAGACAAACACTGCATGTTCTTACTCATGTACGAAACCTAAAAAGCATTGCACACACTCTCCAAGAAATGTTGTTCCAGTAGATCATTCAACAAATTCTCCAACATAAATTTCAGTTTTGGGCATTTGATTCCAGAACAATGTCACTTTGAACTTGTAATAGAGATAGCATCTTAGAGCTCATCTTTCAGGAGTGGGCTGGACACGTGTCCTTTAATTAAAACCTTGAAACACCAACTCTGTTTTAAAACAGCACAAGGTCTGTTTTAAATGTAGTTCTATTTACTACTCTGATTGTAAAGTCTTAAAAGGAAAAAAAAAACTATGCTCTTGGTAATTTTTCCAGAATATTCTAACATAATCTAGTTATTCTGGCTGGAGGATGAACAAAAATGTGACATGTGTAGCCACCTCAGAGGATTCCAAGGACCGACATAAAATTTCAAGTCCTCACAACAGGATTGTGCAAATATTCAACTATGTTGGTTTTTTTATTTTTTTTAACTGGAGTTTGAACACAGGAGCAATTAACCACTGAGTCAAATCTCCACCTATTTTCATATTTTATTTAGACACAGGGTCTTGCTGAGTTGCTCAAAGCCTGTGTAAGTGTCTAAGGCTGGCTTTGAACTCACATTCTCCACGCTCAGGCTCCTGACCTGCTGAGATTACAGGTGTGCACCCTCACACCCTGCGGTAATTTCTTTCTTGTCTTTCTTTCAGAAATGGACACAGCTCATCTGTTATTAAAGGAACTGCATTGATTTTCCCAAGTCTTGTGAATGAAGTACTGTATGATAATAAGATTAGAAGCCAACATTTCTGGAGAGCTCATTATGTGCCACAAACACTTCCAAAGTTTGTAAACACACTATACTTTTTCTCAAATAGTCTCTGCAGGATCCACATAACAGGACTCTTTATGTGGACAGCTGAGATGACTGGACCTCAGCATCCCAGGGTGCATAAGGAGAAGTTCTGGTAAATGGCAGCTCCGACTCGCAACTTCAATCAGTCCAACATCAGAGTTCACACCAACATTGTTTATATATTACAAAAATTTGGTATGGTGGGAAATAAGCCAGAGTTAACTGACCTGAAGTAACTCCGTGCAGGTCTAGTCTGTGCACACTCATGTTTGGGAGGGTCTCACTTCCAGTTTCTTGCAATCAACCCTTGCAATTTAGCCCAATTTGTGGACCTCCTATTATGAACCTGACAGACAAGATCACAAAAAGGCAAATCAAGTAAGCTCCTGTCTTGCCCCAGACAACCTCAGACATGAGGAAATAGGAAGGAAGTATATTCTAAGATAGATGGCACTTCTTTTGAGCCATGACGTGGCCCTATTTAAAAAAAAATTCCCTGGCACTTTTTATTTTTAATTTTGAGACAACAGGGTCTCAGGAAGTTGCTTAGGTCCTTGCTAACTTGGTGACATCAGCATTGAACTTGCCATTGTCCCATCTCAGCCTCCTGAGCCACTGGGATTACATGAGTGCACTACGGCACCTGGATGACAATTCTTAATGCACAAGAAAACTGAAATATCAATATGTATGCCGCTGTGGAGGTCCCAGTGAGATTGGAAGGTATAAAGATAAGGCGGTGCATGGAGATGCATTCTTTAGGGTGTGACTAGAACATAGTTTTTTTTTTTTTTTTTTTTTTTTAATTTTGTGCTTGGGGCTGCCTGGTGGGTAAGTGCACCAGCACCGAGTTACAACTTGATTCTGTATTTTGAAAAAGGGTCTCACTAATACTTCCAGACTGGCTTTACTCTTGTGATTCTCCTGCCTCAGTGTCTGGGGTCACTGGGATTTCAGGCAGACACCACTGTGCCCGGCATTAGAACTGAATTTTCATATGGAATAAAAATACAGTTGGATGAATATTCTGTTTTTCTTAATGGAAGTGGTGTTCATTTGAGATTGATGAAGAAGGTCAGATTTGCAAATAAAAAAAAGAAATTTTTTTGAGTTACTGTGGTCACCATATTTTTCTTTCCCTTGTAAGATGAACAAAGCCAACAGACTGTACAGTAATATTCACATAAGAAACACCGTGTACACCGTGACTGGCGTTGGGGTCATAGCCAATGCTCTTCTTCTCCTCATTCACATCTCCTTGCACATTACTAGGCACAGACCTAAGCCCACTGACCTGCCCATTGGTCTTCTAGCCCTGATCCACCTGGCAATTCTGCTCATCAATGGCTTCATAGCTTCGGACATTTTTATACCTCAGGGGGGCAGGTGGGATGACCTGACGTGTAAATTGCTTATCTACCTGTACAGGTTGATGAGGGGCTTCTCCATCTGTGCCACCTGCCTGCTGAGTGTCCTCCAAGTCATCACCCTCAGCCCCAGGAGCTCCTGCTTGGCAAGGTTCAAACATCAATCCTCTCTTCACAACCTGTGTTTCCTTCTCTTCCTGTGGGTCATCTACTCATCCTTCAGTAGTCATCTCTTCATCTCCATTGCTGCTACCCCCAATTGGACCTCAGACAACTTTATGTACATCACAGAATCCTGCTCCTTCATTCCCATGACCTTCTTTCTTCGGCACAGCTTGTCCATCATGCTGACCTTCAGGGAAGTCTCCTTTATAGGAATCATGTCCTTCTCCAATGGATACATGGTGGCTCTCCTGTGCAGGCACAAGAGGCAGTCCCAACATCTCCACAGCAGCAGCCTGTCTCCAGTGTCATCCCCAGAACTGAGGGCCACCCAGACAATCCTGCTGCTCATGAGTTGCTTCGTGGTCATGTCCATCTTGGACAGCATAGTCTCCTATGCAAGAATCACACTGAAAGATGATCCAATATTTTACTGTATCCAGATCCTCGTGACCCATAGCTATGCCTCGTTCAGCCCTTTGGTGTTTATTTGTACTGAAAAACGTATAATTGTTATTTTCAGATACATGTGGGAGAAGACTGTAAACATTTCAGTAGGCAGTGGTGAATAAGTTTTGTTAAGGCAAGAAATTGCGCTGAATTTGGAGTGATTTATCATGACAGAGTGTTTAGAGTCTTTGGTTTAATTACAATGCAAAGTCTCACTCTCTCTGTTAAACCATCCACTTGGACATGCAGGGATGACAATTACATCAATGAAAGCCAAACCATGTGCCTCTCTGAGATATTATGGCAATGTAATATTTCTCAGTGGATCCTTAATAGGGGCCTGTGAGTTGGATGTCACTTGTCATAACCTGGGTTATTCCAAACTCTTTTTAGATACACAACAGTTCCAATGGTTTTCAAATATTGCATCATCTCCATTATCTGTATTTTTCCTAACTACATTTGTAAACATATTCTACCACAAAATATCACATGATCCAGCACACAAACAATACACACGGGGCTGCATAGCTGAGTTCTAAAGTTACTATACTCAGTGAAGCCGGTTTTGTCGCAAGAGTACAAACATTGTATAAATGTACTTAAAGATGGTGGGAGTTGGAGTGGCCAGAGTGACAGAACAGGAACACAAGAGCGTCCCAGAGACCAAGAGAGGGGGAAGCGGGGCACTATCCCTTGGTATGTGGAGAACCTCTATTCAGTTAGGAAGTGAATGCTGTCATGGGTGGTGGTGACTTTTGTGCAAAAATTTGAATAGATTCCAGGCCACTTTACTGAAAGCTAAAAGTGGTCAGAATGTTTATGTTATATACATTTTATCCTCATAAAAGTATTTTAATTATCAACTCAGTTGTGGAAAACATTCTTTCTGAAAATATAAAGTAAGGGATAAGACTCTAAACGTGCCACAGGGTCATTTGATGAGCTTTGAAACATCTGATCTGATTTGTCCCAGGGATGTGAAGATTGGTTTTGAGGAGCTCGCTTCTGATCTCAGCCTCTCCCAGGAGAGGTGTTTCCCATGCGGATGAACCCTCTCTGGGTCTCTCAGCCTTCAAAAGATGTTAAGCACTGCAGTGGGTAGCTCCCATGTTGAGGCTTTCTGGGTGAGAGGTGCATGCAGTCAGAACACCAGGTTTAGACAGTAAGTCACATGTGGGAGTTTACCAATCATGACAGCAGTGCTGTAAAAATTATGCACTTGTCATATATTCTATTTAATTAGAAAAATTAGCCAAATATAAAATACTCTCAAATAGAATGTCTTTATAAAAAATGTAAGTAGTAAGGAAGCAAAGAATATGAGACTAAACATTTTAAAAATCAGAAAAGAAACATAGAAAAGAGGAGAAAGGGGTCCAAAGGATTACAGGACAGAACAAAGTGGCTGTTTAAGTTATCATGAATAGTTGTTAAGTTTGAATCAATTACACTCCTCAATCAATTGATATTGGGTGGCTGAGATCACAATGACTGCAACACAATCTTAAGACTGCACATCAAGGTGTAGCTGTAAACCAGGACAAAAGGATCCAAGAGACATGTAAAACATCCCACCAAATGAAGAAAACACTACTCTGATGTGCTGAGATCAGCGTTCACAAGAGGACACAAACCAGGTCACAAACAAGCCTCCTTAATCTTAAGGACACTGATATCCCGTCAAGTGTATCAACAAGCACCATAGAGTGAATATAAATTAAAGACTTAAAACTGTCCATCCCAACTATGTGGAGATAAAACAACACCTTTTAACCAGTCACACATGGAGAACTCACAAGTGGAATAAGAAATTTCTTTGAGAAAAACGAGGATCAAAGTACCACCTACTAGAACTTGGGGGGTGCATCAGGAGGATGTCGCAGAGACTTGAAGCAACATATCTCCATTCACAACAAGATTGAAAAAAGAGAACCCTAGACACACACAACTTCAGAACACTGAGCTTGGAAAGTGGAACAAAGCAACTATTGATGGAGGAGAGTGAACCAGTAACCCAAGACACCCCACCCCTCCAAAAAGGAGCCCAGAGACACAGAAATTCATGATGGAGGGCTACACATTGAACAATTAGCACCAAACCATCTTGATCTCCTCCAAATTGAAAGCATCATCCATGGTGAAGATCTGGGGTTTATCCATGGGACACAGGTGGCTCAGTACATGCAGATCATCTATAGGGACACCCAATAGCATACAAATTCCAAGGAAGGAGAGCCCTTGTCTCAGGAGTGACATGTTCATATATGTATAAACACTAAAGATCCTACCGAATTCCTTTCAGGATTCTGAAAGGCATTCAGCACAATACAAAGGCAACATCCCAAGAATTCTGCTTTGTTTCAGAGAACAATCCCCACAATAAACCATTATAAAGAGCAAAATACCGAGGCATGAACTTGGCCAGGGAAAGAAAACACTTGTACCCAGAAAGTATAATGATGCCATAAATTAAAGCAAACATAAATTAGAGGAACCATTCATCATATTCATGATGCAAAGAGTCAATATCAAAATGTCCATACCATCAGAGTTATGTACAGATGTGATCCCTATCCAAATCTCAGGAGAATATTTTATAGAAATAGGAAACGAGGTAGCTAAAATCTACATGCGACCCTACCAGATCCTAAATAGGTAGATCAACCCTGATAAACAACAAAGCTGATGGAACCACACTCAATTTTTAAATATATTATGAAGCTATATATATATATATATATATATATATATATATATATATATATATATATATATATATATATATATATATAATGAAGCTTTGTGTGTTCTTACATTTTCAGATCAAGTCGAGATGTTTTGAAAGCATAGATGTGAGACCTGAATCTATGCCAAAAGAAAACAGTTGGAAATCTTCATGACATTGGAAAAGAAAATGATTTTCTGGGATATCACACCCAAAGTACAGGCAACAAAGTCAGCAATATGATGACATGAAACTACAATAGTTCTATACAGGAAGGTGAACAATCAGCTGTCAACAGACAACACAAAGGATGAAGATTACATTTTCAGATCATATATCAGGAAAGAGGTTGATTTTAAACGTTTGGGGCTGGGGATATAGCTCAGTTGGTAGAGTGTTTGCCTTGTAAGCACAAGGCCCTGGGTTCAGTCCCCAGCACCCCAAAAAGTTAACCTTTATTAAAACCTCAGAACTTAATAAAAAATAATAACTTCATTAAAACAGCACAAGATATGAATATATATCTCACCCAAGCAAAAACACGTATGTAAAACACTTCTTCCACTTGTATTATTCTTTCCTGTTTTACAGTAGAGGGGGTTGAGAGAGAAGAGAAGAGGGGAGGGGAGGGGAGGGGAGGGGGGATAGTAGAGAATAGGATAGAGAGCAGAATTCATCAGACACTAGGATGGCAATATATAAATCAATGGAAATGTAATTGATGTAACTGATGTGATTCAGCAATCTGTATACGGGGTAAAAATGGGAGTTCATAACCTTTTTGAATCAAACTGTGAAATATATCAAATTAGATGTAATGTTTTGAAAGACCAACAATAAAAAAAAAACACGTATGTAGCCAACGAACAAAGAAAAGACGCTCAACATCCATCAGTTCTCAAGGAAATGCCAATCAGAGCCACCACGAGGTGAGGTCCTGTCACAGCAGTCAGGAGGATGATGATGTGAAAGGAAAGGTCACCATGACTGTAGAAAGTTCCCTGTGCCTGGTTGGATGCCTGTCACGGCCCTCGAGAAATTCTGATAAACATCACCATTGTACTTGTGTTTTGTAAGCAAAGTCCAATAAAGAACAGGATCTGAGCAGAAGGGATGGATGGACACATATCTGCTGCCATTCTTTGCCACCCAGACAAAACATAGTGTCTTGGGTTCTCCTGGGCATTTCTCATGCATTTGATGCTTCCCTTGGATCCACAGGTCTAGGTTCTCATCATTTATCATTTATCTGAATTCTGGACAACTTCTGTTTTGATTTATCTAGATCCTGGACATATTCTATTTGTGTATGCCCTGTGGATGAATACATCCAGGTTTCTGTATCTGGAAAATGTCATTTTCAACTTTATTCTTGAAAAATATTTAGTCTTCATGTATAACATTTGGAGGAAAATAGTTGTTTATTTTTTTTTTACACTTTTAAGATATTGAGGGGATGTGGGGGTAGAAAGATAGTAGAATGAAACTTACATTATTACTGTATGTATATATGTGATTGCACGGCCAATACGATTCTGCAACATGTACACTCAGAAAAAATAAAAAAAAATTGTATCCCATTTATGTAGGATATACCAAAGTGCATAAATGTTTTCTACTGTCATGTGTAACTAATTAAAACAAATTTAATTTTTTAAAAATATGGTCTCATTGTTTTCTGGTCCAGGGTCTCTGAGAGCAACGTGCTTTCATTGTTATCCATGGCCTCTGATGAGCTGATTTTGGAGGGCATCATCTGCTTTTAAGACAACCTCCTGCTTTCTGGCAGTTTAAATGCAAAGTGCCATTGTCATTTGTGTTTTTTTGACCATATCATAACTCAAATAGAAATACTATGGATATAAGTGACTCTGTACTTTGTGTAATTTTTCCAAGTTTCAAAGACCTTAGAAGGAAGTTGGGTTCTATATCAAAACCTCAGCTTACACAGGGTAACCCTGCATTACTGAAAAATATTTGCTAGGATTTTCTCACAAAGCATTTCTTGTCCAAAACTAATTTCACAAATTACAAGCTAATAGAATCAGTCCAGTACTCAACCACTTAGGTGCATGACAGTGAGGTTTTAAGGATACTTAAAGAGAAAAGGTGGTGGTGGTTTCCCATTCCTGGTGACAAAATATCCAGGAATACAAGTTCCTAAAACTTGGAAAATAATATTTGATGCCTATTAAATTCAAGTTTTTGGGACGTCAAGATTTTTTCTGGGGTTACGGGTGTGCACCACTATGAATTTCCCCCATTTCTTTACTTTAAAAAAAAAACATTCTCTTTTCTCCCAGAACTGCTGGAGACTTATTCTAAAGTATCGGTAATGTCAATATTCTGAAACAGAAACTATACTTACAACTTTTTCAAGTTTACAAGGAATTTTGTATAATTCTTAACCTGGTCTCAGCAAGAGGATTTCCATTCATTTTGACCATATTTTGATCTAGGATTCCTTCCATTTCTTTTTTTTTTTTGGTCAATATTCTTTCATCAAGCTTGTAAAAAAAAACTCAGTCCATTATTTTTCCACCTCTTACACCCTGTTTTTTCTTTTAGTTTTGGATCTGTAATTATGCAAAGGTTTGAATGTTTATAGCTTATGCACACTTGTTATTAATTAATTATTTTTTTGGGGGGTACCAGGGATTGAACTCAGGAGCACTTGACCCAGCCCCACCCCCAGCTCTATTTTGTGTTTTATTTAGACACAGGGTCTCACTGAGTTGCCTAGGTCCTCATTCTTAGTGAGGCTGGATTTGAACTCATGATCCTCCTGCCTCAGCCTTTTAAACTGCTGAGATACATGAGTATGTCACTGTGCCCGGCTCATATTTATTTTATTTTTTGTTCTTTTAAATTATACATGACAATAGCATCTACTTTGACATATTTATACAACCATGAAATAGGTCTTATTCTAATTAGGTTCCAGTCCTGTATTTGTACATGATGTGGAGATTTACTGTGGTGTATTTGTATATGTGCAGAGCAAAGTCAGGTCAGGTTCATGTGACTGTCTTTCTTTTTTTCTGACCCTCATCCCTAAATTGTAGAAGATGTCAGAAGAGGGCAAGACCTCCCACGTTCCTGTATAAGCAGAATTCATATTGTTAAAACATCATACTACTGAAAGCGCTCTACAGATCCAATGCAAGGATCTTTAATTTCTATTAAAGTCCCCATGATGTTCTTCATATAGATGACCCATTCAATTTCACTGCCACAGACTCTAAGAGGGGATGAGGGATTGACAGCACATGTTCTATGGGTTCAGGACCTAAGGGACCTTCTAAGGCAGCTGTCTCCTACCAACATATGGCTGAATTCTCCCAACACCACGAAGCAGAGATCAAGAGCCACATTTTACAAATGAAGAAACTGAAGCTGAGACATGAAAAAAGTCAAAACCCTCCAGGAGACACTCCTAAAAGAAACTCTCAGGCCCCACATATTTCCTTTGGGCCCGAGGTTTGTAAAACACCCAACAAGATTTATAGGTATTTGCCCTTTGACATTCTTAAAGGCATCTTGCAAAATGAAGGCTTTATAGAAGCAAGTGATTTATTATGTATATGTACATTACATGCAACAAATGTATACTTTAAATGTATACTTTAAAATGTATTTTTTTTAAAGAGGTAAGCCAGGTGGGACTTTGCAAGTCTGTAATCCCAGCAGCTCAGAAAGCTGAGGCAGGAGAATTGCAAGTTCAAACCCAGTTTTACCAACTTAGAAAGACCCTGTCTCAAAATAATATACAGACAAATGCCTGGATATGTGGGTCAGTGGTTAAGCATTTGTGGGAACAATCCCCAATGCTCTCCACCTCCCAAAATGAAATAAATAAAAAAAAGGTGTCATCCACTATTATGATTTTGGATGCAATTTTATTTTATTATATCTTCTCAGATAGCAAGAAATACACAGGCTCACACATTTGAATTGAAACTCTATTCTAGAAACCAGAGCACATTAATTCATCTTTATGTAGTTTAGTTCAGTAGAACACTAATGGAACTCATCGGGTGGGGATGCTTCTGATTGAATTCTATTTCTTGGCTTATGAAAATTAGAACCCCCCAAAAAGAGAAGAAAATGTCCCCAACATTGGCAGGGATTCCAGAAGCCTCCCAGTAATGACACTTATAGGGAGAAGTCATGGCTGAATTCGGACCCTCGCCTCACTTGTGGATCTAATTGTGTATTTTGCTTTCTAAGAAGATGGAACCAAAACACTCTGGGCAGAGTGTAATATTCCTCTCTTTCCTGGCGGGAAAATTTATTCCATCCATCAACTTCACTTGGTTACACTAAAACTAGTTGCTGCTCTTAAGAGGAATCCTGAAGGCTTTCCAGGAACCAGGCTCATGAGCACAGAGCCCAAGGCTGTGGCTTCAGGGAGAGTTTACGCGTAGCTCTGGCGCCACCTGGTGTCCAATGCTCAGCTCAGCACGTCTAACGGGGGAAATGACACTAAGCCCTGGGAGCACAAGGTGGGATAGGTTGACAGATGTCCTTGGAATTTTGGGGGGACTCATGGGGACGCAACTACAGAAGGCGGCAAAGGCCATCTCCTGAAGGAGGCCTTTATCTCAGGTAGGAGGGTCTCGGGGCAGCTGAGTGACACCGTGAGAGGTGACAGTGTGACAACTCAGCAGTGGAAATGTCCCCATGGAGGGTGTCAGGACATCAGGGACCTAAAGGAGCCCACGCCTGTTTGGCGCCTGCACAGCTCTGGTGCCACCTAGTGTCCGACTCCTGCTCAGCGCCTGAACTCTAGGTCTAGACCAGAAACAGGAGGGGACTCCCAGGAGACACGGGGACTCCAGGCCAGGGGTCTTCACCTGTGTCTTCACTGTCCAGGGCGGAGCCTGCGACACGGAGTGTTTACTGTTTTATAGAGGACAAAACTGTCCACCTGTCCATCTCCACCACGTCGCCGTCACCCCTGCACCCCTCCACCCTATACCGTCCCTTAGAGACCCCAGGGCTGCGCTGGCCTCTGTCCAGCCTGAAAGGCGTGTCCTGCTCAGAGCTGCAGCGAGTCCCCAAAGTCGCCCTGGCGGGTCGATTCCGCTCCCGTCCGCGCTTCTCCCCCTGCCCAGGGCCAGGATGCACTACCCAGGTCAGTGCGGGGGACCGCGGGGGCCAGGCTAGGACCAGTTTCTCGCCCAGAAACAAAGTCTCCAAGGCGACATCCCAGGACCCTCCCAGAGACCCCCGGACCCCAACCCACCTGGACACACGGAGAGTCCCCCACGTCCCTGAGGAGGGACGAAGAAGGCTGCGCAGCAGGTCCTCAGCCTCGCTTCGCGGCCTCCGCTGTGAGGGGGGAACTGCGCCAGCTCAGCGGACTCTGGGGTCACATCTCAGGCCGGGAGCCCCAGGGCCCGCTCCCCGCTGGGTCGAAGGCGACCTCTGAGGGGATTTCTAGACACACGCGCCTGTCCTGTTCCTTCACCATGTGCGCGCCTGTCCTGTTCCTTCACCACGTGCGCATGAGCCCGCCTCGCCCTCAGCTCCCTTGGAGGCTCCTTGTTCCTGGGGACCCCGGGGCAGGCCTTGCCTCCCACGTGTTTCTGCTGGCCCTGGCCCCTCTGCTCTTAGGGGTGGGGCTCCACTCAGCCCCGCTTGGCTCCACCCCCAGCTGTGCCCACTAGTCGGGCTCCACTCAGACCTTCTAGCTCTGCCCCCAGCTCCACCCATTCGCTGGGCTCCTCTTGCTCCTCTCCGCCCCACCTGATTCCCTAGGCCCGGCTCGCCCCTCCTACTGGGGTGAGGTTCCACTCACTCTGCTCGGTTCCGCCCCCAGCTCTGCCCATTCGCTGGGCCCCGCGCCACCCATTGCTCTTAAGGTTTGGCCTCCCAGGACCTCTCCGCCCAGCACTTCGGCTCTGCCCAGCTCCTTTTGCTAAACCTGACAGGTGGACAATAATGCTTATCAATGACTTCTCAGTGACACTTCCACCCCAGAAGGAACTTGGAGAGGAGTCCCCTGCTCAAGGTCACCTGGTAGAGATGCGAGATGAGGCTGGTGGGAGCCTGCCTGTCTTCTGCTGCCAGTTTACATCCCCAAACCAGGAGTGAAGCCTGCAGCTGTAGTCCCCCAGGTGCTTCCTGGGTGCACGTGAGGTTTCACACAGAAGCACCAGGGTCTGGACTCCTTATGGCATAACGGGACTCAGGTATGATCCTTGCTCTGTGATAGAAAATTTGGACAGAAGCTGGGCATGCTGGCCTTGACCCGTAACCTTGGTGGCAGGGGAGGTTCACTCAGGAGGATCACAAGTTCAAAGCCAGAGCTCAGCACTGTAGGGAGGTAATGTTGCAGATAAATGGATGGCGTTGGAGAAGATAATGCTAAGTGTAGTCAGGCAACCCCAAAAATACAAGCCGAATGCTTTCTCTGATATGAGGTAACTGACTCACGGTGGGGTAGGGAGGGGGAGCATGGGAGGAATAGATGAACTTTAGATAGGGTAGAGGGGTGGGAGGTGAAGGGAGGGGGCAGGGATGATGGAATGTGGTGGACATCATTATCCAAAGTACATGTAAGAAGACAGGAATTGGTGACTTTATACAGAGTTATGGAAAACTGTGCTCTATATGTGTAATAAGAATTGTAACACATTCCACTGTCATATATTTAAAAAATATAAATCAGGTAAAAGTATTTTTAGTTGTCTATGGACCTTTTAAAAAATTATTTATATTCAGTGCTGAGAATTGAACCTAGTGCCTCACGCATGCTAGGGAAGTGCTCTACCACTGAGCCACAAACCTTGCCCCATAATTTCTTTTTCTATTTTGACTGAGTAATATTCCATGGTGAATATATAACCACAATTTCTTTATCCATTTATCTGTTGGAGGGCAGTTTGGTTGGTTTCATAGCTTAGATGTTATGAATTGAGCCGCTCTACACATGGATGTGGCTGCCTTAGTGTATTACAGTGGATTTTTTTTAAAAAAATATTTTTTAATTGTAGTTGGACACAATAACTTTATTTTTTTATTTTTTTATGTGGTGCTGAGGATTGAATCCAGCGCCTTGAATATGCTAGGTGAATGCTCTACCACTGAGCCACAACCCCAGGTCCCTATACTGTGTGGATTTTTAGTCCTTTGGGTATATACTGAGGTGTAAGATAACTAATTCAAATGATGGTTTCATTCCTCATTTTCTGAAGAATCTCCATATAGCTCTCTGTAGGAGTTGCAAAAATTTAAAAAAACCACCAGCAATGTATTAGTGAAAATTTCCCCCTGCATCCTTGCTAACATTGATAATTGCCATTCTCACTGGATTGCTAGACTATCCATGTAGTTTTAATGTACATTTCTCTAATTGCTAGAGATGTTGATTATCTTTCCATGTTTGCTGACCATTGGTATTTCTTCTCCTGTGAAGTGCCTGTTCAGTTGCCTTGCCCATTTGTTTGGTGTCAAATAGATGAGTTCTTTGCATATCCTGGAGATGAATGTGTCTATTTGAGGGGCAGATGGCAAAGACATTCTCCCATCCTATTGGCTCTCTTTTTACATTCTTGTTTTTTAAAAAATATTTATTTTTAGTTGTACAAAACACCTTTATTTTGTTATTTATTTTTATGTGGTGCTGAGGATTGAACCCAGGGCTTCACATGTGCTAGACGAGTGCTCTACCACTGAGCCACAACCACAGCCCAATATTCTTGATTGTTTCCCATTTATTGATTCTTGATTTTCCTTTTGCTCTTTAGGGATCTTGCTAATGGAGTCTGTTTCTATACCAACATGATATTGAGTTTGGCCTATATTTTCTTCCAGTGGACACAGGGTTTCTGGTCTAATACGTAGGTCCTTGGTCATTTTGAGTTGAGTTTTATGCAGGGTGAGGAGGCATAGAGGTTAAATTTGATTGACTACATATGGATGGCCAGTATTCCCAGCACCATATTTTTTTGAAGAGTTGATCCTGGAGAATTCCTGAACAATGAAAAAAAAATGGCTTATTTTTTTTTTTTGCTTCCTTTGCTATCATAATAATGGGTATTTTGTTATTTTTATTGACCTAAAACAGAAGTGAAATCCTGGGGCTGAGCTTAAAAATCCCAGAAGACATATAACCCCAACCACATGGTCAATGTGAGAGTGGACCAAGAAGATGGTCTCCAATTTTAGAGAGAGGACCCCCCCCCCCAGAGCCACTTTGAATCCATGGGAGGAGCCAGGAACCACCCGTCCCAGAGTAAAAGTGTTATAATATATGACGTGGGTTAGACCTAACTTGAATATGGGATTTAAAAAAGGAGATAATGCTTGTGGGCTACATGATTGAGAGCCTTCAGATCCCTCACACAGATGTGTCCAGGAATTTAAGAGAAAAGTTGTGAGTTCGATTCTCCCCAGGTTGCTCCTATCTACCAGAGACTAAAGTAAAAGTAAGAGTCAGGCAACATGTTCCCCTGGGGGAAGCTACAGTTCTGGGATCTCCAGTGGGATCTTGTCACCTTCTTGCAGAAGCTAAAATTAAAGACCTAGAGAGAGGTGAGTTAAAGACGTCTTTTCCTTAAAACAGTGCAGGATCCATTAAGGTCCCCTGACTCCCCATGCGATTTGCCCAGGTAAGTGCCTTTCTCTTCCTGAGATGCAGCACCAGTGTGTGAGTGGGCTTCTGTTATTGTAATGAACAATCAGAATAACCAAATTATATGATAGGTTCTAACATAGCTTTAAGTTATGCATCCAGCTCTACACACTCAACAGCTTAGAGGACTGTTTAGAATTCAGAGGAAAGTTTTGTTCTTACTAGATTTTGCCCATTAATTTGGTGATTCATGAAACTTTGTTAATTTTTTAATAAGAAAAAAAACATTTTAAATAAATCATTTTAGGTTTCTATCCATTTTTCAGACTACAGGGAGTTTGATTTGCTTCTCTGTTAGTTTTCAAAGTGCATAATAATAAGGGTCCTGGTTATTTTCTGCTTCAGTATTATGAATCCATATTCCTATTCTCCCAGGAAGAGATAAATGTTAACCCCAGAATTTTTTTAAACACACTGGTTTTTCCTTCTCTTTTTTCAAAAACTCAATCCAAAATACTTTAAGCATTTTCTTCTAATACTGAGATAGTGAGAAATAATAGCATACACCAAAATACATTTTTAATTGATCAGAAAGAAATGATATGGTTTATTTTTTGCAAATATGATACTTATAAAGAAAGTTTATTTTCACGTTTTAGAGAAATAGCAAATAGCATTTTCTTATGCTGATGTATGTTGTCTCCGTTTTGATCTCACAAAAATAAACCAATGGTGCTCTGGCTGCCCGAAGGTTTTGAACTAGAGCAGGGACTAGGGGTGCCGTTGCTTAATATCACAACCAAGGGACAGTAGTGACCACCCTTTCCTGGCTTCCAAAGGTCCCATGGTCTCCTCCCTCCAGGTCATCAAGGAGACAGGATATGATAGTGGAGAGGTGATGGTGAACTTGATCTGTGTGATAACAACAAATGACATCTGCCTTTTCATGTATGGAATGCACATCAGGAAATAAGGATGCAAATCACAGTATTTACAGGTCGGTGTCCATGGGGCACCTGATAAAGCAGCTATGACCCCTCCCTCCCTCCAGTCCGTGTCTCTCCACATCAAGGCCCTAGAAGCCCAAGGTGCTGTGGGTCTGCTTTCCTCACCGCTGAGTGGGGTGCACTAACTTCAGGATTGTTCCCTAGTCTCTGGCCCCTGGGTGATGACATGTATCTCTGTGTTGTCCACGACTTAGACAGGGGCAGAATGTGAAATATTTAAGTGATGGCTCCTTGGTAGGGCAGGAAAGGACTAGATTTCCATTCTTTTTTTTTTCTCCACTTAGGTTTCTCCTCTAAACTGCCCTCTTAGAATTTCCTTGTCCTTTATCACTGGACCCTCCCTCACTGGGACCTGTCCCTAAACTTCTTTTCCAAAGTATTCTCTTTGGCTTTAGGTCATGGTATTCAGAACCTCCAGTCTGAGGAGAGCTTGTTTTCACCAGGGTTTTTAAGCCATGTCCTGGGGCTGGGCCCATCAAGGCTTCCAGGAGCTGCTGCAGCACCTCCCTCCCCAGAGCTGAGAAAGGGGTCTGGGATCATCCTGGTGCTGGACAGGCTTCTGTCTGCACCCTGATCACATGGTCAAACTAGTCTTGGCAGGTGTGAGTGGGGTGAGGCACAGCCAGGAGGGGACAGGCTCAGAGGATTTCTTTTAACTTGCTTTTATAAAATGTCCACATTTTTCAGGATGTTTTCTAACAAAACTGATAAATTAGCACAGAAGTAGCAACATTGCATTCTTTATAAAACATCTACCTGTGAACCATGGAGAGCCCTGAGGGTCTCACTGATACACACGTGTGTGACCTGCAAAGTGTGCAGACAGCTAGCTGCTTCTCTGCCTGCTGTCTCATGGGGCTGCAAAGAGCTAATGCCTGTGGGGGACCTGTGACAGCATCTGACTCTGCCATGTCCCATGATCAGCACTTTACTAAAATGATAAGACTTTCCAGCTGTAACCAGGAAATTTCTTCTATAGAAAAAAGAGTATTTTTTCAGTTGTTTTCAGGCCATGCTCCCCAGAAGACCCAGTTCTCTACCTGGGTTTGCAAGTCCATGGGCCCTCCTTGCTCCAATCCTCCCTCCCATGACAATGCATGCAGGGTGGCCATCCCCCCCCTGGCAGGGCTGAAACCAGAATCATGTGCCCTCCATTCACAGATATATCAGGTAGCCTGTTTCTCCTGTTTTTTTTTTCCAATGTTCTCCATTTTATTTTCTAATCTGCATTTAACTGAATTGAAGACAAACCTGTATTTCATAAAACGATAGAAGGAAATCATCATTATTTCATTTTCTGTAATTTTTTAAAGGCCTCTTCAAGTTTTTAATATCCAGTTTACGTTGCTGTAGAGGTGTTTTGGGGTCAAAATATGAGTGTACATCTTACAACTCACTTCAAGTGTGCACACAGGAATAGGCATCATCTATCCATAGCTACCTGTAGCTCTGTACCTACTAATAACCATATGTGACTCTTCAAATGTGGAGACTCCTAGACAATTATATTACCATTTTTCTTTTTGTTTTTTTTAAGCAGTACAAGGGAAGGAATCTTTTTTACCTGAATGTGTGAGTGAAGAAATAAACAAAACATTTCTTACTAAATAAATCATTTGGAAGAGATTACATTTTTCTAATGTCATGAATTAATTTCCACTATTTACAATGACACTTCTGCAAAGATTTCAAAGCAATCATTTAACTAGGCTAAAACATTTAAATTGTCTGGAATCCTGGTTGTTTTTTCTCACACTTTGTAACTGATGTTATCAAATTATAATTTTCTAGGTAGAAGTGGGAGTGATTGCTAGTCTTACCCACTTGTTTTTTAGATGATAGAATGTGGGGATATGTTGATCACCTTATTGTAAAAGTTACATGCTTCATAGCTATAAAGCAGAATTAAGATGGAAATAAAGAAAATACCTTTATTCTATAGGTAGCTATACCATGAGTTTTTCACCATCAAATTTTCTATTACACTATTTTCTCTCTGTCCTCTGGAGAAATATCATTGCTTACTAAAAGAAGATAAGAAATTTTGTTCTCTTATGTAAACTCCATTATCAGAGTGAGTTTGGATTCCTTTCTTTTAATTAAAACACTAAAAGCTATGACCCCCCAAATACTTGAATTTTCCTGGTGTGTTGGTGCATTGCGTGCCTGTTACCCCAGCAGCTTGGGAAGGTGATGGAGGAGATTTGCAGATTCAAGGCCAGCCTAATAAACTTAGTGAGGACCTGTCTCAAAATAAAAATAAGGGGCTGGGGTTGTGGCTCAGCGGTAGAGCACTTGCCTAGCACATTCAAAGTCCTGGGTTCTGTCCTTAGCACCACATAAAAATTTTTAAAAAATAAAGATATTGTGTCCAACTACAACTAAAAAAATAAATCTTAAGAAAATAAAATAGTTAGGGATGTGGCTCAGTGGTTAAGCACCTTTGGGTTTAATTCCTGGTTAAAACACACACACACATAAACATACACACACACACACACACACACACACAAACACACACACACTTAAATCATGATTACTTTTCCCCATTTCTCTATATGCCTAAAAGTGGGCAGAAAAGAAATTTTGGAATTAAATCCTGCTAAAAATGGATGGTTCTGCCCACTTAGATATTTTTTTCTGGCATAATCAAATATATATAAAATAACATCAGTGGTTATGTAAACCTGGGTTCAATATCTGGTACCAAATATATATATATATATATATATATATATATATATATATATGTATGTATGTATATATATATATAAACAAATTCAAGAAGTCTGCATTCAGAGCTAACATTTTTTATATTTTGTCTCTAAACTGTGATGAGCAATCCAGAACAGAGAACACTAAAAATATAGAACTGTATGGGGCTTCATCCAGCATCCACACTCTTTCCTTGAGAGATCTATGTGGACATTCCAGCCATCTGACCCACTTGAAGTCACTTTGGGTGCTACTTACTGAGCTTTTTTATCAGGTTGCTGCACATGCCAAGACAAATTAATCAGGGCCTTACCAATGGAGATAAACAGAAAAGATGTTATGCTTGCATACTGAGAGTTTGCAAAGGGTGCATTGAAAAAGTGCCCACATACTTTTAGGTGGGCCGACTTGGTGGTTGGGGAGGTTGAAGCTGGTAACCACTGTGATGATGAGAATTTTATCTTTATTTGATCCTCAGACATGGACTCTATATGTCTTTTCACCAGAAAAAAAAAGAAAATGACCAAGAGCAGCACCCTTTCCATTTTTCTTGCAGTAAGAAATGTCTTTTCTTCCCAAATTGTCTTTGGGGTCACAGCCAATGTCTTCTTCCTCCTCTTCCACATCCTCACGTTCCTTGTTCAGTGCAGGACCAGGCCCATGGACGTGCCCATCTCTCACGTGGCCCTGATTCATCTGCTGATGCTCATAATCAGAGTGTTCCTGGATATAGACATTTTGGGGGTTCAGGATATTTGGAACAATATCTCACGTTAAAGCCACCATCTACCTGTACAGGCTGATGATGAGCCTGTCAGTCAGCACCACCTGCCTGCTGAGTGTCTTTCAGGCCACCACCCTCAGCCCCAGAAGCTCCTTTCTGGCCAAGTTCAAGCACACGTCCCCACAGCACAGTTTGGTACTTTCTCACTCTCTGGGTGTTCAACTTGTTCATTAATATTTGTATTTTAGTCTCTATTGGAGGCCCCTCCAATAACACATAAGATATTTGGATTTCCACTGAATCCTGCAGAGTTTCCCCCACGGGTCACCACTTCAGGATCTTATTTTCCCTGGTAGAAATACTCCAGGATGTCCTCCTTCTCAGGCTCATGGCCCTCTCAATTGGGTACATGCTGGCTCACCTGTGGAGGCATAAGAGGCAGTGCCAGCACCTCCACAGCACCAGGAGAATTGCACAAGCCTCCCAAGAGCAGAAGGCCACTAGGACCATCCTGCTCCTAATGGGTTTCTTTGTGGTCACGTACTTTGTGGACTGCATGATCTCCTCCTCTTATGGAAAAATGCAGAAGAAGGATCCTGTGTGCCTTGTGGTCCAGATGCTGGTGGGCAATGGCTATGCCACCGTCAGTGCTGTGATGCTCATTAGTACCAAAAAACGAACAATCCAGTTCTTCCAATCCACACTGGGGAAAACGAGGACATGTTTACACAGGGTCAGATAACCCCCTCACAGTGTCATCCCATTTTATTTTCTCCTGAGTTTCCAAAAATTAGTTGATGTTGGAAAAAAAATTAAATGAGTATGAGGGAGATGAATCTTTTGTTTTTCTTTGTAAGATCTCTATCACACCAGGTGAGGTGATGCACACCTGTCATGCCACCAACTCAGGAGGCTGAGGCAGGAAGATCTCAAGTTGAAGGCTAGCCTCAGCAACTGTGTGAGTCCCTGAGCATCTTAGTGAGGCCCTGTGTCCAAATTAAAAAAAAATACAAAGTTCTGGGGATGTGGCTCAGAGGTCACATGCACCTGAGTTCAATTCCTAGTTGCAAAAAAGTGTTAAATGATATATGGGCTGTTTTCTTACTGAACTTGCCTAAAGAAGATACCTTTTATTGTCCATAAGTAGACCATGACTGTTAACCCTTTGCTGGAAAACTGTATTTTGGAAGAATAATTTTGTTTAGTCTTAGGAAAAGAAATATCTTTCCTAAGTACAACTCTCTTGAGGTGTCTGAGGAAATAGGTGTTTTATGATTTTTTTTTAAATTTGAGCAACAAACATCAATAAGAATAATGAAATCCCCTCTGTGTTAACTCCAGGTTTTTTCCTAATATACCTATAACATTATTTCTCCATGTATTTTTTTCTGATTTCATTATTTAACTTTTTCAATGTTATTTTATTTTAATCTGAATGCTAAACCAATAGAGTGTTGGAAAAAAGGTGTCAGTATGTGATCAGGAATCAAAGTGCAGGAAAGAGCCCAGATGTCTTGGAAACACACAAATCTAATCCATATTCCCATCTAATTTTTATTGGCCTTGCATCCTTGAAGTAGTGGCCTAGTTCTTTCAGCCTCAGTGTAAAATAATGACTGTATCTGTTTTAGGGTTATCATGTGAATGAGAACAAAAAATAGCACTCCTTTGGCATCATGTGTCCTGAGATTGGAAAGATGCAAAAAATATTACTAGCATGTCCCCCGACCAAAGATGGCATATAATTGATAAATCATGTGTCATTGAAAAAGCAAGAGTAGCAGCTCACCTCTGTGTACACAGACATCCTGTATTAACTCTTAATTTTCATAGTGATGCTCTGAATGCAGTAGTATTACGATCACCCAGTTTAGAGTGAAGAAAATCAAACCCAGATAAACTAGTCAGTAGATTGCAGAGAAAATACATGAGGAAAGACAGGATGTGAACTCTCAAGCCCAGGATTCCAGTCCTGAATCTAACCAATGGTCCGTCTTCCTTACTAGACCAATGATATGCATAGGAAAGTGGCACACAGGGGTCACAGCCAATGATACAGACAACCTGGGACTAAAAGGCCCACCCTTTTTCTGCATTCTTTCAGCCCAGAAACAGCTGGATGGCAGGTGGCTATGGGTTGACCTGAACCAAAGAAGTCAGGCCGCTTGATTGAACCCTAGGAGGCCACTGTGAAAGCTGTTCTATGGTGGAATTTTCAACCCCTGCAGGGGACCCAAGCCATCACCTTTTTTCTGGAGCAGCATATGGAGGATTCCAAATGCACTTCTGGGGGTGCGGTGGGGGGACTCTCAAGGGCATTGGTTGCAAAGGTAGGAAGCTGCTTGTTCTCCTGACCCTTGAAAAGTCTACTTGAACAAGAGGAAGAAGGTTAGGCATGGGGTGAATTTTTTGCCTCCCTTGGTGTAAATTATTAATACTCTGTAGCAGAAAATATTCAAATATTGTCTTTTTTTGCTTCTGAGATGGAGTCTCATTCCATTGCAGGGACTAGTCTTGAACTTCCTGTGCTCAAAAGATCCTCCTGCCTCTGCCTCCTGAATCGCTAGAACAACAGCTGCACAATGTGGTGCCCAGATGAAATATTACAGAAGATAAAATTAGTACTGAGGCTATGACTTTTCCTGTCCCCTCAAGCAGTTCATGGTCAACTAAATCCATTCTCTTTAACATCATCAGGATATGGGAGAAACTGTTGTTCCCTGTTAGGAAAGAGAGTGGATATGTCTGCGTTTGAATCTTGTGTGACCTGTAGGGTCATTTACAAAAGGGACCAGAAAAGATTATTAAGGAAAAACAGCCACCGTGTCTTACAGTCAGTGTTGGAAATCCTGGGGTTTCACCATAATGATTTTAGCAAACAGACAAATAATCAAAAACACACACAGTTCAAGTCTTCCCGTGCAGGAGGTCAGGAAGGTTTGTAGGTCTCAGATTGGCTCAGAACAGACTTGGGACTGATGGAACTTTTTGTGATATTTATCAGGCCCTCCCAGATCAAAACACTTGCTTCATAACCTACCAGTTTCACTTGACTGTTGGAAGGACAAACATAATATCCATTTTTAGTAACAATAAGAAATGATTGTCTTATCTTTTAAAAGTCCATATATGGCTGTGTTTTGGTTATACTCTCCCACCAGGTGTCTAAGACCAAGTTGGTCAAAGTTGATATTTTTCCTATCTATGCCAGAGTCTGCTGAGATCTTCACAGATTACTCCTGGGAACTGCTGACCCCAGCCCTGCAGCTGTGCCCAGGGGCCCCTCACCCTCCTCTGACTTCCCCTTCCCCTGCCCCTTTTCAGCATCTTCTGAGCTGCATTTCCATGTGGGCAACCTTTATAGCCTTCATACATGAGGCAGGATAGGCAGGGTGTTTTCTAAAAAATAATTTCTATACACCATTAGAAAAAAATTTCTTTTCCAAAATGTGATTATCGGGCAAATATGACAACTTTGTTCTTTCACTCACTCAACATTTTTTGGTCTGCTCCCATGACAAGTGTCAAATGACACTAGAAAGATTTTCCATGAGGGCACATGTGTTTTATGGGTCACAGAAGATCACAGGCACAGAGCCCCATTTTTCTTTGGCATATTTATACATAAAAATTGCATCAGGACTGGGGACATAGCTCAGTTGTAGAGTGCTTGCCTCACATGCACAAGGTCCTGGGTTCAATCCCCAGCACCACACACAAAATTACATATATCTGATCTCATATCCTTGCTTTATTTAAGTTAAATAGATACTGAGGAGCCTTTAAAAATCAACTTATATAACACACTTAGTATCATTTCTGTATGAAATTGTAAAATAAAAATGTAAACGATAGTTCCAAAAGTGTGTCCTTTTCTGCAATTTCTGTAAAATGGAGATTTTGGAGGACATGCACTTCAAGGATTGTTGCTGGCCCTGGCCTTGAGGACAACATGTCTGACATATTTATACACCTGGACATTGTTTTTGGTACTCTTCTATGTGTACATCATCATCAATTTTTTTTTTAAAGCAAGAAAATAAAAACTGTTTGCACATCAATCACAACCTGGATTAGCAAGGCATGTAGACAGTCTCTGTATTTTCATTGAGAAATTCACTCACTCGCCAGGTTGTTATTGACACATATAACAACTTACACTTGTTTTCCTAATAATTTTCTGGTTTAATATCCTTTGTATATTTTTGTATATGCTTTATTCTTTCCTTTCTCTCTTATTGATTATGATTGAGGTTTGTTGGCTTTCTAGAAGGATTAAATTTGATTCTTCCCATTTTTATAACAGTGCAATAATGAGTTACAAAACTTCATGTGCATTTAACTACGTTTGCTAACATGTATAATTGTAGGGGGAGGGACTGAGAATAGGATTTGAGCTTTTCAAAAACCCATTTTCAAACCACTGGAAGGAATCAGCTCTAATATTTTAAGCTCACCACATGACATTGTGTGGCACATTAAAAATTTATCCACTGGGCTGTGGTTGTGGCTCAGCAGTCAAGCACTTGCCTGGCATGGCTGTGGTGCTGGGTTTGATCCACATAAAAAATAAATAAATAAATAAAATAAAAAATATACATATTTCCAAGTATAACTAAAAAATTTTAAGAAAACAGAAATTTATCACTCACTTTTTAATTTAAGAAAATATATTTTCCACCACTGGGTAAAGATGACAAAGTTCCCCCATCCCCATGTCCTGGGGTTGGTGGAATATCATTCTGTTTTTTGTGACTATCAATTTGGGAACTCCAACTTCAACGTCCTTTAAGTACTTTTTATACAATATTGGTTCTTTTGTGACTGAGTTGCTTCACCAAGTAGAGTACCTTGAAGGCTCAGCTATGTGGCATTCTGTGCCAGAATTTTCTTTCATTTTAAGTGTTTATAGCCCAGTGTCTGAATAACATATTGTTTATGTATTCTTATGATTCTGGGTGTTGGGTTCTTTCTACATTTGATTATTTAAAACATGGTTTTATGAGCAATTCTGTGGAAATGACTGTCTGACTCTCTGCATGTACTGTGTGTGTGTGTGTGTGTGTGTGTGTGTGTGTGTGAATGTGCATGTGCACATGTGCACACATGCATGCTCTATGATGTAGTGTTTCATGGAAGCAAATGTTTACATGTCTAGTTTGAAAAAAATGTAGATAACTGAGGCAATACAATTATTGAAAAGCATTGGGACTATTGTACCTAAAAATAGTTTTGAATAGCCCAAGTTATTAAAAGTTGCATTCACCTCAGAGTCCCCACTGGAGGATTCAATGAGAAACATAAAACCCTGGTAATATCTCACAGATAAAGATGGCTTGATTTTCTTTTATGTATTTACCACTTACGTATTCAAATATATGGCTCTAACAGAAGAACTCTATATTGTATTTTAAAAAAAAACAGTATATACACTGAGCTATGGTGCATCATCCCAAAGAAATCACATTTTCTTATTTTAACAGAACTGCATCCATCACTGGTTACTAAAATATTTTCTATGTTCTTCCACATATATCTCAAAATACTAATTATATGTTTTTCAGTAGAAATAAACACCAAAGGACTGAATGAGGCATAGCTATGTGCCATGAAGATCTGGATACAGTAAAATATTTGATCACCCTTCAGTGTGATTCTTGCATAGGAGACAACGCTGTCCAAGATGGACATGACCATGAAGCAACTCATGAGCAGCAGGATTGTCTGTGTGACCCTCAGTTAAGGGGATGACACTGGAGACAGGCTGGTGCTGTGGAGACACCGGGACTGCTTCTTGTGCCTGCACAGGAGAGCCACCATATATCCATTGGAGAGAGCCATTGTTCCTATAATGGAGCCTTTCCTTAAGGTAAGCAGGATAGACAAGCTGTGCCAGAGGAAGAAGGTCATGGGGATAAAGGAGCAGGATTCTGTGACGTACATAAAGTTGTCTGAGGTCTAATTAGGGGTAGCAGCAATGGAAATGAAGAGGTGACTATTGAAGAATGAGTAGATGACTCACAGGAAGAGAAGGAAATACAGGTTGTGACTTGAGGATTTATGTTTGAACTTTGCCAAGCAGGAGCTCCTGGGGCTGAGGGTGATGGCTTGGAGGACACTCAGCAGGCAGGTGGCACAGATGGAGAAGCCCCTCATCAACCTATACAGGTAGATGAGAAATTTTCACATCAGGTCATCCTATCTACTCCTCTGAGGTGTAAAAATGTCCACAGCTATGAAGCCCTTCATGAGCAGCATTATCAGGTAAATTAGGGCCAGGAGGCCAATGAACAGGTCTGTGGGCTTAGGAATGTGCCCAGTAATGTGCAACAAGATGTGGACAAGGAGAAGAAGGACGTTGGCCATGACCCAAACGCCAGTCACGCTGTACATGGTGTTTCTTATGTGAATATTACTGTACAGTCTGTTGGCTTTGTTCATCTTATTGGGCAAAGAATTCTGTGAACACCTTCAAAAAAAGACAAGAAAATGTTGTTTTTGCAAATATGACCTTCATCAATCCCAATGGACAACCTTGCAATCAGGAAAATAAAGAGGATTCATCAAAACATGCCTTTATTCCACATGATGAGTGAATTCTGGTGCTGGGCACAGTGATGCCTGCCTAAACTCACAGTAACTGTGTTCCTGGGTACTTGTGAGGTTGAGGCAGGAGGATCACAATAATGATGCTACCATGGGCGACTTAGTGAGACCCTCTATCAAAATACACAAGGAAAAAGACTGGGTGTAATTGGTGCAGGTGCACTTACCCACCGAGCAATCTCCAGCACATAATAAAGCAAACCAACAAACCCCCTTAATCTGTCTCACACGACCCAAAACCCATGCCCATGCTCTCCCTTGTCCTCACATCTCCCAGTCTCGGCTGGGTTATATGTGCCCCTGGGGCCTCCACAATGTTATACATAATGATACTTATGTTTTCTTGTATATTGATAATTGCCAGCTGGGTTCAGTGTCACACTCCTGAAATCCCAGCTACTTAGAAGGCTGAGGTAGGAGAATTGGAAGTTCAAAGTTTGCCTCAGCAACTTAGGAAGGCCCTAAGTAACTTAGCACAACCCTATCTCTAAATGAAAAGGAAAAAGAGGTGTGTGGTGGTGTATCTCACTGTTCAGCACCCCTGGGGTCAATCCCTAGTCAAAAAAAATTTCATTTATCTTAGAACATTTTTTTCTGCTATAATCTCATGTGTGAGATTTTCTGGTGAAGACAGAGTCACACTTGATTTTCATGTACCCCATCTTGTTGGTCAGGTTCATAATTGTAGCTCTACACTTTTGGGTGAATTGGAGTGTGGCTGATTATAGGAAAGAGGAAATGAGCCCCTCCTAAGCAAAGAGTATCACAGATCCAATATGCACAGTGTTACTGTATGTCTACACCATGTTAATTTTGGCTTATTTTTTGCCACACCAAATATTTACAGTATATAAACAAGAAAGTGTTTGGGTGAAGTCTGCAGTCAGAATGGTAAGTGTGTGTATATGAGCTGCCATTTACAATAGCATTAGCTTAAGTACTCTGTGATGCTGAGGTCCAGTCATCATAGTTATCAACATAAATAGGCAATTTATGTATACACTGGAGGTATTTTGGTATAAAAAATATAGTATGTGTATCAACATTGGAAGTATCTGTGGTACAAAATGAATTCTCTAAAAATGTTGTCTTCTATTTTTATGATCATACATTTTTTAATGCATGTGGCTTAGAAGAAACAATTCAGTTTTTTTTTTAACAGAGAAGCTGTGTTGCTGCCTGAAAAGAGAGGAGAGAAAAATTCTGCTGAGCCTGGTATGCACATGGCTGTAATCCTAGCACTTGGAAGGCTGAGGCAGGAGGATCCTGAGTTCTAAGCCAGTTTTCAGCAAATCATCAATAAAATATTAAATATTTCTCTAAACAAAATATGTATCTAAACAAAATATTAAAAAAACAGTACTTGGGAAGAAGCTCAGTGGTTAAGCATTCCTGAGTTCACTGTCTGGTACAAAAAAATTAGAAATTACCAATATAGTAGCACATTTTCACAGTCTCTTTCAGAGAACTGTTTTGAAATTATAGGTCTGTTCCTGGAATCCTCTGATGTGACTTTACATGTTACTTTTTTATCCTCAATCCGGAATAACTAGCCTCAGGTAGAATATTCCAGAAGTATTACCAATAGCATGGTCCATTTCTAAGTCTTTTCCCAAGATTTAAAATCAGAGTAATAACTAGAACTACAAGAAAAATAGAGTTGTTGTTCCTTTTCAAGGTTTTGATTAAATGACAAGTATCCAGCCCAATCTTGAAAGATGGTTTCCCAGATATTATCTGGATTACAAATTAAAGGTGACATTTCTCCAGACTCAAGAGTCCCAAGCCTGAAATTTATGCTGAAAAATTTGTTGAGTGATCTGTTGGGATAATATTATTTTGTAGAGTTGTGTATTTAATTAAATATCACTCATGTGAGATATACAGTATTGTAAGATATTTCTGCCACGTAATAAAAAAGTGTTATCTGAAAATCAAACATATAAGGGTAATATGTTTTATGGCTACTGGTTTAATAATGTCAGATTCTAAGAGGAAGAAAAATGTTAATCACTTGCAAACATTAGAACCCATTGAAGAATTCAGACCTGAAGCAGGTATTTAGTTCAAACTTTTGGAGTACAGATTTCCTGATACAAAAATTTATAACATTGTTTGAAAAAATGTTCCTGTAATAAGACTCATAGACTTTGTATACAAAATGGTAATAAATTCCTGGTTAAGTAAATTTTACTGCCATATTTCTATTGATTTGTACAATTCTTTATATAAATTATTGCTTTGTTTTCATATTCTTTTTTTCTCAATAAAGAAAAGCCAAAATGAAAAACCAGAGATGATCAAGGAGAAAAAAAAATTCAGATTTTATAAAGTCATGATCGAGTAATGTGACAAATTTCTCCATTCATTTATTCACCTATTTGAGTTGGTTGCACAGTAATCCCAGAAACACAAAGTAAAATATCAAAGTTACACATATCTCTAATCTCTTTTTTTTTCATTGTAGTTGGACACAATATCTTTATTTTATTTATTTATTTTTATGTGGTGCTGAGGATCGAACCCAGGGCCTTGCACATGCTAGGTGAGTTCTTTACCGCTGAGCCACAACCCCAGCCCCACATATCTAATCTTTATTGTTCACAAAAATTATGATTTGAGACCTGTATTTACTGGTAATAATATAAGCATGTTATCGTGTGTAAGATAAAAGGTCCAGTGATAACTTTCAAAGAATAATCCTTATTGGTTTGTTTATTTTGTCATCAGGAATTGAACCGAGGGGTGCTTCACCATTGAGCAATATCCTGATTTTTCTTTAATTTTCTATTTTTGAGACATGGTCTTTCTAAGTTATTTAGGGCCTCACTAAGTTGCTGATGGTGGCCTTGAACTTGCCTCAGGCTCAAAAACTGCTAGGTCAAAGAATAACCTTAAATAGATAAAAATTATCATTGAAGAGCTACCATTGTAAAATAACTTTAGCTCATGTAATTTCTGTGAAATACCATTTATTTTTCATTGAGTTGAAATCATTCTAAAAACCTGCAGTGACACAGCATTCTATTTCATGTCTGTATGAAACTGTAACCACAAATTCCACAGTAACATACAATGATACTGTGTCAATAAACATTAAAATAAAGAATATTAAGTAAACCAAGAAATTCAGCTAGTGAATAAATAAGAATAAAAGCATGAACTGTAGAAATACTTTTCATTACTGAGTTCTTCAAGGAGTACAGTTTAATAACCTACAAAATCAGGGCACTGAATGGGGTTGGCTGCAGAGTTACTTTAGAAACGGTAATCTTGTAAACCTAAACGTTTTAGGACAGGCTGGGGTATAAAGATGGTATGAATTGGCATTACTATTCAGAAAATCATAGCTCCAGTGGAACTTTAAAAATGACTAAAATGTTTTTTGTTTTTTTGTTTTTTTCCTGGAGGTGAAATTCCTTCATAGCATTACGAAAAATGAACCTTCTTTTGAGTGCAGATCAAGAAAATTGGCAATGATATCATGTCATCAAAAGCACCCCCTTAGCTTCTTAGCTTCCTCAAAGTAGAGCCAGGCTAGACGGGAGTGCCCTAGTCACACTCTAAATTCCAAATCACACACACTCATCACTACCAGTGAGCTGTGCATGTCAATAACCTCAGATGGACTTTATCTCAATATTATGCTATAAGTGACTATTTTAAAAATGTATTTAGCTGCACCTGTGCTGATGAGTCATTTCAGTGGAAAAACAGTGTGGTGAGCATGCTCCCTTTATGAAAACAGAAATTATCTAGCATGTCCCCTTATACCTGTGTCTCATCAGGCTCTCACCTGGCTAGTACAGTACAGTCCCGGAGATCAGGGGACACGGCAGGGTCAGCCACCAGCAGAATGCTTTCAAGTTGATAGTGAAGGCTGGAGACCCCTCAGAGGAGGACAACCCAGCCAAGTCTTCTTTATTAGATGGATCAGGGTCTGAACAAATAAGAAATTGTTATAATTTCTCAGTTGCCAAAATTTCATACTAAACCTGCGATACATGATGTCATAAAATAGGTCCCCAAACTAGTAAAGAGGGTTCAGGATGCTGCACCTGAACTTGGGGTCTGGGGGGAATGGGAGCATGGAAAGGAAGGAGAAAAGCTCTTTGTACCCTGCAACATGATCTTGGACATTTTGGTGGACAGATTCCAGCATGAAAAAGGGACCAGTATCTCTTTTCTGAAACCTGAAGTGGTCATGCCTACCTTTTAGGGTGCAGATAAGGTGTAAATAACAGGATTCATAACTGTCACTTAGCACTCCATGTCCACCCCCCCCACACACACACATACAGGAGAGAGCAGAACTTGGTTTGTCATTGTCACCTAGGTGATATTTTTTAACCATAGCTCAAGTTTACCATCATTATCATCTCTATCATTTTCTTCTAGAAATAGTTTTAAAATTTGATCTCTTGGAAAGTAAGACTGAGCTTACTTCAGGCAAGTGACTCAGGAAATATGGATAAAGTGGGCTGCATGATGTATTTTTTTTGGCCCAACTTGAGCTGGGAGAGTAAGAAGATCATTATGAAGAAACAGCTGGTGTGTTGGGGGGAGACAAAGCCCTCATCAGCAAGGTGACAGTGCTGTGTTCAGGCATTCTCTGAAATAAATGACACACAGTGTGCAGTCCTAAAAAACCTGGGATACAGTTGAGCAAATTAATGGAAATTCTATTTATGAGAACAGGGTAAGAGTCTTACAAAATGCTTGGTGAATTGAAAGATTTGTCACCATAGCTTGTGTTGAGAATCTTGACATTACCCAAATTTTAAAATAAATCTTCAGAAATTTTAGGAGAAGAAGAGAGTGTTTATATATATATATTAACAAATGAGGACTGAGCAGAGCCCCGCCAATCTGGTAATCCCAGGAAAATCCTCCAAATCCCAAAATCTAAATTTAAGAACAGAGATATTCTTTTCCCAAGTTCTAGGAATTTGTATTGCTGGGTGTTTTGTAGCCACAAATGGGGAAAAAAACCCACCATCTTTACTTTTTAAATATTTAATGTACTTGCAAACTCAACATCCTGCACCTGTAATTTGAAATTTCCTAAGTGGCTGAGCACAGGGCCAGGGCCCATAATATATATTGTGGCAGGAAATGTTTCATGAGAATTTCCTAGGATACACTTGGCAGTAATGTGGGGTAACCCTCTACCAGATGAGGTTTTAAACATAGGAGATTTTTTTATAAAGACTTTAAAACACAGAACAATAAATTAATTGTTTAATTTTTGCTAATATTTTTTAGATTAATTGTTCTAAAACATGAAAACAATTAAACAGAACACAGAAGTCACTTATATCAACAGTATTTTTTGAGCTGTAATAATGACAGAAACAGGACCTATGTGTATTTATCAAAAAATATAAAATTAAAACATGTCAACTACCTGATCAAACACGTTGAATAAGTAATGTTTAAAATTGGAACATAACATTTCATAGGGAGCTTGCATATTAACAGAGCTAGTCAGTAACTATAGTCTTGTTCATGAAAACCTAAAACTTATTGATGTCCCTATGCAAAAATCGGAGACATCTTTTATCAGTCTGTAAAGTCATGAGTAGACTGGGAAGGAAATGTTCTCATTTTGCTATACAGGGCACGTCCTCTCACCTGAGAGGTACTCATAAAGGCTCAGGTCTCTTGTGCAGATACCAACAACCTCACCAAGAAGCCCAAACTTTCTCCTCCCATAGCCTTCCTAGGACCCCCCTCTGCCTACTGGTTCTGCATCTTACCCAGATGGAGGTAATGGGAAGACTCAGTTCACCTGAGAAGAACCTGGGATGGTTTAGGGAAGAGAGGCCTTTAACACATATCTCTTCAGGGCCTTAATTTTTGTGTCTATAAGAAAGTGACAATGTCTCACTGGAGAGCATCAAACCATCAGGACTCCAATAGGACATTTCATCTGCCCCTCCATGTGACTTTATGCTCAGGTGAATAAAAGCTCTCTAGGGAGAACTGGGCTCCCAACTTTTCTCTTAAGTAAATTGACATGTGTATTGGGGGGTCACAGATATCCCAATTATTCAGAAAGTATCAACTTCTTACATTGTGACATGGGCCAAATTTGTCTAAAATCACCTAACATTTTTTTAGGGCACTTACTGGTCTGAGATCTTCCTGGCAACCCTGTGAGTTGCCAATGGCTGGGTGTCTCAGCTACCATAGATGATGTGCATCTTCTCCCTCAGCCCCTTCTTACTGGGAGGACCTGGTTTCTGGGGAGTGTTGGCTCTGCTCTCCATTTTTCAAAGTTTGAGGATCTGGGTTCAAGGTGTGAGTGCAAATTAAATTTGAATTGAAATGTGTTGAAGTAAATATCAAGAGTGCAGGTGAAGCTGCAGTGGGGGTAAAGGTATTCACAGGCAGGTGAGGCTGGGTGAAGTGACGCTTGTTTCACTTATTCAAATGAAATTGAGCTTCATTTCTTTTATTGACTTAACCAACAAAATCACTTGGAAGTGGCTTCTTTGGAAGTACAATATTTTCTTAACCATTACTTTCCTCAAGTACAATTTTATTCCTTCCAATTTATTTTTTTTCTAATTTATAGTGATCATTAATAAAACTTTTATGAATGCTTGTGTACATTTGAGGGGTAAAGCACAGATTGTGATTGTTGGATCATGTGTGTGACTCTCTGTGAAGGATAAGATATTGCAATGCTCTTTTCAAATAGCCTGTATCATTTGGCATCTGATAAAATGATACAGGCTATTTGAAAATAGCATTGCAATATCTTCATTAAACCTAGTATTCCTGGTTAAATAAGAAAGAAATTGGCATTATTAATCACTCTTTTTCCTGATGTAAAAGACTTTAATGAGTTCATATTTCATGGTATGAACTGTTATCAAGGTTAGTGATTTTCCAGGTTCTGCTTAAATCTGGTATTTTGTCCTAATTTAAAACATTTCATTCAGATAGTTACCCTAAAAAAATTATTTAAGACAATACTGAGATAGATGGGGTGCCCAGACTGAACTCACACCAGAACTTCAATTACTTCTTCATCCAAAAGTTGGAGTGATGGGGGACTTCAGAGGTTCATCATCAAATGACTGTTTGGGATAGGTTTTTATTTATGTTTTATTTTTGGTATCAGCCATTGAACTCAGTATTCTTAACCATTGAGCCACATCCCCACCCATTTTTATATTTTACTCAGAGACACCATCTTACTGATTTGCTTAGGGCCACACTGAGTTGCTGAACTTGATTCTGATCTCGAAATCTTTCTATGTCAGCCTTCCTAGCAAGCAGGATTACAGGCATGCACCACCACAACCAGGTGGTTTGGCACAGTTTTGCTGAAACGTTTTAGATTTGTTGGAAAAAAATATTTTGACACTTTGAAAGTCATTTTACTTTTCTTTGTAAATTCAGAGGATGTTTTTCTCCCAATTGGCTAAAAGTGATTGAAATGTTTTATGGTGATTAAATACACAAAGACCAAATTTCTCATTTAACAATGTTTAAGAGTTCAGTCAGCAGCATTAAGCACATTCAATTTTGTGGATATGTATAATCTCCACCATGTCCAGAAATTTTTCTTCTCCCTAAATGATCTCTATATCCATCAAATAACAATTCCCCTACTGAATCCCCTCCTCAGCTACTGGAAAATGTCATTCTATATTCTGTCTCTATAGATTCCATTACCCAAAGTTCCACATTCTATGTGTGGATTTATACAATGATGATTGTTTTTTTTTTTTTAAGAGAGAGGGGGGGTGAAGAGAGAGAGAGAGAGAGAGAGAGAGAGAGAGAGAGAGAGAGAGAGAGAGAGAGAGAGAGGATTTTCAATATTTATTTTTCAGCTTTCAGTGGACACAACATCTTTATTTTACTTTATGTGGTGCTAAGGATTGAACCCAGCACCCTGCACATGCCAGGGGAGTGTGTTACTGCTTGAGCCACATCCCCAGCCCAATGATGATTCTTTTTAGAGTGACATTTTATTGGATATAATGTCTTCAACTTTCCTATGGTACCCTATGGTATATCCAGACCACATTTTTATACATTCCTATGCATGTGGATTTCAGATTGTTTGCACCATTGCCTGTTATAAATAATGGTACCAGGAACAAAGGTGTCCAAGTGACAGTTTTGAGTCCTTGCCTATATTATTTGTTATATTCATAAAAGCACAATTGATAACTCAGATGGCAGTTTATGATGAGAGATGTTTACAAGTTATTAGGCATCAGAGAGACTACAGAGATGATTTACTTATTAAAAGCTACTCCAGTTTCATATATTTATAAATATAGGGACTAATGCAGATAATAAAATTGAGATTTACCTCTCATGGGTCGATCTCACATTTTCAGTCAGAAATACAATGTACTGCAAACCACAGTAAAATTCTTCTGTAATTCCAGCAGATCAGGAAACGGAATCAGGAGGATCATGTGTTTAGGAAGCATCAACCAAAGCGAGGTGCTAAGCAACTCAGTGAAACCCTGTCTCTAAATTAAACACAAGATAGGGCTGAGGATGTGACTCAGTGTTTGATTGTTCCTGATTCAATCATCAGTAGCTCTCCCACCCCCCCCAAAATATACTGACTGTAGTTTATCTCAAGGGTGTATGAAAAATATCTAGCATGTATTTCTCATTCACAAGTTTCAAAGTAATCATATAAAAGTCCCCCTTTGTCTATTCATTCAAGACAGAAAGCAGACACACTATGACATGATGAATGCTTGCCCAGTCATGTGGTGGCTCATTATAAAAATTCATCCACCATGCAATGATCCAACATTTACTCTCCTTCCCCCATAAGAATTTCACGAAGTTAAGGCTGTGTTTTTTAGTACAGATAAAAACCAAAGTGCTAGTTTTGGCATACCCATTGACCTCCATCATCTGGATAAAACAATAAACAGGGTCATTTTTCCACATGGTTCTTGAGGAGGAGAAAACACAGTCCAAAGAGTACATAAGCACAAAAATTTCCAGGAACAGCAGGATGGCCCTCTGTTTTGGGGAGGCTTTTGGAGACAGGCTGGTGTGGTAAATGTGCCAGCACTGCCTCTTAGGTCCATACAAGAGGGTCACCATGTAACCACTGGAGAGAGCCATGAGCCCTATAAAGAAGACATCCTATAATGTAGTGCATTTGGATAACAAATGCCTGAGGAAGTAGCTCATAGGTAATTTAGTGCAGGAGTCACTGAGGAATATAAGAGTGTGTGTGAGGTCACAGTGGTGTGGTCAACAGTAGAGATTGAGAAGTGGGCACTAAAGGACATACAGAAGACCCACAGGAAAAGAAGGGATTTCAGGTTTCCAGTAGGGATTTAGGCTTGAACTTTGCCAAACAGGAGCTTGAGAAAAATAATGTATGTCCTAATCATATGGACCATGTCACATTCTGTCACTTTGATCCAAAGTTCAAATTAGCCCATTCCTTACTCCACATGTTTTGATGCCTGAGATTCCGAGATGTTGGGAATTCTAGGTGGGCACCACCATCCTGGGCTACTTGCAATTTTCTTTATAATTTCAGAGAAAGTTTTCTTCACCCCTGATTATTAGGTAGTTGACACATTTTATTATTATTTAAGTACACAAAAGATGATATTTATTATTTACCATTATTAAGAATACTTGTCAGTGTCCTTAATCAAATTCAGGTGTGGGTGCATGGATTCTCTCTACCATCTCCCCAGTTTTTCTTATTCCTAAAATATCTCTGGATTCATTAAATAAAAATTCCTCAGGGCACACCTTCCTCAGCTGCACAAAAACGCCATACTACTACATTCTGTGTTTATGAATTATACGACCCAAACTTCTATCTTTTACAGGTATATTTTATACAAATGTTGATTCTTTTGTGAGTTACAGTCACTTGACCGAATGATTTCAAGATTCATCCATGGCTTCTTATATATCAGCATCACCTTCATATTTAATGCTATGTTTAGTATTTAATGCAATATTCCATCTTTGCATATTATACTACTGAAGATTCCATCCTGCTGTGTGTAGATGTATACAGCTTTGATTCTTATGCCTATGCAAGAGGGTCACCATGTACCCTCTTGACATAATAAATTCAAGAATCATCTATGGCTTCCTGTGCATCAGAATCTTTCTCCTATTTACTGTTGAGTGGAACTCCATGATATATCTAGACCATATCTTCATACATTCATATGCTTGGGCATATGAGACTGTCTCTATCATTGACTATTATAAATATTATATCCTGAGCAATGGTGTTTAAATAATAGTTGTTGTCCTTATATCCAGTTTTTTTGTTGTTATATTCATAAAAGTTCAATGGATAGATGAGATGACAGTTTAGGATAAGGGATGTTTACACTCTATTAGGTATAAAGAAGATTTCTGAGACTCTTGGTTTTTTTAAAACCGCTGCAATATCTCATATACATATAAATATAAGCACTGATTCAGAAAAAAGTGATATTTACTATCTAGGGTTCCTTTCACACATCAATCAGAAATATAAAGCTACTAGCTTCGTTCGAGCCATATGGACAATAATCTGTCATTTTTTTCTCACTTTCATGCTTCAATGTAATCATTTTTAAAAACCACTTTATGCATTGATCCAACATAGAGAGCAAACTAACCATGC
Source organism: Ictidomys tridecemlineatus (assembly GCF_052094955.1). Taxonomy (NCBI): domain Eukaryota; kingdom Metazoa; phylum Chordata; class Mammalia; order Rodentia; family Sciuridae; genus Ictidomys; species Ictidomys tridecemlineatus. Next base: position 20,006,958 of record NC_135492.1, on the reverse strand, counting down.
CATGATGTGTTGATGCACGGCAATGTGGTGGCTCAGGTTGAGAACTGACGAATCATGCAATGATTCAATGTTGACTGTCCTTCCCCCACGAACATTTCAAACAGGTAATGTTGTGTCTTGCAATGAAGATAATAACCAAAGGACTGATGGTGGCATAGCCATTGGACACCATGATCTGGACAAAACGGCACACAGGGTCATTGTTCCACATGGTTCTTGAGGAGGAGACAATGCAGTCCAAACAGTACATGAGCACAAAAATTTCCATGAGCAGCAGGATGGCCCTGATTGCCCTCTGTTCTGGGGAGGCTTTTGGAGACAGGCTGGTGCTGTGAAGGTGCTGGCACTGCCTCTTGTGCCTGTGCAAGAGGGTCACCATGTACCCACTAGAGAGGGCCATGAGCCCTATAAGGAAGACATCCCGTAATGCACCCAGGACGGTAAACAAATGCCTGAGGAAGTAGCTCATGGGTAAAATAGTGCAAGAGTCACTGAGGAATATAAGGCTCTGTGAGGTCACAGTGGAGTTGTCAACAGCAGAGATTGAGAAGTGGGCACTGAAGGACATATAGAAGACCCACAGGAAAAGAAGGGACTTCAGGCTGTCCTGTGGGGACTTAGGCTTGAACTTTGCCAAGCAGGAGCTTCTGGGGCTGAGGGTGATGGCCTGCAGGACACTCAGCAGGCAGGTGGCAGAAATGGACAGGCCCCTCATCAACCTGTACAAGTAAGCAACTGATTTACATGTGACATCATCCAAAAGCCCCACCTGAGATGTAAAAGTGTCTGCAGCTATGAACCCCATGGTTAGCAGCATCAGGAGGTGGGTTAGGGCCAAGAGACTGATGATCCAGTCCGTGTTTTTGAGCCTCTTGTCACACAGGAACTTGATGACATGGAACAGAAAGAGGATGATGTTGGCCAAAATCCCAATTCCAACTTCAGAGTAAAAGGTGCTTCTTAAGTTAATAACACCATGCATCATGTGGTTTTTTGTCATCTTTGGGGGTAAGGAATCATGGAGTACATGTCTTAGGAGAAAAGTAAGAAATTGCATTATCACAAATATTAAATTTAATATTTCTCAGCCAACACTGGTACCAGGAGGAAAAGATGTTGGCCCATCCCAATGACCCTTTTCCCCTCTAACTGAAGCTTTGCTGACTCACCCTGGAAACCATTCTTTCCTCTCTCTCTTCCCATCATTTCCCAATCATGGCTGGATTACATTTTATGCAAAGTACAAAGTGATTGCCTGTGCATTAAAAATGATCACATCTGTCATATATTTCTCATTCACAAGCTCCAATGTTATAGAAAATTTTTCCCTGATGCAACCTTGAATTTTTCTTGGTGATATCTGACTAAAAGGGTGAACTACGTGTCTTTCCTGTAGTAAGGACTATGTACTTTTGGTTCAATTGAAATGATAGAGGTTTAATTAGAAAAAAAAACCCTCCTAAGCAAAGAGCCTCAATGTCTTAGGCCATGCATATTAATGTTAGTTTCCTGTTACCTTTATTCTGGTTTGTTCATGAACACATGTAATTTTGTTCATATATTCACAGAGAAAATTCTAAGTATTGCAACCTCTAAAGTTAGGTGGCTTGAATATACCTATATAATCATCCACTTAAAGGATAAGTATTCAACTTTGAGAAGCCCATGAACCTGGGCTCTGGACTAATCTATAAGCTGAACAAAACTTCATCATGTCTGTACCCGAGATATTGTGCATAAAACAGGATAGACCACGTTTTCCATACAGGGAAGGATTGCTGTGCAGAAGGATCTTTTTGGAATTCTTCAAATTTTTAGACTTCTACAGATCCTCACTCATAGAAATCTTTTAATAGTTGATCATCTCTAGAACCAACTCAGAGAGGCTAAAAAATTACCTGAATTACATTGTGTTGAGAATCTCTGTTCAGAGAAAACTGAGTGGATTTTAGGACGATTTGATTCCCCTTCACAGCTACCTATGTAAATTATTTTTGTTATTAAATCACAATTTGACCTATGTGAACCAAGACCAGTATCAAATACCAGCAGAAACACATTTCAATATTTATCTACTTAAACATGGGAAGCCAGGCATGGTGGCACACTCCTGTAATCCAGCAGTTTGGGAGGCTGAGGTTACAGGATTGCAAATTCAGTGCCAGACTAAGCAATTGTGATGCACTCAGCAACTTAGTGAAACCCTGCCTATAAATAAAACACAAAATAGGGCTGGGGATGGAGCTTGCTTGGTCAGTGTCCCCTAGTTCAAGCCCTAGTACCAAATCAAATCCAAACAAAACAAAACCACACAACAACAAAAAAACCACCTTAAATATGTGGGATTATTGTGATAAACAGAACCATAATTAAAATAGATACATATTCACTCCACTTGAGGAATTTATTACAGTGTAAGTATCCAACCTAAATTTTAAATATGTCTTTTTGGAGTTCAAGTTTTCCGTCTTCTTTCAAGAATGCAATGGCATTTCTCCCGACTCAAGGGTTCCACATATAAAATTGATACTTGGGTTTATTATATGATGCCTCCATACTAGATACATTTTCTACTGCTGAAATACATCTCCAGCTCTTATTCTAGAGAATTTTGAAATGATTTTCTGGCAGAATGTTTTCCTGGAAACAAATATATTTAATTAAATTCAAATATCTCCTATAAGTAATCATTAAGATTTAATTTGTGTTTTCACATAATAAAACCTGAAAACAAAGGCTAAATTACTTCATGAGCCAATGGATGTGAAAGGCACTAAGGAAATTCCAGCTACTCAGGAGGAAGGGACAGGAGTCTGTCAAGTTCAAGGCCAGCTAGTAAATTAGTAAGACCCTGTCTCAAAATAATAAATTAAAATTTGGGTAGGGATGTACCTCAATGGTAAGGAGCCCTGGGTTCAGTCCTTGGTACAAAAACCAAAAGTGCCAAGAAAAGCTGACATGTTAAAGATATGTGAACATTGGGTACCACGAGAGAATTCAGTGTGTAAGTACAGGTATTTTTTAAACATTGAAATGCAGATTTTTTTTTAAAAAATTTAACCTTTAGCTGACATAATATCTGGACTTATGGAGTCTCATATTAGAAGTCAATACTTGTATACATTGCTTGCTGAACACATGGGGAAATTAACATTTTGATTTTCTCACATTGTATAATTTCTAAGTGTGAAGAGTCTCAAAACTCTTATTTGGTCACATGTAATCACCTGATGCAGACTCTGGTGACCACATTGAGCTATAGACATGAGAACTGCTGACTGAAGCCCTGCAGCTATGTCCACATACCCCTCACCCCTCCTCTGAATCCTCCTTTCCCTGCCCCTTCCCAGATTCTGCTGAGCTGCAGTACTATGTGGGCAACATGTTTACATTCCCTACATGAGTGAGAACAGGCAGTAATTGACTGAAAAGAAAATTCTATAAACCATTAAGGAAAAAAAAAGTTATTTTGAAATGTAGTGAACAGTAAAATGACAATTTCATTTTTTATTTTGGGATTATAGGCATGCACAACTGTGCCCAGCTTCTGTCCAAAGTTTAGATCACATACTGATTTATTAGTTTATCATATGCATCAGACACATATACCTTATTCACTTAAATATTGTAAAATATGTAAGTATTCTAGAGGTAAGTATAAAGCTATGTCTGTATTAATATCTCCTTTATATTATAAAGCATTCTGGTGATCAGGAGCCCTTCATAATACAAACTAAAATAAATCATCAGGCATGTCCTCTCCCAGCCATAAGTCCTGCCACTTAGCACAGAAGAGTCTAGAGCCTCAGGGACAAGATGAGAACTTCCTACCTGCCTGCAGTGTGTTCAAGGGGCCTCCTCAACTAAGGATCTTAACACAGTGATGGTACTTGGAAACATACTGTTCAAAGCAAAAACAATCATTTTTTTTTAACAAGAGAAATCAAACTATCCTAAGAAATACTGGACAGTCCACAAAGGGGGACATAAATCACAGGAAAAATAACATTAGTTGGGTATGGTGGTGCACATTTTTAATCCCCACAGCTTTAGAGACTGAGGCAAGAGAATTGCATTATTGAGATTATCCTCAGCAACTTAGTGAGGACCTAAGCCTAATAGCAAGACTCTGTCTCTAAATAAAATGTTAAAAAGACTAGGGATATGGCTCAGTGGTTAACTAACCCTGGGTTTAAACGTTGGTACCAGAATAATAATAATAATAATAATAATAATAATAATAATAATAATAATAATAATACAATGATAATTATGATAATAATAACAGCAGCAAAGAAGTATAATTTGTTTTGTCTTTTCCATGTACTTAAACCTCCCCCTGCTTTCATCTCCTACTGTATGTTAAATAAAGATGAACAATTGAGTTCTGGGAGGGGGACTGGTCCTGCTTCATGTGAGTTTGGGACTGAGGGGAAATTGAGAAGCAAGCTGTACTTTGCATCACAGTGCTAGCTGGGAAACTATGCAGAGCACTAGGGAGAATGCGCTTGCATATCAGTGAAGGCACAACCACTACCAGCCACGTGCTATGCTGGGTAAAAAGCCTCTGTGAAATGTACAAGCTACAGGAATATGAAGGAGAAAATCCTGTAGAATATTTTGGTAAATTAATGATGGCGATTCCTATAAAATCTGGTTGATGATCATTTATTGTTTTCATACATTGGAATGATTTCAGTAAACCTCAGGGTTCCCATCTGCAACCAAACAATAACAATAGCTTGAAATCTGTCTTCAGATTAAGTATAAGGAGAGTTACTTTTCTAACAGCAACAAGAAACTCCAAAGGAGCTTCATCACAGACACTAAGCTGTCCTTACTGGGAAACCCATCATACCTGCAGGAGGATCTATTTCCCTGATTAGGTTAATAATGACCTAAGTAAAGTTCAATTTGCTTAAAGAGGAAGAAAATATGATGGGTTCACATTTGTTCTGTAACTGAATTTGCATGAAAATATGAACTTAAAAAATAAATGTGAGCCCAGACACCTGAAGAGAATGAGGATCAATTTTTCCAAATATTCTCCCTAACAAAATGCCTATCAGACACAACCATTATGAGGGGAATGGGAAGGAGGATTTTAAAATGAATAATAAAAAAAGATTAGATAAATGGACCATATATTCTTCCTGATCAACTATTGAAAATTATACTCCCAGACCTTTGTGGGGAAAGGAAAAAGAAACCACTATCAGGTTCAATTGTCTTTTCATATGAAGATGACACACGAACACTGCCCTCTCACTCGGAATTGGCTACTAGGCAGAACACACAATGTGGAGAAGCACCATTCATTTTTAATTTGTGAGATAAAATGTAGGATAAGGAAGATTTCATGAGAAATTACAACACATGGTTGTGGTAATATAGGTCACCCCTGTTACTTTTGAGTTTATACAAAATCACTTTTATAATTTCTCAATATTTAGAATGTCATACATCAATGAGCATTCCATTTTTTTTCAGGAAGATGAGAGAAGCAACGCTGAGCATACTTAATAAAGAGAATACAGGGAACATGATTACTTCTCTGACTATTTGTATAGGACTAAATAACATAGAAAACAGTAGCTAGCACAGAAGGCATAGGCAATTGTTCAGAGAAAATTAAATAGAAACCTGAAATAGTGGAATTTTCTTATGGAAAACAAGGAGTGATTTTCTAAGTCTCAAAACTAAAGAAATGACACATCCTAGGAAGATTTCCTTAATTGCATCTCACAGAGCAAAGAGTCTGGCTGAGCGCCGTGGTTAATGCTGCATGGCTCTCCTAAAGCTACCAAAACCCTCACTAGGAGACCCAGTTTGCCCCTTCCTCCCTCATGCTAGAAGCCCATGTACTCACTGCCTACATCCGGGGAAACAGAGAAGAGCTTGGCTGGATGGATGCCGGCCACTTGGTGCACCTGAGAATAACCTGAACTCTTTTAAGGAAAGGGTGAGCTCATCTCTCTGTAGCCTGTCATTTGAGTGTCTATAGTTAGATAACAGGATCCCTCTGGGGAGCACAGGATGAATGAATCCCCAGTGAAACATTTCACTTGCCCCTTGATTGGATTCTGTCCTGGATAACAGCCATCTGGGGAGATGGATGCTCAAAATTTCCTCTAAGTTCCTTGGACAAAAAAAAATATGTCTGAGATCCAAATTGTTTACTGAACCTTTTCTCTGGTGGCTTTTAAAATCCTATCTTTATTCGGTATGCTAGGCAATTGCACGATAGTGTGTCTCCGTGTGGTTCTTCTGTAATTTTGTACATTTGGTGTGTCTTTAAGTTTCTTGTATTTGATTTTCCAGTTTGTTCTTCATGTTTGGGAAATCTGATATTATTTTATTGGAGAGATTGTGCATTCCTTTGATTTGTATATCTGTGCTATCCTCTATGCCAATAATTCTTAGATTTGATCTTTTCATGATGTCCCATGATTTTGAAGATTCTATTCATGGTTTCTTACCATCTTTCTCATGTGGTCAACTATATTTTCAATATTATATATGTTCTCAGGGCTGGGGTTGTGGCTTAATGGTAAAGTACTTGCCTAGCCCAGGTTAGGCCCTGGATTCCATCCTCAGCACTACACAAAAATAAATAAGTAAAATAAAGGTATTGTATTTAACTACAACTAAAAAGTAAATATATAAAAAAAGATTATATATATATTGTCTACATTGTCTGAGGTTCAGTCTTATAGGTGACGTGTTCTGTTGGTGATAGTATCTATTGATTTTTTTATTTGGTTTATTGTTTCCTTCATTTCAAGAAAATTTTTTGCATCTCTATCTCTTGAAATAAACTTTTACTACCTGTATTTTCTCTCTTATCTCTTTGTTGGTGTGATCCATTGTTGCCTATATTTGTTCTCTTCTATTATTCTTTGCTTCACAGATCATTTTAATTATGTATATTTGAAACTTCTTCTCTGACATTTCATCTACAGTAATGTGAATGAATTCTGTTATTTTACCATCTTGGTTTGTCTATGGCACTTTATTTCCTTATTTTTTTTCATGTTGACTTTTTGTCTCCCTGTCTAGCAGTGGGGAATCCAAGGTATTAAAGTTTGTATAATACAGTCTTCAAGTGTCCCTGCAGGTCCCCAATACCACACTTTTAAGGAGGAGATCCATGTTTACAGCACCCAATGCAAACAATATTCAGCCTTAAACCAAATAGCTTTTGTTTAGACAATTACAGTTATGTAACAATAAACAGAAAAGATGTGTTCAATTAATGTCTACTAAATATATATATATATATATATATATATATATATATTTGCATAAGAATTTATAGTTTCTGATGGTGGGCAAAGCGGGTGATGTTTGATGTGGGGTTCATGAGGTAGGAGCTGAGAACATAGAGTTATTAGATCATAGGAAAAACAAAGAGGAATCAAGAGAAGTATGCTAGCATGGATACCTCCAGTGTAACCAGACCTGCAGGGACCTTGGTGATAGTCTTGCAGGTCTGATTTGTGTGTAGTAGTTTTATATCCTGCTAATTTGCTGCATTAGTTTGAGTTCTGGGAGCTGTTGAGTGAAGTTTTTATGGGTCTTTAAAATGTGGAATGATGTCATCAGAAAATATGGGTAGTTTTAGCTTTTATTATTCTACTTAGATTTCTTTAGATTCTTTCTTGCTTTTCTTTTTCTTTTTTTAAAATTTCTCCATTCATGACAATGATGAATAATGTCTCAGGTTTCCAAAAGAATGGACTCTGCCTGAGCTTCAAGTATGTTTCATCGGACTTCTATTACCTCAATCTCAACCTCCAGATGTACCATTGTTTTTCCATATTTTTATTTTGCACTTTCAAGTGATGCACAGTTCGAATTCTGAAATTTTCAGCATGGAAACCATAAAGAACATGAGCAGAAATGTCAGAAAACCAGGTGATACACTTGAGAATAGAATCAAGAGGAGGGTGTCAATCATACATTGTAGAGAGAGGACCCTTAGAGACATTGGAGGCACTAATAATTATTACTCCCAGAATTCAGGCATCACACCATGAGGAATGGATACAAAGTTAGAGTAGTTGTGTTTTCTAAATGATGGCTACACATTATTTTTATCAAGGGAACTTAGACTCTAATATTGAGCACCACTCTCTCCAGCTGGCTTATTATCCAGATCAGAATCAAATTAAGAGACAAGGGAAATGTTCCACTGTGGACTTCGTAGTCCTGTGCCCTCAAGTGGGATCTGAGTGTCTTTTCTAAATCTACAGGTCTTCTAGGTCATCTCTCTACAGCCTCTAATTTTAGTGTCTCTAGTAAGGTTTTCTAGTTATTTTTCAGGTTTTGGTGAACACAACATCTTTATTTTTTATAATTTTTATAATTTTTATTTTTATTTATCAAATCCAGCACCCTCTGCATGCCAGGTGAGGACTTGAGGCACATCCCCAGCCCCTCCTGATTTTTTTTTAAATACTGAGTGTTTCTCCCCCCATCTTCCTGAACAAATAAATCTATTATTGATATGTGACTTCTAAATTTTGAGAAATTTAGATCCAACATGGCGGCGGGCACAGAGAGATCAAGTCTCTCACCTCTTCAGCTGTGTGGGCATAGGGAGTCGTAAACAGTCTAAATGCTGTTTGCTCAGGATCACTAGGCAATGCTGAGCTGAGGTGGATCTGGGGCAAACAGTCTGGGCCTCTCAGAACACACACTGAGCCCGGATCAGCTGAATTCAAGCTCCCGTTCACCTGCTTTCCACAGACAAACAGCTGTAACTCAGCACTAATCCATCCGGCTTAAACAACTGGTCAGCCCTTCTGATCCTACAGTGGTAAATGCCAACCAAGCCTTCATAGGTAGTGGCCACAGGTTTGAAACGGGGCTTGGGAGAGACAGTAAGAACCCACCCATTGCATCGGTCACCCGGCAAAGGGAAACGAACTGTCACCATTTGCATGAGATACCACCATGGCAGAGAACTGACGTCACCAGACTGCGGTGGAGGAGATAACTTCATTGAAACCTGCGGCTACAGGTGTGTAATCCTCTAGCCTTCCATCTCCACACATCAAGGAAACCTTAAGGGCCCCTCCCAGCTCTCCTGTAAGAGACCCTCCCAGCGCTCCCATGAGCTCCATAGCCAGACCGAGGGAATCAGAAGTGGCGCGGGATGGGTGGCGCGGGACTCGCGGCGCAGAACTGCCGGCTACTGCTCCCACCAGTGCTAACAACGCTCCCACCAGTGCTGACAACTGAGGTCTCTTGCACCAGGTACCAAGGGCATGGCTACCAGAAGTCAAGTAAAATTCGCTGAGGATTCTCAGCCTCAAGCTCTACAAACTTAGGGTCTGAGGGAATGGCAAACAGGGAGAGTGTGCCCAGTCGTTCATGAAAACAGGGCTCACGGGAGCAGCCCGACCTGGCGTGTAGCCAGTATTGTGGTGAGCATCACCGGTGAGAGGCGCCTGGCTAGAGGAAAAGTGGGGAAGTGACTAGACACAAGAGGAGGCCCTAGGCACTCAGGATTGGAGACTTTCCCAGTGTGGGAGGAGGAGCTGCTGCACAGTGATTGGTTCCCGCGTATTGACAGGAGAAGCTTGGCCTGGTGGGAACAGCTTCACCTACTGAAAGAGAAGTTAATCAAACTCTAAGACTGCATTTATTACTTTTTCTATTTTTTTTTAATTTGTTTTTTTTCTCTTTTCATTTTCATTTTTCTTTCTTGTTGTTTTTAAAATTTTTATTATTTTTTAAATTTTTTTCTTCTAATTTTAATTTTAATTTTTATTATTATTATTTCTTAATTTTTTTTCTTTCCTATTTTTTTATTCTTTTTTTCTTTTCATTTCTTTTCAAGTATATTACTCACCCTTCCTTGAATTCTACCTGCTTACTCTCATTCTCTTTAGTGACTTCTTCTTTTCCCTTGAAATACCTTTCCTCCTAAGCATCAAATAAATTTATAGGAGTAAACAGTAACTCAGCAGTCAAACAGAACAAGAAGTAATATGAGCAGCATGAAAAAGCAAGAAAGAAAAGGAGTACAAACAATGCAGGACAGCCTATAGATTCAGGAGGACTTAGAGTCATCAGAAAAATGGTCATATAAAGAACTCAAGGAACACCTTAGGCAGATGGAATGAAACCTTAAAGAGGATATGAGACAGCAAATTCAAACAGTGAAAGAACACACTGAAAACGAATTACATAAACTAATAAAAGAAGAACTTAAGCATCTTTATCAGGAGATAGAGATTACAAAAAAAATCAAACAATAATTCTAGAAATGAAGGAAACTATAAACCAAATTAAAAACTCAAATGGGAGCATCACTAACAGAGTGGAGCAAGTAGAAGCCAGAACGTCAGATAATGAAGACAAAATATATCATCTTGAAAAGAATCTAGCCAACTCAGAAAGGCAGGTAAAAAAATCACAAGAAAAACATACCAGAGATATGGGATAACATAAAAAAAACAACAAACTTAAGAATCATTGGGATAGAGGAAGGTATAGAGATTCAAACCAAGAGAATAAATAACCTGCTGAATGAAATAATTACAGAAAACTTTCCAGAAATAAAAAAAAAACGGATATACAAATTGTAGATGCATACAGGACACCGAGCATACAAAATCACAGTAGACCAACGCCAAGACACATAGTTATGAAGATATCCAATATACAGAACAAAGAGAAAATATTGAAAGCTACAAGAGAAAGGAGGCAGATTACATTCAGGGGTAAACCAATAAGGTTAACAACAGATTTTTCATCACAGATGCTGAAAGCAAGAAGGTCATGAAACAATGTATTTCAAACACTGAAAGAAAATGGATGCCAACCAAGAATTCTGTATCCAGCAAAATTAAGCTTCAGGTATGACAACAAAATACAAATCTTTCATTATAAACAAAAGTTAAAAGAATTTTCAGCCAGGAAACCAGCATTGCAAAGCATCTTGAGCAAAACACTACACAAGGAAGATATAAAAAACAATAACCCAAACCATCAGTGGGAAGTGCCTCAGTAAATACAGAGGGTGGGGGGGGGGAAAGAAAATCGTGGAGAAACAAACTAAATTTAAAAAAAAAGATAAATAATCAAACATGGCTGGAAGTATAAACCATATATCAATAGTAACTCTAAGTGTTAATGGCTTAAACTCTCCAATAAAGCGACATAGGCTGGTATCATGGATTAAAAAAAAAAACAAATCCAAAAATATGCTGCATCCAGGAGACACATCTGATTGGAAAAGACATACAAAGGCTGAAGGTGAATGGATGGGAAAAAAATATACCACGCACATGGTCCTCGTAAGCAAGCAGGGGTGGCCATCCTCATATCGAATAAAATTGACTTAAAGACTAAGTTAATCAAAAGGGATAAGGAAGGACATTATACACTGTTCAAAGGAACCATTTACCAACAAGACATAACAATTATCAATATTTATGTACCAAATAATGGTGCTGGGACGTTCATAGAAAAATTCTTCTCAAGTACAAGAATCAAATAAACCACAACACAATAATTATGGGTAACTTCAGCACACCTCTTTCACCACTGGACAGATCCTCCAAACAAAAGTTGAATAAAGAAACTACAGAATTCAATACCACAATCAATAACCTAGACTTAACTGACATATATAGAATATATCAACCATCATCAAATGGATATACTTTTTTCTCAGCAGCACATGGATCCTTCTCAAAAATAGACCATATATTATGCCATAGGGCAACCCTAAGTAAATATAAAGGGGTGGAGATAATACCATGCATTTTATCTGATCATAATGGAATGAAACTGGAAATCAATGATAAAAGAAGGAAGAAAAAATCCTACATCACATGGAAAATGAACAATATTTTACTGAATGATCAATGGGTTACAGAAGACATAAAGGAGGAAATGAAAAAATTCTTAGAGATAAATGAAAATACAGAAACATCATATCAGAATCTATGGGACACAATGAAAGCAGTTTTAAGAGGGAAATTCATCGCCTGGAGTTCATTCCTAGAAAAAAGAAAAAAAAAACAATAAATGAGCTCACACTTCATCTCAAAGCCCTAGAAAAGGAAGAGCAAAACAACAGCAAATGTAGCAGAAGGCAAGAAATAATTCAAATCGGAGTGGAAATCAATAAAATTGAAACAAAAGAAACTATTGAAAAAATTGACAAAACTAACACACCTAAATCAAAGGCATTCCTGTATATTAGCGACAAATCTTCTGAAATGGAAATCAGAAAAACCACCTTATTCACAATATCTTCATGAAATAAAATAAAATAAAATACTTTGGAATCAACCTAACAAAAGAGGTGAAAGATTTATACAATGAAAACTACAGAACCCTAAAGAGAGAAGTAGAGGAGGATCTTAGAAGATGGAAAAATATACCTTGTTCATGGATAGGCGGAACTAACATCATCAAAATGGTGATATTACCAAAAGTTCTCTATAGGTTTAATGCAATGCCAATCAAATCCCAACGGCATTTCTTGTAGAAATAGATAAAGCAATCATGAAATTCATATGGAAAAATAAAAGACCCAGAATAGCAAAAGCAATTCTAAGCAGGAAGTGTGAATCAGGCGGTATAGCGATACAAGATTTCAAACTATATTACAGAGCAATAGTAACAAAAACAGCATGGTACTGGTACCAAAACAGGTGGGTGGACGAATGGTATAGAATAGAAGACACAGAGACTAATCCACAAAGTTACAACTATCTTATATTTTTAAAGGGGCTAAAAGCATGCAATAGAGAAAAGATAGTATCTTCAACAAATGGTGTTGGGAAAATTGGAAATCCATATGCATCAAAATGAAACTGAATCCCTTTCTCTCGCCATGCACAAAAGTTAACTCAAAATGGATCAAAGAGCTTGATATCAAATCAGAGACTTTATGTCTGATAAAAGAAAAACTTGTCTTCGATCTACATATTGTGGGGTCAGGCTCCAAATTTTTTAATAGGACACTCATAGCAAAACAGTTAATAACAAGAATCAACAAATGGGACTTACTCAAACTAAAAAGCTTTTTCTCAGCAAGAGGAAAAATAATAGATGTAAATAGGGAGTCTACATCATGGGAACAAATTTTTACTCCTCACACTTTAGATAGAGCCCTAATATCCAGAGTATACAAAGAACTCAAAAAACTGACAATAATACAACAAATAGCCCAATCAACAAATGAGCCAAGGACCTGAACTGACACTTTTCAGAGGAGGAAATACAATCAATCAGCAAGTACATGAAAAAATGCTCACCATCTCTAGCAGTCAGAGAAATGCAAATCAAAACCACCCTAAGATACCATCTTATTCCAGTAAGATTGGCAGCCACTTTGAAGTCAAACAACAAGTGCTGGCGAGCATGTGGAGAAAAGGGTACACTTGTACATTGCTGGTGGGACTGAAAATTGGTGCAGCCAATTTGGAAAGCAGTATGGAGATTCCTGGGAAAGCTGGGAATGGAACCACCATTTGACCCAGCTATTGCCCTTCTCGGACTATTCCCTGAAGACCTTGAAAGAGCATACTACAGGGATACCGCAACATCGATGTTCATAGCAGCACAATTCACAATAGCTAGATGGTGGAACCAACCTAGATGCCCTTCAATAGATAAATAAATTTAAAAATGTGGCATTTAAACACAATGGAATATTATGCAGCACTAAAAATGACAAAATCATAGAATTTACAGGGAAATGGATGGCACTAGAGCAGATTTTGCTTAGTGAAGCTAGCCAATCCCTAAAACAACAAATACCAAATGTCTTCTTTGATATAATGAGAGCAACTATGAACAGAGCAGGGAGGAAGAGAAGGAAGAAAAGATTAACATTAAACAGAGACATGAGATGGGAGAAAAAGGGAGAGAAAAGGGAAATTGCATGGAAATGAAGGGAGATCCTCATTGCTATACAAAATTATATATAAGAGGTTATTAGGGGAATGGGAAAACAAACAAGGAGAGAAATGAATTACAGTAGATGGGGTAGAAAGAGAAGATGTGAGAGAAGGGGAGGGGGGATAGTAGGGGATAGGAAAGGTAGAAAAATACAACAGTTACTAATAGGGCATTATGTAAAATTTTGGATGTGTAACCGATGTGATTCTGTAATCTGCATTTGGGGTAAAAATTGGGAGTTCATAACCCATTTCAATCTAATGTATGAAATATGATATGTCAAGAGCTTTGTAATGTTGTGAACAACCAATAAAAAAAACTTAGAAAATTAAATCTTGAGACATTAAAAACTAATTTGACACATTCCATAAGGTACGAGGGTGAATTTACATTGCTGCAAGCATCTATTTTATGTTCTCATAAAACCTTTCTTGTCCTACATTTAACAATTTGAAAATTAATGATGCCCCTCCAAACCCATTACCAAATTTTCTGGAAGAAGCCTGTGATCCTGATATCACCTTCACATGAAATATTAAAAAGATAAGTGATCTTGATTTTAGATACATTTTCCTTGCTCCAAAAGACCCTTGTTCATAATTTGCAATTACTGCGTAGAAAGAATATTTATGTTCACTATTTTTTTCTTTTAATTATTCATTTAATAATTCACTTTGCCAATTTCCTAATAATGAACATGTCTGAAAGGCATTCTGTCCTGTGTGGATGACAATGAAATAAATCACATGGATATGATATGGAAATAAATAGAGGTTTATAAAGAGCTGCATTTACAGAGAATAGATTCAATCAGAGGATGTTGCACATGTGTATGAAGATGTTACACTGAACCTCATCACTGCACATGGTGAAAACACGTTAGCAAAATAGTTTAACAGCACATGAAACTGAATAAATTATTTGTGTTGTATTACACAAATGAGGGCAAAAGAGGCAAACTTAATCTCTCTACAAAAACAAACAACCTCAATAATAAACAATAAGAGAGAAAGAAAGAGAAAAAACACATACCAAAATATACAAAGGATGAAAAACCAGAAAAATAATTAGGACAACAAATGTAATTTCTTATCCATACCAATAATTCCTCAATGAAAACACAGACTGTAACTACTGTCTAATAGACTGTCGTCTATACATTGCTAATCCCAATTAGGATTGATTTGCAAACAGTTTTTATTTTCTTGCTTTTAAAAAAATTTGATGATATAGTACATATAGAAAAGTACCAAAAAAAGTATACAGGCATATGAATAGGTCAGACAAGTTTTTATTGAGGCAGGGCTTGCGACAATATTCAAAGCCCTGATCTCCATTTTACAGGAAAGGAATAAAATAACACAAATTAAGAAAGATGGTGGCAAATGGAGTGCATCACCCCCGTGTACCACATTACTGCATGGCTGAATGATGAGTTAGAATGGCCAAAAGCTATCTTGTTAGGAATTTTCAGCAAAATTGGGGTGCACTGAAACCTACAGGAAGAATTTCCATCGCATGAGGATTGGTTACTGGGGCTCAACCATGAGTGATTTGTTTGCACTGAGATTCAAGCTGTTTATTTAGTGGCTTGCCTCGTTGCTAGAGACTGTGGCGTGCTCTGGGAAACGGCATCCATACAAATGGCTAGCTACCAACGCAGAGAAACGGCACTGTTGATTCTGTGGGTTCCTGCCAGTTGTGCCCTCACTGTGCTTAGTGCTGAATTTTGGGTTTGAGACGGGGAAAGAAATCGGTCTATTTCAGTCCTCCACACTGGTCAGACCACCGAGGAAGCCAGCAGTCAGCATCTTGAAGAGCTGATGTCACCATCGCCAGTTTTCAACTGATCACAGCTCATTTAGCAATAGAACAGGTCTGTGACATTTAGACTATCTCCCATACAGTGGGGAAATCACATAAAATATCTCCCCAGCTTTCTGCAGGCCTGATTAACAGAGTGAGCCTGAGTAGAGGTGTGGGGGAAAGGTAAAGGCACCTGACCTCCAACTCCTCCCTCCCACCAGTGGTGAAAACAAAACCTGTTTTGCCAGCTCTAGGAGGAGGGGCTAGTGGAGGGAATCAAAACAATAAGGTTCCGGTTCCCAAAAGCCGTGCTCCAGGTCCAGAAAACTGCAGGAACAGAGTGAAGTTTGAACTGCAAAGAGGTATTACACTGGGAAAGGCCTGGCTGACAGGAGGAGCCAGGGGACTAGAAACCAGGAATAAACCTAAGCTAACAGATTTTGAGAGACACAAGTGGGGGAAGGAGGGAGTGTCCTCACACGGATTGTTTCCTACAGCTGGAGGGCAAATTCTTGGCCTGGAAGTCACAGCACCACCTACTGGAAGTGAAGAAAATAGAAGCCTTACAATGTCCCTTTTTTCTTTTAATTTTTTTTTAATTTTTTAATTTTATTTTTTTTCTTTTCTACAATTATACTATTATATTTTAAATGTAATTTTTATTTTACTTCATTTTATTATTATTTTTATTATCATTTCCTATTCTTTTCTATTCGTTTCTCTTTTTTTCCTCTCTCTCTCTCTCTTTCTTGGTTTGCTTTCTTACCTTTTCTCCATCTTTCCTCTTAAGCATGACCACCCAGATTATGTACAACCTACTAAATGCAAATAGATGAATACTACAAATTGGTACATAGTCCGCCTAAGCCCTTAACTACCCCCAAGTACATCTGTCTATTCTCTTGTTAATATCTGCCTGCATTTGAGCAACCCCCCAAAGAAGCTAACAGATACTAACCTCCATATCATCAAAGCGTCTGACCTCAACATAAAATCCTAAGTTCAGACCTCAATTCTACACATGCCATCAAATTCTGTAGGCCTCTAATGAAACTAATGAATTTACCTTAAATCACAATTAAATTCAACATGTCTAAACATTGTCTCCCAACACAAAGAAGATATATTAAAACTATAAAAACCAAAACAAATTTAAAGAAGAAAAGAGAAACACAGCAGTCAAACAGAGTTGGACAGCAACGTGAGCACCATGAAAAAAACAAGGGAAAAAAGGATTACAAACAATGCAGGACAAGTTAAATTCACAGGAGAACATAGACGCTTCAGAAAAATGGACAGAGAAAGAACTCAAGGCATACCTAACTCTGATGGAACAGAATCTTAGAGAAGACACTAGACAGCAAGTCCAAACAATGAGAGTATACTTTGAAAACGAATTAAATAGGCAAATTCAAATAGCAAAGAATAAGCTAAATCAGGAGATAGAGATTTTTAAAAAATCAAACAGTAATCCTACAAATGCAGGAATCCATAAACAAAATTAAATACTCAAATGAAAATATTACAAATAGACTACATCAAATAGAAGTCAGAACATCAGATAATAAAGATAAAGTGTATCAACTTGAAAAGAATATAGTCAACACAGAAATGATGCTAAGAAATCACTAGAAATCTATCCAAGAGATATGGGATGTTATAAAAAGAACAAACTTGAGAGTCATCGGCATAGAAGAAGGTATAGAGGTTCAAACCAAAGGAATGAACAATCTATTGAATGAAATAATCCTAGAAAACTTCCTAGATATGAAAGATGGAATGGATTTAAAAATCCTGAAAGCCTACAGGTCCCCAAACATACAAAACTGTAATAGACCAACTCCAAGTCACATAATTATGAAGATATCTAACATACAGAACAAAGAGAGAATATTAAAAGCTATGAGAGAAAGAAGGCAGATTATATTCAGGGGTAAACCAATCAGGTTAACTGGTGATTTTTCATCACAGACGTTGAAAGCAAGAAGATCCTGGAACAACGGATTTCATACCCTGAAAAATAATGGATTCCAACCAAGAATACTGTATCCAGCAAAACTAAGCTTCAGATTTGACAATGAAATTAAAATATTTCAAGATAAACTAAAGCTAAAAGAATTCGCAGACAGAAAACCAGCACTGCAAGGTATCTTGAGCAAAACACTACAAGATAAGGAATTGAAAAACAGCACCCAAAACTAACATTGGGAGGTAACTCAGTAAAGGGAAGAACAAAAAAAATATATAACCAAAAAGGAAAAACAAGCCATATTAAAATAAATAAATAAATAAGCATGACTGGAAGTACAAACAATATATCAATAATAACCTTAAATATTAATTGCTTAAATTCAACAATCAAGAGACAAAGACTAGTAACCTGATTTTAAAAAAACAAATCCAACAATATGCTACCTTCAGGAGACTCATATGATAGAAAAAAGACATACACAGGTTGAAAGTGAAAGGCTGGGAAAAATCATACCACTTACATGGTCCTGCGAAGCAAGCAGTAGTGGTCATACTCATATCAAATAAAATCAACTTCAAGCCTAAGTTAATCAAAAGGGATAAAGGAGGCCACTATAGACTGTTATACCATAGGGCAACTCTTAGTAAACATTACGGTGTGGAGATAATACCATGCATCTTATCATAATGTAATGAAACTGGAAATCAATGATAAAAGAAGGAAGAAAAAATCCTGCATCATCTGGAAAATGAACAATATGTTACTGAATGATCAATGTGTTACAGAAGACATAAAGGAGGAAATAAAAAAAATTCTTAGAGATAAATGAACATACAGATATAACATATCAGAATCTATGGGACACAATGAAAGCAGTTTTAAGAGGGAAATATATTGCCTGGAGTTTATTCCTAAATAAAAGAAAAAACCAACAAATAAATGAACTCACACTTCATCTCAAAACTCTAAAAAAGGAAGAGGAAGGCAACAGAAAATGTAGAAGAAGGCAAGAAATAATTAAAATCAGAGTGGAAATCAATGAAATTGAAACAAAATAAACATTGAAAAAATTGATAAAACTAAAAGTTGGTTCTTTGAAAAAATAAATAAGATTGACAGACCCTTAGCCATGCTAACGAAGAGAAGAAGAGAGAGAACTCAAATTACCAACATATGGGTTGTAAAAGGCAATATCACAACGGACACTATAAAAATACAAAAGATAATTACAAATTATTTTGAAATCCTATATTCCAATAAAATAGAAGATAGTGAAGATATCAATACATTTCTTAAGTCATATGATTTGCTAAGATTGAGTCAGGAAGATACACACAATTTAAACAAACCAATAACAAAAGAGGAAATAGAAGAAGCCATCAAAAGACTACCAAACAAGGGCTGGGGATGTGGCTCAAGCGGTAGCATGCTCGCCTGGCATGCGTGCGTGCATCCCAGGTTCGATCCTCAGCACCACATACCAACAAAGATGTTGTGTCTGCCGAGAACTAAAAAATAAATATTAAAAATTCTCTCTCTCTCTCTCTCTCTCTCTCTCTCCTCTTTCAATCTCTCTATAAAAAAAAAGACTACCAACCAAGAAAATTCCTGGACCAGATGGATATACATGGAGTTTTACAAAATCTTCAAAGAAGAATTAATACCAACACTTCTCAAGTTACCTCAAGGAATAGAAAAAAAAGGAGATCTTCCAAATTCATTCTATGAGGCCAACATCACCCTGATCCCGAAACCAGGCAAAGACACTCAAAAAAAGAAAACTTCAGACCAATATCTATAATGAACATAGATGCAAAAATCCTCAATGAAATCCTGGTGAGTCTAATACTTAAGCACATCAAAAAAAAAAATAGTGCACCATGATCAAGTAGGATTTATCCCTGGGATGCAAGGCTTGTTCAATATATGGAAATCAATAAATGTTATTCACCACATCAATATACTTAAAGAAAAGATCCACATGATCATCTCAATAGATGCAGAGAAAGCATTCAACAAAGTACAACATCTCATTATGTTCAAAATACTAGAAAAACTACGGATAACAGGATCTTACCTCTACATCGTAAAAGCTATATATGCTATGCCTCAGGCTAGCATTATTCTGAATGCAGAAAAACTGAAGGCATTCTCTCTAAAATCTGGAACAAGACAGAGATGCCCTCTCTCACCACTTCTATTCAATTTAGTTCTTGAAATACTAGCCAAAGCAATTAGACAGACAAAAGAAATTAAAGACCTAAAAATAGGAAAAGAAGAACTTAAATTATCACTATTTTCGGATGATATGATACTATATCTAACAGACCAAAAAGGGTCTACAAAGAAATTACTAGAGTTAATAAATGAATTCAGCAAAGTGGCAGGATATAAAATCAACACACCTAAATCAAAAGCATTCCTGTATATTAGCGACAAATCTTCTGAAATGGAATCAGGACAACCACCCCATTCACAATATCCTCAAAAAATAAAATAAAATACTTTGGAATCAACCTAACAAAAGAGGTGAAAGATTTATACAATAAAAAGTACAGAACCCTAAAGAGAGAAATAGAGGAAGACCTTAGAAGATGGAAAAATATACCCTGTTCATGGATAGGAAGAACTAACATCATCAAAATGGCGATATTACCCAAAGTTCTCTATGGGTTTAATGCAATGCCAATCAAAATCTCAAGGGCATTTCTTGTGGAAATAGATAAAGCAATTATGAACTTCATATGGAAAGATAAAATACTCAGAATAGCAAAAGCAATTCTAAGCAGGAAGTGTGAATCAGGCGGTATAGTGATACCAGATTTTGAACTGTACTCAAGAGCAATAGTAACAAAAACAGCATGGTACTGGTACCAAAACAGGTGGGTGGACCAATGGTACAAAATAGAGGACAGAAAGACCAATCCACAAAATTACAACTTTCTTATATTTGATAAAGGGGCTAAAAGCATGCAATGGAGGAAAGATAGTATCTTCAACAAATGGTGCTGGGAAAACTGGAAATTCATATGCAACAAAATGAAACTGAATCCCTTTCTCTCAGCATGCACAAAAGTTAACTCAAAATGGATCAAAGAGCTTGATACCACATCCGAGACTCTGTGCCTGATAGAAGAAAAACTTGTCTCCGGTCTACATATTGTTGGGTCGGGCTCCAAATTACTTAATAGAAAATCCATAGCACAAGAGATAATATCTAGAATCAACAAATAGGACTTACTCAAACTAAAAAGTTTTTTCTCAGCAAAAGAAACAATAAGAGAGGTAAGTAGGGAGCGTACATCTAGGGAACAAATTTTTACTCCTCACACTTTAGATAGAGCCTTAACATCCAGAGTATACTACTCAGAACTAAAAAATATATAATTAAACAATAAAAAAACAAATAACCCCATCAACAAATGGGCCAAAGACCTGAACAGACACTTCTCAGAGGAGGAAATACAATCAATCAGCAAGTACATGAAAAAATGCTCACCATCTCTAGCAGTCAGAGAAATGCAAATCAAAACCACCCTAAGATACCATCTTATTCCAGTAAGATTGGCAGCCACTTTGAAGTCAAACAACAAGTGCTGGCGAGCATGTGGAGAAAAGGGTACACTTGTACATTGCTGGTGGGACTGAAAATTGGTGCAGCCAATTTGGAAAGCAGTATGGAGATTCCTGGGAAAGCTGGGAATGGAACCACCATTTGACCCAGCTATTGCCCTTCTCGGACTATTCCCTGAAGACCTTGAAAGAGCATACTACAGGGATACCGCAACATCGATGTTCATAGCAGCACAATTCACAATAGCTAGATGGTGGAACCAACCTAGATGCCCTTCAATAGATAAATAAATTTAAAAAATGTGGCATTTATACACAATGGAACATTATGCAGCACTAAAAATGACAAAATCATGGAATTTGCAGGGAAATGGATGGCACTAGAGCAGATTTTGCTTAGTGAAGCTAGCCAATCCCTAAAACAACAAATACCAAATGTCTTCTTTGATATAATGAGAGCAACTAAGAACAGAGCAGGGAGGAAGAGCAGGAGGAAAAGACTAATATTAAACAGAGACATGAGGTGTGAGGGAAAGGGAGAGAAAAGGAAAATTGCATGGAAATGAAAGGAGAACCTCATTGTTACACAAAATTACATACAAGAGGTTGTGAGGGGAATGGGGAAAAACAAGGAGAGAAATAAATTGTAGAAGATGGGGTAGAGAGAGAAGATGGGAAGGGAGGGGGGGAATAATAGAGGATAGGAAATGTAGAAGAATACAACAGTCACTAATATGGCATCATGTAAATATGTGGATGTGTAACCGATGTGATTCTGCAATCTGTAATTGGGGTAAAAAATGGGAGTTTATAATTTACTTGAATCTAATGAAATATGATATGTCAAGAGCTTTATAATGTTTTGTAATGTATGAAATATGATATGTCAAGAGCTTTGTAATGTTTTGAACAACCAATAAAAAATTTGATGATACAGTACATATAGAAAAGTACAAAAAAAAAATTATACAGGCATATGAATAGGTTTGACAAGTTTTCATTGAGGCAGGGCTTGCAACAATACTCAAAGCCCTAACCTCAATTTTACTGGAAAGGTGTAAAAGAACACAATTTAATAGTTAGCATTTATGTTTTTATTTTTACAATTTTCTACACAAATGATAAAATTTGTATTACATAAATTTATTTCTTAAACCTTCCTTGGTGTATATTTTACCTTAAATAAATCAAATATAGAAGAACAGACGTGTGTCATTTTTAATGTAAAAAAAATGTCAGAGGATAACAGGGCTCAGTGCATCTGATCTTCAATGACCCATAAAATATGAAACAGATGTGTCCTCATGGAAAAACTATCTAGTCATTCCCAGGCTTGTCCTAGGAGCAGACACAAAAAGGCGGAGTGCGTAAAAGTATGAAATTGTCATTTTTCCTGATGATCACATTTTGAAAAAGATGACATTTTTTTCTAATGGTGTATAGAATTTTCTTTTTAGAAAGAAACTGCCTATCCTCACTCATGTATGAAAACTAAAAATATTGACTACATAGACATGCATCTCACAGAGGCTGTGAAGGGTCAGGGGAAGGAGCAGTCAGAGGAGAGTTGAGAGTCCCTTGGGCACAGCTGCAGGGATGGGGTCAGCAGTTCTCATGTCTATAGCTAATGTGGTCACCAGAGTCTTCATCAAGTGATTATATATAACCAAAGAATAAAGAAGAAGAGTTTTGGGAGTCCTCAAACTTCAAAAATGCTGAAATTTGAGGAAATATAAAATTTAAGCGTGCTAATGAGATCAACAAACTCTGTGAACATGTCTAGAATTGTAATATTGTATTCCAATTTGATTTCCAAACACTATATCAAATAAGCTCAAAATAATGAACAAATCTGCATTTCAATTCTCTAACCAAACATCCACTGAAGGTCTTAATTTATAAATGTTACCCTATGTTCACAAACCTTTAGCCTGTCATCTTTTCTCGGCATTTTTTTTTGTTCATATGTATGTTTGGTGCCATGGATTGAACCATGGGAACTATACCACTGAGCTACATCCCCAGGCATTTTAAAAAATATTTTATTTTGAGACAGAGTCTCACTAAGTTACTTAGAGCTCATGCTAATTTGCTCAATGTGGGCTCAATTGGTAATACTCGTGTCTCAGCTTCCAAAGTTTTCACAAATGCAGAGATCAGGTTCAAAAAATAATTTGCATTAGCTAGCATTTGCCACAAGCCCCCGCTAACCTGAGATAAGTCTCTGCCTCTCACCTTACTGTAAGTTAGCATGGCTCCCACGTAGACCAGAAGTAAGTAAAATTCATGTACTTACTACAGGACAAATAGAATATAAAAGTGACTTCCAGTTCAAGCATATTGAACGAGTCACTATAAAATTATACACCCTGAAGTTACAGCTCAGGACTCATATTACAACACTAATGAAACTGACCTGTCCGATGTTTCAAATGAAATCCTGGGCACCAAAGTTAAGGACATAAAAGGGTCAAGGTAAAAAAAGCCAATGCTGTATTCTTTACCCTTTAAGGTCAGCTCAGATACAGAAAATAATAGTGCCCCTCTAAGGTCCCCATGACACTGGTGAGGCACCTAAAAGCCCCATGAGAAAGATTGAAAGGGATTGAAAGGACCCAAGAAAACAGAAATCCAACCAGAGCACATCCTACAAAGAGGAGGGTCACTGGACAGGGAAACAGTTCAGATATATCTAAGAGAAGCAAAAATCATTCAACACGATGCTGACCCAACCTGTCATATGGCACAACTGGTAAATAAAAAGTTAAAAAGAAACCAAGAGGCTTCTCAAAAGTTCCCAAGAGTAATCTCTGAAAATCTCAGCTGACTCTAACCATAGTTAGGAAAAGGATCCATTTTGACCAACTTGGTTTTGATACCTGGCAGGAAGTGTATGACTGAAACACAGTCAGGCTTGAGCATTGGAAAGAGAACACAATCGTTCTTTATTGTTCCTGGAGATGAACATTATGTCATTCCTTCCAAAAGTTAAGTGAAACTGGTAGGTTATATAGGAAGCATCTTCCAGAATCACAAGACTGTTCTGAGTCAATTTGTGACCTACAATTTTCCTGAGCTCCTTCCTAGGCAGATTTGGTGGGGGGACATCTGTAAGTTACATGAGGGTCTTATCCTGGTATGGAAGCCAGGGAAATTTAGGTTTGGCATTGTGAACTACCCAGGGCAATAGATTGTCCAATGCATGTGACCTTTGTCTCTGGTCTACTAGGAAGATACTTCATAGTAGCTCTGGAGATGGGAGTAACCTGTTGGGAACTAGACAGGCCACCCTTAATTGCCACAGGCATATAAAAAAATGGTAGTTGTGCAAGATATTTCTCTTCCAAGGACTAAACAAAATTATTCTTCCAAAATGCATTCTCCAGACAAAGGGTTACCAGTCATGGTCCATTTATGGATAGGGAAGTTATCCTCTTTAACAAGCACAGTATGAAAACAACCCATGTATCAGTAAACACCTTTTTTTAACTAGGAACTGAACCCAGGGGCATTTAACTACTGAGCCACATCCCCAATACTTTGTATTTTTTTTTTAAATTTAAAACAGGGTTGCACTAAGATGCTTAGGGACACACACAGTTGCTGAGGCTAGCATTCAGCTTGAGATCTTCCTGCCTTAGCCTCCTGAGCTGCTGGCATGACAGATGTGCACTACCTCACCTGGTGTGATAAAGATCTTACAAAGAACAACAGAAGTTTTATTTCCCTCATCCCCATTTAGGTTTTTTTCCAACATCAACTAATTTTTGGAAACTCAGGAGGAAATAACGTGGGATGACACTGTAAGGGGTTATCTGGCCCTGTGTAAACATGTCCTCGTCTTCCCCAGTGTGTATTGGAAGAACTGGATTATTCATTTTTCAGTACTAATGAGCATCACAGCACTGAAGGTGGCGTAGCCGTTGCCCACCGTCATCTGGAAAAAAAGGCAAACTGGATCTTTCTTCTGCATTTTCCCATAAGAGGAGGAGATCATGCAGTCTACAAAGTATAGACCACAAAGGAACCCATGAGGAGCAGGATGGTCCTAGTGGCCCTCTGCTCTGGGGAGGCTTGTGGAATACTGTTGGTTGTGTGGAGGTGCTGGCACTGCCTCTTATGGCTCCACAGGAGAGCCACCATATACCCACTGGAGAGGGCATTGAGCCCAAGAAGGAAGACGTCCTGGAGTATTCCTACAAGGGAAAATAAGATCCTGTAATAGTAACCTGTGGGGGAATCCCTACAGGATTCAGTGGAAAACAAAACATCTAAGTTGTTATTTGTGGGGCCTTCAATAGAGACTAAAATACAAATACTAATGAACATGTTGAACACCCAGAGAATGAGAAAGTACCACAGACTGTGCTATAGGGACGTGTGCTTGAACTTGGCCAGAAAGGAGCTTCTCGGGGTGAGCGTCGTGGCCTGAAAGACACTCAGCAGGCAGGTGGTGCTGACTGACATGCTCCTCATCAGCCTGTACAGGTAGATGATGGTTTTATATGATATTTCATTCCAAATATATTGAACCCCAAAAATGTCTATATCCAGGAACATCCTGATTATGAGCATCAGCAGGTGAATCAAGGCCAGGTGAGTGATAATGAAATCAGCGGGTCTGATCCTGCCCTGGAGAAGGCATGTGAGGACATGGAAGAAGAGCAGGAAGACGTTGGCTGTGATCCCAAAAATAATTTAGGAAGAAAAGACATTTTCTATGGCAGTAAAAATGTGAAGTGTGCTGCTCTTCGTTATTTTGTCTTGTTGTGAAAAGATGGTACAGAATCCATGTCTGAGGATAAAATGAGGATAAATTCTCATCATGACAATTGTTATCAGCTTCAATCTTGCCAACTACCAAGTCTGCCCACCTCAAAGTATGTTCATACTTTTTGATTAACTTTTTTTTTGGAGAGAGAGAGAATAAATCTTTTATTTTGTAGATGGACACAACACAATACTTTATTTTTATGTGGTCCTGAGAATCAAACCCGTGTCCCGCCATTGCTAGGTGAGCACTCTAATACTGAGCCACAATCCCAGCCCAATTATTAACTTTTAATATGTCCTTTCCAAACTCTCAATCCTGAAGCATACCATCTTCAGTTATTGTTTCTCCTGGGTAGGTTCATGATTAATTTGTCTTTGTATGCACAGAAACCTGCTAAAAAAAAGCTCAGTAGGTAACATTTGAAGTGGATTCAAGTGAGGCAAGTTGCAGGAATATCCACATAGAACTCTCAACAGAAGAATTACAGAAAATGAAAAAAATAGGATTACCTTCTGTCATGTTATAAAATACAGGTTTGTCTTCAATTCAGCCTAATGCAGTTTTTTTTAGAGAGGAGAGAGAGAGATAGAGAGAGAGAATTTTTAATATTTATTTATTTTTTTAGTTCTCAGCGGACACAACATCATTGTTGGTATGTGGTGTTGAGGATCGAACCCGGGCCGCACGCATGCCAGGCGAGCGCGCTACCGCTTGAGCCACATCCCCAGACCTCAGCCTAATGCCGTTTAAGAAAATAAAATGGAGAGTACTGAAAAAGAGGAGAAGCAGTCTGTCTGAGTTATCTGTGGACAGAGGGCACAGGACTCTGGTTTCAGCCCTTCCAGGGGGATGGCCACCCTGCATGCATTGTCATGGGAGGGAGGCATGAAGCCAGGAGGGGCCTTGGACTTGTAAACACAGGAAGAGACCTGAGTTTTCTGGGGAGCACTGCCTGAACAAGTAGAACAGTATTTTTTTTCTATAGAAGAAATTTCCTAGTTACACCTGGAAAACATTATCGTTTTAGTAAACTGCTAATCATGGGAAGTGGCAGAGTTGGATGCTGTCACGGGTCCCCCACAGGCATTAGCTCCCTTCAGCTCCAGCACACAGCATGCAGAGAAGCAGCTGGCCATCTGCATACTGCAGGTAACACATGTGTGATTTAGTGAGAGCCACAGTGCCCTTCATGATTCACAGGTAGATATTTTAAAAAGAATGTGATGTTGCTACTTCTGTGTTAATTTATCAGTCTTGTTAAAAAACATCCTCAATATGTGAACATTTCATAAAAGCAAGTTAAAAGGAATCCTCTGAGACTGTCCCCTCCCAGTTGTGAATCACCGCACTGACACCTGCCAGGACTTGTCAAACCACGAGATCAGGGTGCATACAGAAGGCCTGTTCATCACCAAAATTGCCCCAGAATCTCTCCTCAGAGCTCTGGGGAGAGAGATGCTGCAGCAACTTCTGGCGGCCCTGATGGGCCAAGCCCCCAGCTCATACTCTAAATATGGAAAAAACAAGCCATCCTCAGACTGGAGGTTCTAAATATGATGACATAATTTCAAATAAAATGATGTGGAAAAGAAGTTCAGAAATAGGTCCCAGTCAAAAAAGATACAGTGGGGAGAAAATAAGGAAAGTCTAAGTGGGCAGATTCGAGGATAAAACAAAAGTGGAGAATAAAATGGAAATGTAATGCTGTTTTGTTTTAAAAAATATAGCCAGGGTCCTAAGAGCTGTCAGTGTTAGGTCCTTTTCTGGGAAATGTAACCCAGTGCATTATTCCTTTCCTGTTTTGACCAAGCAAGCCATCAGTTAAGTATTTTGCATTCTGCCATTGTCCAAATCACTGAAATATATGTTGTCCCCCAATGGGCCAGAAACTAGTGAAGAATGCTGAGGTCAGTGAACCCCAGTCAGTGGTGAGAAAAGTAGATCCCAACAGTATCTTGGGCTTTTAGGGCTTGTGTGTTGAGAGACATAGGCTAGAGATAGGGAGGAAGACATATCTGCTTTCTCAGCATGGACACAACTATGTAAATTCTGTAATTTGTGTCCTCATTTAATGAGGTGCTTTAGATTCATGAAAGGGCATTTTTCATTTGTTGTTATTGCACAGATCACCATTACCTCTCCACTAACATCCCCTATCTTTTTGGAGAGAGGACAACATTGGACCTTTGGAAGTCAGGAAGGGGCAATTAATACTGTCACTTTGTTTGTAAAATTAAGCCACTACAACCCCTGGTCCAAGCTCTAGTTAGAAATCTTCAGGGAGCCAGAGCACCATTGCTGTACTTTTGTGAGATCAAAACTGAGAGAAATACATCAGCGTAAAAAAAAATGCTATTTGCTATTTGTTAAATATTTGAAGATAAACTTTATTTATATGTATCATATTTGAAAACAAACAATATCATTTTCTTCTGATTAGCTAAAAAAAGTATCTTGGTATATATAATTATTTCTCATTATCTCAGCTATAGAAGGAAATGCTTAAATGAATTTAAATTGAGATTTTTGAAAGAAGATAAAGAAAACCAAGTGTGTTTAATAAAATTCTGGGCTAAAATTTTATCTCTTCTGTAGTGAATAGGGATACAAATTAGTAATGTAAAAGCAGAAATAACCAGAATACTTAAAAGTATGTAGTTTGAGGACTGATAGAGCAAAATAGCAAATCAAACTTACTGCAATCTGAGAAATAGATGGAAACCTAAAATGATTTATTTAAAATATTTTTTTCTTATTAAAAATTTAATAAGGGGCTTAGGTTGTAGCTCAGTGGCAGAGTACTGGCCTAGCAAATATGAGGCACTTGGTTTGATGGTCAGCACCACATTTAAAAATAAAGAAATAAATTAGAAAAAAAATTAATAAATGTTCAAGAGTAACCAAATTAAAAGGCAAAAGATAGTAAGAAGAAAATTTTCTTTAATCCTCGAAGCTGTTGAGTGTGGGTAGACCTGGATGCATAATTTAGAGCTACCAAAGAACCTAACATATAATTTGGCTATTTTGATTTTTTGATTCTTCATCACAATCACAGAAGCCCACTCACACGCTGGTGCTGCATCTCAGGAAGAGAGAGGCACTTACCTGGGAAGGTCACATGGGGAGTCAGGGGAGCTGAGCTGATCCTGCATGGTTTAAGGAAAGGAGGTCTTTAACTCACCTCTCTGTAGGGCTTTATATTTAGAATCTGTTAGGAGGTGGAAGGTTCCTACTGGAGAATGCAAAACTGTGGCTTCCCCCAGTGGAACATGTCACCTGTCTCTTACCTGTACTTTAGTCTCTGCTGGATAGTAGAAACCTGGGGAGAATCGAACTCAAATATTTTCCCTTAATTCCTTGGACACATCTGTGTGAGGGATGTGAAGGGTCCCAATCACATAGACCACAAACATTCTCTTCCTTTTAAAATCTACATTCAAATTAGTCTCAAACCACATCCTATCCTATAATGCTTCTACTCTGGGATGAGTGGATCATGGCTCCTCTCATGAATTCCAAGTGGCTCTGGGGGTCCACTCTCTAAAATGTGAGATCATGTTTCTTGGTCAATTATCATGCTGACCACGTGGTTGGGGTAATATGTCTTGTAGGATTTCCAAACTCTGCTTGAGGTTTTCAGTTCTTTTTCAGTTTAAGGAAGTTACCACTACATCCATTCTGACCATAGCAAAAAAAAAAAAAAAAAAAAAAAAAAAAAAAAAAAAAAAAGCCAAAAACATCATTTGAAGCTAATTTCTTTTCATTCTCCAGGAATTCTTCAGGATCAACTCTTCAAAAAATGGCTCTGGGAATATTGAACATTCATGTGTAGTATAATAAAATTTATCTCTCACCCTGCCTAAAACTCAACTCAAACTGAGCAAGGACCTAAGTATTAGACTAGAAACCCTGTGTCCATGAGAAGAAAAATATAGGCCCATCTCAATATCATGTTGTTTGTAGGAATAGACTCCCTTAGCAAGATTCCTAAAGAGCAAAAGGAAAATCAAGAATTAACAAATGGGATGCTATCAAACTAAAAATGTTTTTTTTTCATGGCAAGGGAAACAATCAAGAATGTGAAGAGAGAGACTGAGAATGGGAGAACATATTTGTCTCTCAGATACACAATTAACCTCTATGATATACAAAAGACTCATATATTTTGCACACACACACACACAAACACACACACACACAAAAGAACAAATGGGCAAAGTAACTGAACAGGCACTCCACAGACGAAATACCAATGGCAAGCAAACTGGAAAGATGATCAACATGTCCAGCAATTAGGGAAATGCAAATTGAAAGTACCCTAAGATCCCATCTCAATCCAGTCCAAATGGCAAATATCAATGTTGGCAAGGATATGTGTGTGTGTGTGTGTGTGTGTGTGTGTGTGTGTGTGTGTAGGGGGAAGTTTCACTCAAACATTGCTGGTGGATCTGCAAGTTTTTGTGACTACTATAGAAATCTGTATGGAGATTCTTTAGAAAATGTAGAATAGAACCATCATTTTAATAAGTCATCCCACTTCTCAGTATATCCCCAAAGGACTCAAACTCATTATACTACAGTAAGGCAGCCACATAAATATTTGTATCAGCTCATTTCACTATATCTAAGCTATGGAATAAACCTAGGTGTTGGAATAGTACTCAGTCACAATAAAGAATAAAATTATGCCATTTTCTGGTAAATGAATGAAATTAGGGACTATTATGCAAAGTAAAATAAGCCAATCCCCAAATCCCAAACGCTAAATATTCTCTCTGATGTGTAGATGGTAACACATAATAAGGGATTGGGGAAGGAGCAATAGAAGTTTATTGGATTAGCTAAAGGCAGAATAGCAATAGAGAGTGGGATGGGAATAGGAAGGGCAGTAGAATGAAAAAGACATACCTTTCCTTTGTTAAAAGATAAGTACACAACAAGAGCAACTCCACATCATATTTATCCAAAAAATTGGGATCCTAATAGGAATAAGGTATACTCTGGGTATGAACAATATGCCGAAATACTGTATAAGTAGAAAGAACAAATATCAACAACCAATGAGATTGATCAATGCTGGGCTAAGATGACCCAAAGGAAGACAGTGAAGACCCAAATCAACAAATGAGACATTAAAAAATGAACTATCACCACAGACTCTTGTGAAATCAAGTGGGTAAACAAAAGACATTTGCAAAATTTACACACCCTAAACCTCAAAAATCTAGAAAATATTGGCTGACTTCTAGATATATGCAAATTGCCTAAAGTGAAACAGGAATATGTAGAGTGTCAAAAGAGAAATGCCAAATTATTAAACAGAAACAGTGATTAAAAGTCTCAGAAAATGAACTGGGGTTGTAGTTCAGGAGTAGCATGTCTGCCTAGCATGTTTGAGGCACTGGGATTGATTTTAAGCACAGCATACACATAAATAAAAAAATAAAGGCCCCTTGAAATATCTATCTATCTATCTATCTATTTATCTATCTATTTATCTATCTATTTATCTATGTATCTATCTACTTATTTTTAAAAAAGCCTACCTACAAAGAAATCCAAGACTAGAGGGGTTTTAAAGAGAGTTATACCTGACCTTCAAAGAAGAAATAATACCAGTATTTCTTAAATTATTTCATGAAATTAAAAAAGAATTAATGCTCCCAAACACATTCTATGAGTTTAGTATAACTGTTATTCCCAAATCAGACTAACAATCTAAAAAGGAAAAACACACACCAACATTGATGAACACAAATGCAAAACCCCTTAATTTTAGTAAACAGCATTCAAAAACATATTAGGGAGATAATACATCATTATCAAGTAGGCTTGATCCCAGGGATGCATGTCTAGTTCAAAAAACACAAATTAATAAATATAAATCACCACCTTAATAGAATTAAGAACAAGAATTTTATGATCATCTCAATAGTAGCAGAAAAGGCCTTTGATCAAATACAGCAAATATTCATTTTAAAAACACTAGAGAAACTAGGGATTCAAGAAACTTAACATTATACAAACTTTATAGGACAAACCCATAGCCAACATCATACATCATGGAAAAAAACTGAAAGTATTTCTTCCAAAATCAAGAACAAGATGAGACTTTCCACTCTCACCACTTCCGTTCAATATAGGTCTTAAGACTCTAGCCAGGGCGATCAGGCATGAGAAAGAAATTAGGAACATACAATTTGGAAAAGAAGCCAACTATCACGGTCTGCTAATGACACAATACTATATCTGGAACTTCCTCTCATAATTCCACCAGGAAACTTCCAGAGCTAATAAATGAATTTAGCAAAATAGATGGATACAAGGCCAATACTCAAAAATCTATAGCTTTTCTGAGAAAAAAATCAGGAAAGCCACCCCCCCTTCACATATCTTCAAAAAATTCTTGGTAATTAATTTAACCAAAGGTTGAAAGATTGCTGCTATGAAAATTAGAATACTGAAGAAAGACATTAAAGAGAAAATCAAAAGATCAAAGAACCTCTCTTGTTCTTGATTGGCAGAATTAATAGTCAAATGGTCATACAACCAAAAATAATATACACATTGAAATCAATTTCCATCAAAATACTAATGCCAATTCTCCATAGAACTAAAAAAAATCTTAAAATTTATTTAGAGGCATAAAATCCCACTGTAGTCAAAACAGTCTGAGCATGGAAACTCCTACAGAAGGCATTGCAATATCCAGTCTCAAATTATAACTAGAGAACTATGGTAGCAAAACCATCATGGTATTAGAATCAAAGAAGACCCAAAAATCAATGGTATAGAAGGTGCAGACAAACCCCATACTTCCAGCCTTTTGATACTTGACAAAAGTATCAATTATAAATGTTAGAGAAAAGTTTTTGAATAAATTGTGCTGGGACAACTGGAATATCCATACATAGAAGAATAAACATAGATCCCTATATTTTAACCTGC
Organism: Ictidomys tridecemlineatus; assembly: GCF_052094955.1. Taxonomy (NCBI): domain Eukaryota; kingdom Metazoa; phylum Chordata; class Mammalia; order Rodentia; family Sciuridae; genus Ictidomys; species Ictidomys tridecemlineatus. Next base: position 19,973,956 of record NC_135492.1, on the reverse strand, counting down.
ACAAAGTCAAAATCAAAATAGATCAAAAATTTAAAAGATTTCACTGGAAAAATTTCACAGAAACTGCTGGATGAAGACATAGAGTCAACATTCCCATCACATAGGCACAGGCACCAGCTTCCCAACCAAACACTTAAGCTCATGAAATAAAGCATCAACATTAAATTGCACCAAATAACAATGTTTCTGCACATCGGATAAAATAATGATAGATGAGAACAGAGTATATACAGAATGGGAGAAAAGCTTTGCCAGTTACTCCACCAACAGGGAAATAATGTCCAGAATATATCAATAACTCAAAGTATTTAACCCTAACAAAACAAATTACCCAATCCATCAAATAAGAAATATGGATCGGCAACAAAAATATTTTTTAAATGTCTAACGTCTCTAGAAATAAGGAAAATGCAAATTAAAATGTTACTGAGATCTCACCTCACTCCAGTGAGAATGGCACTTAAATGTTGGTGGGGATATGTGAAAATGTTACATGCTTACATTTTTTAGTGAATCAAGGGAAGACACAAACATTGGTCTCAGCCATCCCACTACACAGTATTTATCCAAGAAAATGAACATCAGCATACTGTACTCTTACAGCCAGATCAATAATTATATCAGTGCAATTCACAATATCACATTAAGGAATCAACCCAGATGGCTGTCAATGGATGAATGGATTAAGAAAATATGATTAGTCTCTAGGCCACCACCTTTAGCAATGGCTAATTAGGAAGGGTATTTACTTAAGCTCTTCTCTAATAATTCCAACATCATTGATCCTGAGTTATCTATCGAGGAGGTGACCGTACCCTGGAATGCCAGCATTTCCACATCAGCTCTGCCCATTTTTTTTCTCCATAGTAGGTAATGAAATCTACAATCCAGGCAGTCCCCTCTGTTTTACTATTGCCCATGAAACAGTTGTAGATAACTATAATCAGGCATATGTTGGGCTATCTCTCACTGACCTTAGAGTTATAGTTAGTGCTACCTATAGCCATAGACTTTCCCATGGCAAATGTAAGAAATCCTTGCTGCCAATATACCCAACAAGGCTTTTTAAAAAGCCCCCCTCAGATAATGATGGCATCCCATAGATACAACGTGTCACTGCCATACCTCATCTTCTTGATAAGAGGAACTTCTCTGGGGAAGAACAACATCTGTGAACCTGGGTGGGTGCAGCTCTCTGGAATGTAACTGATGTGCCCCCAAAACATATGGGCCACTGCAGTACCTGCTTCATGGGACAAGCTGTTACCAACTGTTATGCAGGAAATCAGTATGGCATAATGGGTATCACACGTATATTGCTAGCTGCTAGCTCCATCAAATGGACAGCAGCCGGCTGGATGAATGGGTCTATAGTGAGTCCAGACTCTGACCATGGATTTGCCTTGTGCCAAATTACACCCATATTCACAATGCACAAGCTTGTGTACACCACCCTTTGCCATGCTAATAATCAATGATACTGATGACATAAATATCAATCATACAGAGATCTCTTGTGCAGACAATACATCCTTCTGGTTTACAAATTGTCTAATTCCTGCTATGAAAACTAAAAATTATATTTATCCTTAGAGTGTCCCCAGCAATCTGGCTTCCAGTGAAACTGTCCAGAGAGTGGAGGGGTCTTTGGCACATGGAGATGAAGAACCTTCTGAATGAGACCCTGCACTGTACAAGGCATGCAATTAGACTCATCATTACTGGGATTATTGTCCTGGTAGCCACCATTGCCACCACAGCTACTGTCACTGCTTTGCTCACTTTGAGTGTCCAGATGGCTCAGACTATGAACAAGGTGTCTACTGCCATGGCAGAAGCCCTTGCCATTCAAAATGACCTAAATAAACTGTCCTGAGTAGCTATTTTAGTCATTCATCAAGAACTAGACCTCCACCAGGAACAACTAGATATTCTATTTATGTTGCATATCTCACTTGTGACCCTGAATTTCATAGCATTTGTGTCACACAATATTCTGTTTCTGAAAAACGTAACCTTACACCTCTCTCATTTTTCTCAGTATATTAAGGGGGCTTGGGATGCTGACTATGTTATGACCATGCATAACCTTACCATGACAATTGTCAAAACCAATGAGACAAAGGTGTCTATCTTGACAACTTCCTCTTTCTTCCAGGGATTGACTGAACATGGGAAAAACCGGATAGTCAAATTAACTAAGCTGTATAATGCTATCACCCTGGCCGTACTGTTTATAATAGTGATAATATTTTCTTGTGTTGTGTGACACTTATGTAATCCTATGAAGGCTGGGGAATGGAAAACAGCAATGCTGGATGAAATCCTTGCAGCAAAGTCAGAGGGGGGAGATGTGGGGACAAGTTCATGGAGTACTACATACATGGCATATGTTAAGGGCATCTGAGTGGCAGGCCACTCCCCCGTGCTAGGCAAGTGAGCGGCAAACCCCATATCCCCATAGGCATAGCACTGGGTGTGAGGGCATATGTTGCATCCTTGCACTTGCTCCATGGCCCAATCCTTGATTGGTCTCTGCAAGGACAGTTGGCCTGAAATTGTATTGGCTGCCTATAATCTGCTAAATTACTGCCTGAATACACACACACACACACACACACACACACATGCACACACACACACACACAGTAACTGTGCAATAAAATCAGACCTGCTTTCTGCTTGGTCTCTGGAGGTCTTAATTAGATACCCTGCAGGCATACTCTCCTCTACAACCTGTTCCGTGGACCTCCACTGTGGACGAGAGCGACCATGCATTCAAAGATGTTTCATCTCCTACTATGACTTTAGCTCACAATCTTCAGCTCTGTTTCTGTTTTTCCATTTCCTTTCAAGTGCACTTTCATGAGATGCTACAGCTTGGATCCTGAAATCGTCAGTATGCAAGTCCTGGTGCACATGATCAATAACGTAAAAATCTCAGGTGATAAACGTGAGAATGGAGTGAGGAAGAGGTTGACTATCAGACATTGTAGAGAGAGGATCTTCAGAGCCACAAGTGACACGAGCAGACTCTCCCCAGAATCCAGGCATCATGACATGTGAATGGGTATGGGCTAATTTGAACTTTGGATGGAAGTGAAAGAACATGGGGTTTTCACATGATTGGGAAAGACTTTTTGTTTTGTTTTGTTAAAGGAACTTGGAGAAAATTTTTAGCACACCTTTTCCCAGAGGGCTGTTATCTAGGAAATAATCCTATCAAGGGGCAATTGAAGCATTCCACTAGGGACTCCATTATCCTGGGATCCCCAGGGAGATCCTGTCTTCTAACTATAGACACTCATATGACAGGCTACATAGAGATGAGCTCAACACACCCTTTCCTTAAAAGTGTTCAAGTTATTGTCAGGTGCACCAAGTGGCCAGCACCTATTCAGCCCTGGATGTAGGCAGTGAGTACAGGGGCTTCTAGGATGAGGGAGGAAGGGGCAAACTGGGTCTCCTAGTGAGGTTATTGGTAGCTTTAGAAGAACCACCTAGCATTAACCACGGTTCTCAGGCAGAAAATGGTGCTCTGTAAGATGCAATGAAGGAAATCTTCCTAGGATGTGTCATTCTTTAGTTCTGAGACTTAGAAAATTACTCCTTTTTTTCCATAAGAAATTTCCACTATTTAAGATTCCTATTTGATTTTCTCTGGACAGTTGCATATGCAATCTGTTCTAGCTCCTGTTTTCTATGTTATTTAGTCCTATACAAATAATCAGAGAAGTAATCATGTTCCCTGTCTCCTCTTTATTAAATATACTCAGCTTGGCTTCTCTCGTGTTCCTGAAAACAAATGGAATGCTCATTGATATGTGACTTTCTAAATTTTCAGGAATTAAAAAGTAATTTTACATAAACCCAAAAGTAACAGGGGTGACCGTCTATTACCACAACCATGTGTTGTAATTTCTCATGAAATCTTCCTTGTCCTACAATTCATCTCACAAATTAAAAATGAATGATGCCTCTCCAGATTGGGTGTTCTGCTCAGTAGCCAATTTGAGTGAGAAGGCAGTGGTCCTGTGTCACTTTCACATGAAAAGACAAGTGACCCTGATAGTGGTTTCCTTTTCCTTTCCCCCCAAAGATCTGGGAATATAATTTTCAATAGTTGAGCAGGAAGAACATATTGTCCATCAATCTGTTCTGTTTTTATTATTCATATTAAAATCTTTCTTCCCATTTCCCTAATAATGCTTGTGTCTGATAGGCATCTTGTTAGGGAGAATATTTGGAAAAGTTAATCCTCATGATTTTCAGTTGTCTGGGCTCACATTTACTTTTAAGTTCATATTTTCATGCAAATGCAGTTACACAACAAATGTAAACCTAACGCCTTTTCTTCTTTTTTAAGCAAATTGAAATTGACTCAGGTCATTATTGACCTCATCAGGGAAACAGATCCTCCTGCAGGTACGTTGGGTTTCCCAGTAAAGACAGCTTAGTGTGTGTGATGTAGCTCCTTTGGAGTTTATTGTTTCTATTAGAAAAGTAACTTTCCTTATACTGAACCTGAAGAAAGATTTAAAAGTATTGTTATTGTGTAGTCACAGCTGGGAACTCTGAGCTTTACTTAAATCTTTCCAATTGATGAAACAATGAATGCTCATCAACCATATTTTTCAGGAATAGCCATCACTCATTTACCCAAATATTCTACAGGCTTCTATCCTTCATATTCCTGTAGCTTGTACATTTCACAGTGGCTTTTCACACAACATAGCACCTGGCTGGTAGTGGTTGTGCCCTCCCTGATATGCAAGCTGTTTCTCCCTAGTGCTCTTCATATTTCCCAGCTAGCACTGTGATGCAAAGTACAGCTGGCTGCCCAATTTCCCCTCAGTCTCAAAGTGACATGAAGCAGGAGAAGCCCCCCTTCCAGAGCTCAATTGTTCATCTTTATTTAACATACAGTAGGTGATGGGAGCAGGGGGAGGTTTAAGTACATGGAAAAGACAAAACAAATTATGCTCCTTTGCTGCTGCTGCTGCTGCTGTTGTTGTTGTTATTATTATTATTATTATTATTATTATTATTATCATCATCATCATCATCATTATTATTTTGGTACCAAGGTTTTTACCTAGGAGTGCTTAACAACGGAGCCATATCCCTAGTCTTTCCAACATTTTATTTAGAGACAGGGTCTTGCTATTAGGCTTAGGTCTTCACTAATTTTCTGAGGCTAGTCTCAAAAATGAAATTCTCTTGTCTCAGACTCCCACGCTGTGGGGATTACAGATGTGCACCACCATGCCCAACCCATGTTACTTTCCCTGTGATTTATGTCCCCCTTTGTGGACTGTCCAGCATTTTTTAGAATAGTTGGCTTTCTCTTGTTTAAAAAAAATGTTTATGCTTAAAACAGTATGTTTTCAAGTACCATCACCAAGTTAAGTGCCTTAGTTAAGGAGGCTCCTTGAACACATTGCAGGGGGGTAGGAAGTTCTCATCTTGTTCCTGAGGCTCTAGACTCTTCTGTGCTGAGTGGCAATTCTCATGGCTGGGAGAGGACATGCCTGGTGATTTACTTTAGCTTGTATTATAAAGGGCTCCTGATCACTAGATTGCTTTATAATATAAAGGAGATATTAACACAGACATAGCTGTATACTTACCTTTAGAACACTTACATATCTTATAATATTTAAGTGAATCAGGCCTATGTGTCTGATGCATGTGATATACAAATACATCAGTATGTGATCTAAACTTTGGACAGAAGCTGGCATAGTCGTGCATGCCTATAATTCCAGGGGAAATGTTGAGGCAGAAGCATAATTTCAAAGCCAGCCTCAGAAGTCTAGAAAGGCCCTAAGCATCTTAGCAAAACCCTCTCTCTAAATTTTAAAAAGTGGTGGAGTGGACTGAAAATGTTGGTCAGTGATCAGGTACCCCTAGGTACAAACCCTGGAACCAGAAAAAAATATGGACACACCTGGATAAATCTAGAAACACATGATCTCTCCTTCTTCTGCACAGTTAGTTGTTGCAGTTAGGGTGCTCACTTACTCTCATATGCATTGGTGAAAGTAGATTTCTTTTTGTTGCTACTATGCCAGAATTTCACTTTCAGAAAAAATAAGAATTTCTGGTCATTTAAAAGCAACAATGAACTGAGGTTATAATTTCTGCATGGTACTGGAAATTCATGGCTTCTTCTCATCCATGCTTTCTCCAAAATGTCTACCTTTGCACGAATAGATTTTTAAATAACATTGAAAATAATTTTATCTAATTCTCAGATGTACAGGTGATTAAAATGTTACTATAAATTTTATTATGGTAAGTGTTTGAGTGGCCCCATGTTTTAAAATCAATCAATTAAAGTCTCCATTTTCCAGAAATGCCATAAAAGCATGCAAATTCAGCACTATCATTTTAAATTTTTTATTTTAGAATGTTGTAAATAAATGATTTTATATGTATAGATATATACAGGTAGATGGATGATAGTTAGACATACAGATAGATAGATAGAACCCTGGAAATCCTGAGTTTTACATAAATCTTTTCAATTCACAAAAAATGGATAATATACATATTGTATAGACATTCTGTATATCTTCACCTGTATATATATTACCTTAAAATTAACAGGTATATAAGAAGAGATGTGTGTCAGTTTTATGTACAAGAAAATCATAGAATAGCAGGGCCACGCACCTGTGATCATCTGTGATCTGTAAAACATCTAACAGATGTGTCCTTATGTAAATTACTTCTAGTGTCTTTTTCAAGCTTGTCCAGGAAACAGACCAAATATGCTAATGAGTGAAAAAATAAAATTGTCATTTTGCCTGTTCACCCCACTTCAGAAAAATTGAACTTTTTACCCTAATTTTATATAGAATTGTCTTTTCAGTCAATTAATGCATGTCCTCACTCATGTAGGGAATGTAAACCTGTTGCCCACATAGCAGTGTACCTAGAAGAATCTGGGAAGGGGCAGAATAAGGAGCAGACCGAGGAGGGGTGAGGGACACCTGGGCACTGCTGCAGGGCTGGGGTCAGCAGGTCTCATACCTATAACTCAATGTGGTCTCCAGAGTCTGCATCAGGTAATTACATGTGACCAAATAAGGGTTTTGAGACTCGGCACACTTAGAAATCATACAATTTGAGAAAATCAAAATGCTAATTCCTGCATGTGTTCAGCAAGCAATGTAAACATGTATTGATTTCTATTACGAGACTCCTAAGTCCAGATATTATGTCAGCTAAAAGTTAAAATAAAAAAAAATAGATCTGAATTTCAATGTTTAAAGGAAACCTGTACATTACACTCTGCATTCTCACGTGGCACCAAAAATGTTCACACATCTTTAAGATGTCTGCTTTCTTTAGCACTTCTGGTTCTTGTACCAGAGATTGAACCCAGGGCTCTTTACCAATGAGGTACATCACTAGCCCAATTTTAATTTATTATTTTTAGACAGGGTCTCACCAATTTTCTGGCTGGCCTTGAACTTGACATTCCCTTGTCTCTGCCTTCTGAGTAGCTGTGATTTTCTTAGTGCATTTTACATCCATAGGCCCATGAACTAATTTAGCTTGAAGACTTTTTATTCAGGTGTTATTATGGCTCAGTATATAAAAACACAAATTAAATATTATTTAGTACTTATAGGAGATTCTTGGGTTAAAGTAAATATATATGTTTTCCAGGAAAATATTCTACCAGTAAGTCATTATAAAATTTTCTAGAATCAGAGCTGGAGATGTAGTTCAGTAGTAGAAAATGTATCTGGTGTGTGTGAGACATCAATATAATAAACTCAAGTATCAATTTTGCATGAGGACCCCTTGAGTCAAGAGAAATGCAATTGCATTTTTGAAGGAAGACAGAAAACTTGGACTCCAAAAAGACTCCTATTTCAAAGTTAGGTTGAATACTTACACTGTAATAAATTCCTCAAGTGGAGTGAATCTGTATCCATTTTAATTGTGGTTCTGTTTACTACAATGATTCCACATATATTTTTTGTTTGTTTTGTTTTTGTTTTGTTTTGTTTTGTTCTGTCTTGTTTTGTTTTGCTGTCATTGTTGTTTTGTTTGATTTGGTACTGGGGCTTGAACTCAGGGACAGTGAATAAGCATGTCCCATTCCCAGCCCTATTTTGTGTTTTATATATAGACAGGGTCTCACTGAGTTGCTAAGTGCATCACATTGCTGAGGCTGGCACTGACCTCACAATCCTGTTGCCTCAGCCTCCAAACCTGCTGGATTACAGGAGTATGCCAGCATGCCTGGCTACACATATTTAAGTAGAAAAATATTGAAATGTATTTCTGCTAGTATTTGATACTGGACTTGGATCACATAGGTCAAATTGTGATTTGATAACAAAAATAATTAACATAGGTAGCTGAGTAGAGGAATCAAATCGTCCTAAAATTCACTCATTTTTCTCTAAACAGGGATTCCCAACAGATTGTAATTCTGGTATTTTTTTAGCTGCTCTGAGTTGGTAATAGAGATGATCAACTATTAAAAGATTTCTATGAATAATGATCTGCAGAATTCTAAAAAATTAAAAAATTCCACAGAGATCCTTCTGCAGAGCAAGCCTTCCCTGTATGGAAAACATGCTTCATCCTGTTTCATGCACGGTATCTCATGTGCAGACTTGATGAGGTTTTGTTCAGCATATAGATGAGAGGAGCCCAGAGCCCAGGTTCATGGGCTTCTCAAAATTGAATACTTACACTTAAATGGAAGATTATATGGGTATATTCAAGCCATCTGACTTCAGAGGTTGCAATACTTATCATTTTCTCTGTGAATATATGAACAAAATTCATGTGTTCATGAACAAAGCAGAATAAAGGTAACAGGAAGCTAATGTTAATATGCATGGCCTAAGACATTGAGTCTCTTTGTTTAGGAGGGTTTTCTTTCAGATTAAACCCCCATAATTTCAATTGACCCAAAAGTACATAGTCCTTACTACAGGAAGGACACACACTCCACACTTGCAGTAAGATATCACCAAGAAAAATTCAAAGCTGCATTCAGGAAAGATTTTCTATAACATTGGAGCTTGTGAATGAGATATATATAACGGATGTGATCATTTTTAATGGGAAATGCACAGGAAATCCTTTTGTACTTTGCATAAAATGTAACGCAGCCATGATTGGGAAATGATGGGAAGAGAGGGAGGAAAGAATGGTTTCCAGGGTGTGTCAGCAAAACTTCAGTTAGAGGGGAAAGGGGGCATTGGGATGGGCCAACAAATTTTTCTTCTGGCAACAATGTTGGCTGAGAGTAATTCAATTTAATATTTGTTATAATGAATTTTCTTACTTTTCCCCTAAGACATGTACTCCATGATTCATTACCCCAAAATATGACAAAAAAACCACATGATGCATGGCATTATTAACTTAAGAAGCATCTTTTACTCTGAAGTTGGAATTGGGATCTTGGCCAACACCATCCTCTTTCTGTTCCATGTCATCAAGTTCCTGTGTGAAAAGAGGCTCAAGGACACAGACTGGATCATCAGTCTCTTGGCCCTAGCCCCATGCTGCTCACCATGGGGTTCATAGCTGCAGACACTTTTACATCTCAAATGGGGCTTTGGGGTGATGTCACATGTAAATCAGTTGCCTACTTGTACAGGTTGATGAGGGGCCTGTCCATTTTTTCCACCTGCCTGCTGAGTGTCCTGCAGGCCATTACCCACATGCCCAGAAGCTTCTGCTTGGCAAAGTTCAAGCCTAAGTCTCCACAGGACAGCATGAGGTCCCTTCTCTTCCTGTGGGTCTTATATATGTCCTTCAGTGCCCACTTCTCAATCTCTGCTGTTGAGAACTCCACTGTGACCTCACAGGGCCTTATATTCCTCACTGACTCCTGCACTATGTTACCCATGAGCTACTTCCTCAGCATTTGTTTACCGTCCTGGGTGCATTAAAGGAGGTCTTCCTTATAGGGCTCATGGCCCTCTCCAGTAGGTACATAGTGACCCTCTTGCATAGGCATAAGAGGCATTGTCAGCACCTTTATGTCACCAGCCTCCCCAAAAGCCTCCCCAGAATGGAGGGCCACCAGAACCATTTTGGTGCTCATCCAAATTTTTGTGCTCATGTACTGTTTGGGCTGCATTGACTCCTCCTCAAGAACCATGTGGAACAATGACCCTGTGTGCCATTCTGTCCAGATCATGGTGTCCAATGGCTATGCCACCATCAGTCCTTTGGTTTTTGTCTGCACAGTGAAACAATATGTAGCTTTTTTGAAATGTTTGTGGGAGAAGGACAGTCAACATTGAATCATTGCATGATTGGTTAGTTCTTGACCTGAGCCACCACCCCACCATGTATCGATGCATCATGGCATAGTGAGTTTGCTCTTTATGTTGGATGAATGCATAAAGTGGTTTTTTAAAAATAATTACATTGAAGCCTGAAAATGAGAAAAACAGGACAGATTATTGTCCATGTGGCTCCAACAAAGCTAGTAGCTTTATATTTCTGATTGATGTGTGAAAGGAACCCTAGGTATAAATATAATATTTCTTTTTCTGAATCAGTCCATATATTTGTAGGTATATGAGTGATTGCAGCAGTTTTAAAAAATCAAGAGTCTCAGAAATCTCCTTTATGCCTAATAGATTATAAACATCTCTTATTATAAACTGCTATCTCATCTATCATACTTTTATGAATATAACAAAATACTGAATATAGGGACAAAAACTATTATTTAAACACCATTGCTAGAGAGACTATTTTATAATAGTCAGTGATAGAGGGAGCCTGATATTCCAAAGCATGAATGTATGAAGATATGGTCTGGATATATCATGGAGTACTACTCAACATTAATAGGAAAATGATTCTGATGCATAGGAATTCAAAGATGATTCTTGAATTTATTATGTCAAGAGGGTACATGGCAATCCTCTTGCATAGGCATCAGAATCAAAACGGTATACATTTACACACAGCAGGTGGAATCTTCAGTAGTATAATATGCAAAGACCGAATATTGCATTAAATCCTAAACATAGCATAAAAAAACAGATGAATCTTGAAATCATTCAGTCAAGTTACCTTCACTCAAAAAAGAATCAACGTGGTGTAAATCTACCTGTAAAAGATGGAAATTTGGGTCCTATAATTTATAAAGACAGAATGTAATATGGCGTTTTCCAGCAGTTGAGGAAAATGTGCCCTGGGGAATTTTTATTTAATGAATCCAGATGTAAGGAGAATGACACACACAAATCATACAGGCAGGAATTCCTGTGCAGGTTATCTTTTCAGGATTGTTTTAAGTTTTAAAATGCAGATCCTCATTTATGTAAGTTAGTAGAATTCTTAGGATTGTTTGAATATCTGTTCACCTTTTGTCACTAACTCAGAGAGCTAAAAAAAATTACCAGAATAGTACAGTACACTGGAAATCTCTGTTTGGAGAAAATTGATGGAGCTCATGACTATTTGAATCTTTCTATATAGTTACATATTTTATATATTTTGATTACCATGTCAGAATCCGGCCTATTCACACAACTGCTATTATAAAATATTCGAAAGAACACATTTTTTGCATTGTTTTCTATTTATATTTTTGGAATTATTATGATAAACCAAATCATAAACTAAAATAGATCCAGGTACACTCCATTATAAGGATTTTATTAAAGAATAAGTATCCAGACTAATCTTGAAATATGAGTCTTCTTTGAGTACAGGTTTTCTTCCATCTTTCAGGAAAGCAGTGGCATTTCTCCAAACTCAAAGAGGTTTAGATATAAAATTGATACTCAAATTTTTTATTGCATTTCTGGGTCTCAAGCCCAGGACTCCATACATAATTCTCTACTACTGAACTACATCCAAAACCCGTGTTTGAGAAAAATTCGTAATAACTTACTGTCAGAATATTTTTCTGGAAAACACGTATTGAATTTCATGCAAGCCTCTCATATATGTAATAATTATGATTTAATTTGTGTTTCTACATACTGAATTAGAATATCATCTAAAAAGTAAAGTCTTAAAGCTAAATTAGTTCATGGTCATATAGATGTGAAAGATAACATGCTAAGAAATTCTAAGTCCTCCCAGGGACTTGGGAGGCTGAATCAAGAAGAGCACAATTTTGAGGCCAGCCTCATCAACTAAAGTTGCCCTAAGTAACTTAGAGAGACCCTGTCTCAAAATTTTAATGAAAGAGCTGTGGACATAGCTCAGTCACATAGTGCCCCTGGGCTCAATCCCAAGTACCAAAAAGAAAAAAAAATTGCTAAGGAATTCTGACATGTGAAAGATTTGAGAATATAAGGTAACTTTTAAGAATTCAGAATTCAAGTAGATATTTGCTTAAAAGCTTAAATGCAGATTTTTTAAAATTTTAACCTTTAATTGATGTAACATCTTGACTTATATTTGGAGTACACTATTATAAATCTATAGATGTTTAAATTGTTTTGTGATCATATTACAGTAATTAACCATAATTTATTTTTTCAAATTGTATCATTTCTAAGTATAAGGAGGCTCAGAATGCTTCCCCTCTACTGAGTTGTTTGTACATAAAAATGTCATAGTCCTTTCACATATACTTGTTTTAATTACTAATTCAAATGATGCTTTAAAGAATAATTTTGTATCTGTGTATTTATAGTGAACATACAAATATTTATTTATAACATTTTTACGTGAAAATGTACAATGATTATTGTGAAATTGCTTTCCCTTATGCCATATTTGGAAAGTGGAGTTTGCTTTCATCAAATTTAAATCATTTTAAAAGTTGAGGTACCCAAATACAGCTTTGTAAAACTCATAGAGCACTTGCTGTAGTAATATTCATGTGACTTCAAATAATACAGTCATGGAATAAAATTTTTGGATAAAGCAGGGATGAGAAGAAAACATGAATTCTCAACACTATTCAGAAATTAAGACCTCAGTTCATTGTTGCTTTAAAATGATTAGTAAGTCCTGAAAGAATGAACAAGGCTCATTGTTGGAGAAAATGCCTGTTTATTGAGGAACAACTCTGCATATTTATAGAGCCGGTGGTGGTTTGACTGTTATGACAGTTTAATGGTTGAAGGCTTTGACAGTTGGCAGGGGTGCTTTCTGATTAGTGGGTAAAAATCATGTAAGGATTATGTAAGCCAGCAGGGCTAGTCTGATTGGTGGGTAAGGATCATGTGAGCCAGCAGGGCTCACCATTGGACCACTCTTCTCTGGGGATGGGGAAGTTAGTCTTTGGAGCAAGGGCCACTCCCAACAAGTCCTATTTTTCTGAAGGTAGAATTCCACAATAGCAGCAAGAAAAATGAGTCACATTTCTCCAGAGCATAAACAAGAGTGAGAGGTCATTTCTAACTACAAAACCTAACTGTGTAGAATGGGCGAGGTCACATACATCTGGAGGTATCCAGCTGGTTCTAACAATTTTTGGAAGAGGATGAGTACCCAGGGGTGTGTAACCACTGAACCACATTCTAAGTCACCGTCACCTCTTTTTTTTAAATTAAGAGACAGGATTATGCTAAGTTGCTTAGGGCCCTGCTGCATTACTGAGGCTGGCTTTAAAATCACGATCCTCCTGCCTCAGCCTTCCATGCTGCTGGGATTTCAGGCATGAACCACCATATCCATTTTCTCTCCAAAATTCCTATCACACACTAATGTATCCATACAACAAACCCATGAAATACATGCAACTTACTCACTGAACTATTACATATAAGTATTTTAAAGATGGGTATGTAGCAATGTCTGGGTTAATATCTCATTTTTATTAGAAAGCATTCTGGTGAATAGGAGCCTTGCATAAAACCAAGCTAAAAGAAATTATCAGACATGTCGCCTCCCAGCCATGGACTCTGCCACTCACATTTGTGTACTAAACAGGAGTCTAGAGACTCAGGAACAATATTAAATCTCCCTCCCATCACTGCAGAGTGATAAAGGGGGCTCCTTAATTATGGCTCTTAGCCCTGCAATGGTACATGGAAAACATGCAGTTTGAAAAGCAAAAACTATCACATATTATAAAATGGAGAAAGCAAACATTCTCAAAAATACTGGACCTTCCACAGAGAATGACATAAATCATAGGAAAACTAACCTGTGCTGGGCATGGGGTTGCATGCTTGTGATTTCAGCATTTGGGAGGCTGAGGCTAGAGTACCATAACTGCAAAGCCAGCCTCAGCAACTTAGCGAGGTCCTAAAAATCTTAGCAAAACCTTCTGTCTAAATAAGATTTAAAAAGGGCTGAGGATGTGGTTCAGGGGTTAAGCACCCAGGGTTCAAACCCTGGTACCAAGAAAATAATACTTTGCTGGGTCATTTTCATGTAGTTAAAACTCACCAGGGCTCCCATCACCTTCTGTATCCTAAGGTAAAACTGGAAAAAAGAGATACTGAAGGTCGGCTGGCCCAAAGCTGTCAGGACTGGGAAATGCAAACATATCTGCAGGAGAATCTGTGTCCCTGATGAACTCAATGAAGACACGAGTCAAGTCCAATTTGCTTAAAGGTGAAGAACATAACATGGTGCACATTTTTTCTCTGTCGATTCATTTCCATGAAAAGATGTCATAAAAAAAATAAGCATGAGCTTACAGACCTGAATGGGATGAGGCTCAACTTTTCTAAATACTTGTCCTAATAAAATGCCTCTCAAACCCTTTCATTATTAGGAAAATGGGAAGGAGAATTTATAAATGACTAATAAAAAGAGACCAGATGAATGGGCACATATGTTCCTCCAGCCCAGCTACTGGAACTCATATTCCCAGGTCTTTGGCAGCAAACCACCAGGATCACTTGTCCTTTGATGTGAAGGTGACCCAGGACCATTGCCCTCTCCTTTGGAATTTGCTGGCAGGCAGATTACGGGTGGCACTGTGCATTTTGAACATGTGAGATTAAATGTGGGGCAAGAAATATTTCATAAAAAGTACAACAGACACTTGGGGTGTGGGAAGTGACCCCTTTATCCATTGGTGTGTTGGTGGGCACCTGGGCTTAGGGACTCTTAGCTGGTTTCAAAGGTGATAAGAAAAACGCAGTCATGCAGAATCACTCTGGTGACAATTTTATTTCCTCTGGATGTGGGATATCTGGATCATTTGGTGGATCTATTTACGTTTATTGAAAAGCCTCCACACTGATCTGTATTATTATTGCACTAATTTACCTTCCCAAATAAATGAGCTTTTCCCCTCCACATCCTCACCAGCGTTTAATTTTGCCTTTTTGTAACTAAGTATTCAACTAGGGACCAGGGAACAGGTCACTGTCACAATGATTTGCCTTTTCCGGATGAATAATAACATTGAACATTTATAAACTACCTGCTGACTCTCCTGATCCTTCACCTCAGGTCCATTGATTGGAAGAATTGCTAAGAATCCAACTCCATGCAAAGTCAACAACCATACCCATCAGAATCCCACTGATTTTTTTTTCACAAAAGCAGAAAAAATCCATCCTAATAATCATAAAAATTTCTTTTTTTCTTAGTTATTTAACAAAAAGGAAAAAGAAGATTTATTGCTTTGCTACCAATGGAGACTGGGGTCTCCCATTCCAAAGGCTGTGATTCTGGTCATACATATTTCTAAATTATGCCAGAGGCATCATTTCTGGAAGTCAACATTTCTGGAAGATATCATTCTACAGAGTGTGGTAGTAGCTTCAAAATCGACAAATGGAATAGAGAATCCAGAGGCATACCCTGACAGAAATGGTCAAATGCTTTTTTTATAACGAATACCAGACCATTCCAATGAGAGAGGGCACTTCTTCCACCAAGCAGAGCTGAGAAACCTGAATATCCACACGCAGATAATAAAGTTAGGACATCACTTCTAAAATTCACAAAAAGCAACTCCCAGTTAACCAAGCACCTAAGTGACCACACTAACCCTATAAGGCCCTTGCAAAAACATAGGAGGGAACTTAATAATGTTGGATTTAACCAATATTTATACATTTATACATATTTATAGATGTAGGGACTCAGACAAATAAGTTGATAGAAGTCTCTTGGGGCTCCCTTGTCCACATCAAGCAGAAATATGAAGTTCTTAGTTTATCTTGGAGCATCATTCACAGGTTTCAAAGTAAACATTTAAAAGAGCCCACTTGGGCTGGGGCTGGGGCTCAAGTTGGAGTGCACTCGCCCAGCATGCCATGCGTGAGGTACTGGGTTCGATTCTCAGCACCACATAAAAATAAAATCAAGTCCACTTAAAACTAAAAAATAAATATTTAAATAAATTTTAAAATAAAATTAAATAAAAAACCCCACTTCCTGTATTCCTTCAACACAGAGAGTACATGCACCAACCACTCCATGGTTCATTGTGACAAAGCTGGGCTGTGGCTCATGCAGGGGACTGATCCGTCATGAAAAAATTAAGTATTGACGATTCTTCTGCCACAAGCCTTTCCAAAAGCAACACTTTGTTTTTCAGTGCAAATGAAAACCAAAGGACTGACTGTGGCATAGCCGTTGGCCACAATCATCTGGATACAATGACAATCAGGGTCGTTTTTCCACATGGTTCTTAAGGAGGAGATGATGCTGACCAAAGAGTACATGAGACTGAAGAAACCCAGGAGCAGCAGGATGGTCCTGGTGGCCTTTGGTTCTGGGGAGGCTTTTGGAGACAGGCTGGTGCTGTGGAGGTGCTGGCACTGCCTCTTATGCCTGCACAGGAGGGTCACCATGTACCCACTGCAGAGGGCCATGAGCCCTATAAGGACAACGTCCCAAAATGCACCAAGGATGGTAAATAAATTTTTGAGAAAGTAGCTTTTGTGAATCATAGTGCAGGTGTCACTGAGAAACATTAGATTGTGTGACATCCCATTAGAGTCATTGACCACAGAGATGAAGATGTGGGCACTGAAGGACATGTAGAAGACCCACAGGAATAAAAAGGACCTCATACTTTCCTGTGCAGACTTAGGCTTGAACTTTGCCAAACAGGAGCATCTGGGGCTGAGGGTAGTAGCCTGCAGGACACTAAGCAGACAGGTGGCAGAAATAGACAGGCCCCTCATCAACCTGTACCAGTTGGTGACTGATTTACATCTCATGTCAACTCAAAGTCCCTGTTGTGGTGGCAAAGTGTCTGAAGCTAGAAACCCCATGGTGAGCAGCATCAGTACGTGGGTTAGGGCCAAGAGACCAACGATCCAGTCCATGCTCTTGAGCCTCTTGTCACAGAGGAACTTGATGACACGGAACAGAAAGAGGAGGGTGTTGGCCATGATCCCAATTCCCACTTCAGAGTAAAAGGTGCTTCTTAGGTTAGCAACACCGTTCATCTCAGGGTGTTTTTCTATCTTTGGGGGCAAGGCTCATAGAGTACATACCTTAGGAGAAAAGGAATAAGTTCATTATCATATGTATTAAAATTCATCCATCTCAGTCAATACTGTTGCTACGAGGAAAATTTCTGGAGTCCCAATGTCCCTTTCTTTCTTCAACATGCAAATTTCCATAGCAGCCTCTGGAAGCCATTCCTCCTCTCTATTCTCTTCATTACCCAACCATGCCTGGATTCTATTTTGTGCAAATTACCAAACTTTACTATCGACATTAAAAAAATGATCATACATCCTAGAAATTGTTCCTTGGGATTACCTTGAGTTTTTCATAAGAATATCTTACTGCAAGGAAAATTTCTTGTTCTCTTTCTATCCATTCTCATCCAGGAACATGACACGTACAATAAACTGTACAATATTTGGTAAATTAAAGTCATATATGTTTCATTGGTAAGAATACCCTCCAAAGCAAAGAGAGTCAGTCTCTTGTATGACCCAGATTCATATTAGATTTCTGTTGCCTTCATTCTGGTTGGTTTAAAAACACAGGTGATTTTCTTAGCACATTCTCCCAGAAAATATGAAGAATTGCACACTCTGAAGTCAGATGGCTTGAAAGGATCAATAAGATCTGCCATTTAAGGGGTGAGTATCTGACCTTGAGAAGCCAAGGAGCCTGAGCTCCTGTCACCTGTAAATGGCATCCAGACTCATCATGTGAGTCCTGGAGATTGAGTGGCTGCAACAGAGTGAAGCACACATGCAAATTCGGGAGGGCTTCCTGCCACCAGTGGTCCCTGTGGAATGGCTCTGTTTTTCACAATTGACCATTATCCGTGTCACTTGGTAGACTTCACAGAGTTCTCCTAATATCGGATCCCATGTATCACCCACTCAGAGAGGCTAAAAAATTACCAGAATATTTGAGTCTGTTGGCAATCTCAGCCCAGAGACAGGTGATAGAATTTTAGGTCTATTTGAATCCCCCTATACAGCTGTGTAATTTTAATATTTTTCTTATCAAAAGTTGGCCTATGTCAGCCAAGTCCAGTTATTAAATATTAAGTAAGAACACACTTGGATATTTTTTTCTAGTTTAATATGTGAAATTTTTGTTGTACACATAACCATAATTCAAAGAGTTTCAGGTTCACTGCATTTTACATTACCAATTAAGAATAAGGATCCAACCTAACCTGGAAGTCTGGGTCCTCTCAGAGTCCAGATTTTCCTCCTTACTTTCAGGGAGCATGGGCATTTAACTGGGCTCAAGAGGTCCATGTATAAAATTGATACTGGATTTTTTTCTTGCAATGCTGAGGATCAAGCCGAGGACCCCACACATGGTAGTAAGTTATGTTCCACTGAGCCCCACCACACCCTGTATTCTAGAACATTTGTATTGACTTACTGGCAGAGAATTTTCCTGGACATGTATTTTCTTTCATCCAAGCTTCTTCCATATGTAATGACTAAGATTTAATGTGTGTTTTCTCATTTGGAACCACAATACCACCTGAAATGCAAAGCCTTAAGGTTAAAGCAGCTCATGAGCTTATACCTCTGAATTGCAGATACTAATGAATTCCCACCAGCTCATGAGGCTTGGAAAGAAGGGTCCTAAGTTCAAGGCCAGCCTCACCAACTGAGTGAGTACCTATGCAACTGAGCAAGAACCTGTCTCTCAATAAAATATAAAAAAGGGCTGAGAATGTAGATCAGAGTTTAAGCATCTCTAGACTCAATCACTGACATAATAATAATAATAATAATAATAATAATAATAATAATAATAATAGTTTCAAAGGAGCATACCTTGGTTTCTCATTGTCCTATAGTTAACCCTTCCCACATGGTCTTCTGCATGCTAAGGTAAAGAGGGACAAATGAGATCAGGGATGGGTACTGGTTCTGCTTTATTTGGGTTTGGGACTGAGGGGAAATTGGGCAGCAAACTCTAATTTGTGGCACACTTCTATCTTGGAAACTATGGAGAGCACTAGAGAGATACAGCTTGCACATCAGGGAGGGCATGGACATCACTCATCTGGTGACCTGCTGTGGACAGAGCACCTGAGAAATACCCAAGCTTCATGGATGTGGAGCAGAAAAACCCGGAGAAGACTTGTGTATGTGAATGAGAACTACTGAAAAACCTGCCTGAAAAAAATCCATTCTTTCTGTAAATTGGAAGGATTTGAGGACAGATCAGAGTTTCCAATGGCAAGAAGACACTAACCATATATGTCAAGTCTGTCTTGAGCAACATAAGAAAAAAAATTACTTTTCTAAAATCCACCAGAAACTCCAAAGGAGCATCATCATGACACTGAACCATCATTACTGAGAGACCCACATGTATCTGCAGGAGAAGGTCTTCATGATTAACCAATTTATGACATGAGTCAAGTCCAAGATGTTTAATGGAGAAGAAAAGGAGATTAGCTCACATTTTCTCTGTAAATACATTTGCATGAAAAGATGTACTTTAAATAAAATCGAATCCTGAGCATTCAGACCTGAATAGGATGAGCTCTAACGTTTCCAGAATACGAATGGCCATAAATATTCTTTCAACAAAAGTATTGCAAATTACAAAAGACCCTGTCTTTTGGAGCAGGAAAACGTGTTCACCATCAGGTTCACCTATCTTTTTCGTATTTCATGTGAATGTAACCTCAAGGTCACGGCCTCCCCCCTTGAAATTTGATGATGCACAGAACATATGCTTTGAATGGGGCACCATTAATTTTCAATTTAATTAAATGTAGGACCAGAAAGATTTTATGGAAATCTAAAAATAAATGCTTGTAGCCATGTGAGGCACTAATTTTCCCTCTCAAATGTAACAGAGGGCATAACTTCAGAAGGCTTTTTTCAGTGCATATTGTCTGATGGAGTATAGTGGTCAGAGCTTAATGTCTTTTCTCAAGCAACTAGAAACTGCACTAAGAGACCCAGTTTGCCCCATTCTCTTCTCATTCCAGAATCCCGTGCACTCACTCCCTATATCTGTGCAGAGAGAGACAACTACCTGCATGGATGGATGCAGGGCACTTGGTGCATCTGAGAAACAACCTGCCTAATTTTAAGGAAAGGGTGCTGTGAGCTCATCTCTCTGCAGCCTGTCATTTTAGTATCTTCAGTAAGGTGACGGGATCCCTTTGGGGAGCACAGGTCTATGGAGTCCCCAGGGGAACATTTCCCTTGTTCTGGATAATAGCCATTTAGGATGATGGGTGTTCAAATTTTCTCTTAAGTTCCCTTGCCAAAAAAAAAAAGAAAGATAATTTGTGCTGACACAACTGTTCTCCACTGTATCCAAAGTTAAAATAATCCCACAGCCATTCCACAGGTTGGAATGCCTGGATTCTGGGAAGAAAGACTGACTCCTGGTGTCCCTTGTGGCTCTGAAGATCCCCTAACTGCAGTTTCTGATGGGGCCCCTCTTTCCCAATCCATTCTCATGTGGATCACCTGGTTTCTTCCTGTCACTGCTCATGCAGGTACTTCGTAATTTCCATTCTGAAAATTTCAGCATTCAAGCTGTGCATCCCATGAAAGTGCACATGAAATAAAACAGAGAAAGAGAGGCAGATTTGGAGGCTGAGGTTGAGGTCCAATGGCAGGGAGGCCAAATGGACGTGACGCTCAGGCAGAGTCTGAGCCTGGCTCCTCCCTGCTGGGAACCTGAGTGATCAACCCTCATCCTCATTATTGGAAAAATTTAAGGCATGCTTTTTTTCCAGAAAGGAACAATAAAAATCTGTTTCCTTCATAAGCAATTTATACAGAATTACATAAGTATTTATGAGATATAGTATAAAATGGAAATTCATGACTTACAAGCCTTTGAAATGTAATGTTAGGTTATTCACTGGGTGATTTACATTCTTTGGATAAAGGAGCAATACATTTTCTTCTTAGAACTGCCTTTATAGTGTCACAGAGAGGTTGATATGTTGTGTCAATATTCTCATGTACCCCTAAGGATTTTTTAATTCATTTCTGATTTATTCTGATATCCATTGGTCATGTTGTAGTATGTTATTTAGTCTCTATGTGTGAGAGTAATTTCAGTTTTAATTTTATTGTTGATTTCTTTTTAAAAAAATATTTATTTATTTTTAGGTGTAGATGGACAAAACACAATGCCTTTATTTTTATGTGGTGTTGAGGATCAAACCCAGGTCCCACCCATGCTAGGCAATTGCTCTACCACTGAGCCACAATCCCAGTCCCTATTGTTGATTTCCTTTTTTGAAATTAGTTTTTAGTAGTAGCTGGACACAATACATTTATTTATTTAAATGTGTTGCTAAGATTTGAACCCAGGGCCTCACACGTGCTAGGCGAGCACTCTACAGCTAAGCCCAAACACCAGCCCTTTATTGTTGATTTCTAAATTTATTCCACTAGGATCTGATA
The DNA here is from genome assembly GCF_052094955.1 of Ictidomys tridecemlineatus. Lineage (NCBI taxonomy): Eukaryota > Metazoa > Chordata > Mammalia > Rodentia > Sciuridae > Ictidomys > Ictidomys tridecemlineatus. Next base: position 19,952,192 of record NC_135492.1, on the reverse strand, counting down.
GAAAGCAAGGTATTATTCGTATGGTTTGGTGTTCACTAGAAGTTGGTTTGTGGCCTAAGATATGGTCCCTTTTAGAGAAGTATCTGTGTGCTGCTGAGAAGAAAGTGCATTGCATCATTAATGCAGGAAATGTTCTGTATGTCTGTGAAGTCCAAGTGACTGATTGGATCATGTATTTCTATACGTTCTTTGTTGAGTTGATGTTTGGCGGATCTGTGCATCAGGAGAGCGGTGTGTGAAAGTGACCCCGTATTATTCTGTTGTGATGGATATCATTGTTGAAATGGAGAAGGGTTCGTTTGATGTATGCCGATGCTCCATTTTTTAGGGCATAAAAGTTCAATATTTATGTTTTGTTGTTGTCTAATTTTTCTCAGCCATCTGAAAGGTCCTTCTTTGTCCCTTCTGATGAACTTTGGCTTGAAGGACATTTTATCTGATTTGAGGATGGACCCCCCTGCTTACTTACCTATGAGACCCATGTGAGTGATATTTCTTCCCATCCTCTCACCTTCAGTTGTGGATGTCTTTGCCTTTGAGTTGAGTTTCTTGGAGGCAGCATATTGTTGGGTTTACTGCTTAATCCAATGTGCCAATCTGTGTCTTTGGATTGAAAGTTTAGCTCATTTACCTTTCATTATCTTTGAGATATGATTTGCATTTCCAGTCATTTTGGTTTATCACTGGTTTTTGAGTTAGTTTGTCCTTTGAATTTTCTCTTTATTTAGTATAGCTCTTCCCTTTACTGGTCTTAACTTATATTTTTCATTTCTTCTTCATGAAATATTTTATCAAGTATATTTTGTTCAACAAGCTTTCTTGTTGTGAATTCTTTCAACTTTGTTCATCATTAAAGGCTTTTATTTTCTCATCAATTCTGAAGTTTTATTTTTTGGGGTACAGTATTCTTGGCTGGTATTCATTTTCTTTCAGAGTTCAGAATGTATTATTCCAAGAAATCCTAGTTTTCAGATTCTTGGTTGAAAAAAAATCAGCTGAGATTCAGATTGATTTCCTTCTAAGTGTGTCACATTATACTCTCTGAAAGGCTTTTAAAATTCTATCCTTATTTTTATATTAGGCATTTTCATAATAACGCAACTTCGTGTGGGTCTGTTATAATTTTGCATATTTGGGGTTCTTTACATCTCTTGTATTTGATTTTCTTTTTTATTTATTTTGTTTATTAATTTTTATGTGGTGCTGAGGATAAATCCCAGTGCCTCACAGGTGCAATCCAAGCTCTCTACCACTGAGCCACAACCTCAGACTCTCTTTTATTTGATTCTTCATTTTATTCTTTCGGTTTGGGAAATTTTCTGACTTTATTTCACTGAACAACTGAGGATTGTTTTGGTTTGTATCTCTAGGGCTTCATCTATCCCAATCCATCTTGATTTGGGTCTTTTTATGTTATCCCATATTTCTTGGAAGTTCTGTTCATGTTTCTTAACATCTTTCCTCCTTAATTTTCTTTATGTTTTTAAAATATTTATTCTTAAGTTTTAGGTGGACACAATATCTTTATTTTACTTTATGTGGTGCTGAGGATTGAACCCAGTGCCTTGTGCATGCTAGGTGAGAGCTCTACCACTGAGCACTAGCCACAGCCCCTCTCCTTCAGTTTCAAGGTTGTATATATTTTTTTTCTTTTCTTGAAACTCTGTCTTCCAAGAGATCCATTCTGCTGCTGCTGCTTTCCCATGAATTTTCAAGTTGGCTCATTGATCCCTTTATCTTGAGGATTTTGGACTGATTCTTCTTCAGGATGTCTACCTCCTAATTAAAGTGAGCATTCACTTTTTTGTATTTTCTCTGATTTTATTTCTTACATCACATTTTATTTTGCAGACCAACTTTACCATGAACTTTTCTGAGTTCCATCTCTGACACTTTGTCCTCGTGGTATCCATGGAGTTAGTTTCTGAGGTATTCTGTGCTGTTGGGGATGGATTGTTCCCTTGCATGTTCATACTGTTTGTGGTCTCCTCACCTTTATGGATATATCAGAAGCCATAGGATTCCTACCTAATGAGCTCACAGTATCTCTGTGCTCCAATACCTCACAGACTTGGAGAGGGGAGCCCCATGGTGGCACCAATGTATATGGACAATACACGGCAGAGGTCTAGGTACACAGTCCCTAGGTGATATCTACAGTGTCAGTTGTTTCAATGTCCAGGAAGCTGGTTGAGCCATCTCCATCAGTTAAAATAAAGTAAAATAATCATGAATTAGGTGTGGCCTAGATAAAGACTAGAAATTAGGAGAAATAGAAACAAGGGTGTATATGTATAGGACTTCTTGAGTCACTTAGTACACAAATAATATATAAAAAAGAAAAGCAAAATAAAAAATCAAAACAAAATAACAACAGCAAAAAAAGTGAGAAATCTTGGTGAAATGTTAATGAATTAAGGAGTCCTTTCCACCGTGGTAGATAAGATAATCAGTGAGCATGGGATTGTCCCTTCTTGGGTGATGGGCATGGGTGGGCTGGGGGCTGTGGCTGGGTGGTGACACAGCTAAATACATCCACTGGGCCTGGCTGGCCTGGGCTTGTGGATCGGAACTGGATGATGGGCCTTGATGGCCATTGATGAAGCAGGGAACTAAACAGGGCTGGGCAGGCCAGGTAGCCTGGGTGATGGGCTGGTGGCGAATCTCCAGGCCTAGTAGGAAGATCAGTGGTTTAGGTAGGGGACCTAGGTGGTAGGGGACTTGGATATGGGTGGCCAAGGGGCTTGGTTGTGTGCTGAACTAATGCTAGATCTGGTGTTTACCATAGACCTGGGGAACTTGTAGGTGATGGACCAGGTGGGACAGGTAAGTGGTAGTGGCCTGTTGAGTATCAGAAACCAGGCAGCTGCTGGACCTGGTTGGTTTTAGGGACCAAGGGAGCTTGAAGGGCTCTAGGGACTGGGCTGGTGCTGGGACCCAAAAGAGAATGGCCTGAGTGGGCCCTAAGAACTCAGATGGCACTAGACTGGCAGTCTCTGGGGCCCACTGGTTGTACTGCTTGCCTGGTTATTCTTTGTGAGTCACAGGACTCACAGGGTTGGGGAGAGTTGGGGTCTCTCAAGCATCTCCAACTTGTGTTCTTCTGGACAAAATGCTCTCAGTTTCTGATTTTCATGGTTTTTCAGGCTAGTTAAGCCTTTTCTGAGCTCACAAAGTTTCATGTGGACCTTGCTCTGGACTCACAGGACTGGGTTTCCAATTCCCATTGGTACCTTGGAACCAATGGGGATTGGAAACCCAGTTCCCATCTGTTTGTATAGTGAGTTTAATTTATGGCTCTTCCAGTCCTCAGAGTATGTATTATTGAGTTGTCTTGTTATTTTCTGCTCTGTCCTCCTATTAATCTTCACCAAGGAAGAGATAAGTTCTATCCCAAGAATTTTATTTCACATCTTTATTTTTTTTCTCTTATCTCCATAAATCAATTTAAAATAATTTTTCAGCATTTACTTCTCTGACCTGAGATAGTGAGAAAGAACCATATACACTGAAATGCTTTTCTATTCAGAAGGCGCTGTTGTTTCTTCACACTGTATAATTATGAAGAGTGTTCGAACTCACATTTCTAGCAAAAGTCTAATAATGTTTTATTTTTTTTACAGACGTATTTTGTCTCAGTTTTGATCTTCCAAAAGTAACCCAGTGGTGCTCTGGCTATGGGGGGAGGCGTCTCAAGCTGGATCAGAGACCAGGGGCTTTGATTGCTTAATTTTACAACCAACTGGTAAGAGTAGTGACTGCCCCTTCCTGGCTTCCAAAGGTCCCATGGTGTCTTCTCTCCAAAGAGAAAGGGGATGTTAGTAGAGAGGTGACAGTGAACTTGATCTGGGTAATGACAAGAAATAACATCTGCCCTTTCATGTACCCAATATCCACCACGAAGTAAGGTTGCAAATCATAGTATTTACAGCACAGTGTCCATGGTGCACCTGAGAAAGCAGCTATGTCCCCTTCCTCCCTCCAGCCGGTGTCTCTCCACAAACAGGCTCCAGAATCCCAAGGTGCTATGGGTCTGCTTTCCTCACCGCTGACCAGGGTGCACCAACTTTGGGATTGTTCAATAGTCTCTGGCCCCTGGTCGATGGCATGTATCTCTGTGTTGTCCATGACTCGGACAGTGGCAGAATGTGAAATATTTAAGTGATGGCTCTTTGGTCAGGGCAGAAAAAGAGGTCTCTACTGGGTTACAGTTCCCTGGAAAGGACCTCATGCCCTTAGCTCTAAGGACCCTGGGGATAAGTTTTTAAGAGATAGATTTCCATTCTCATTTGTTCTCTACTTAGGTTTCTCCTGTAATCTGCCCACTTAGACTGGGACCTCCCTCACTGGGAACTGTCCCCGAACTTCTTTTGCACACTATTCTCTTTGGATTTGTGTCATCATATTCATAACCTCCAGTCTGAGAAGAGCTTTTTTCCACTAGGGTTTAAGTAATGACCTGGGGCTTGGCCCATCAGGGCAGCCAGGAGCTGCTGCATCCCCTCTCTCCCCAGAGCTGAGGAGGGGTTCTGGGATTATCCTGGTGATGGACAGGCCTTCTGTCTGCACCCTGATCTTGTGGTTGGACTATTCTTGACAGGTTTGAGTGGGGTGAGGCCCAGCTGGGAGGGAAAAGGCTCATAGAATTCCTTTTAACTTGCTTTTATGAAATGTTCACATTTTCATGATGTTTTCTAACAAACCTGATATATTAGCACAAAAGTAGCAACATTGCATTCTTTATAAAATATCTACCTGTGAACCATGGAGGGCACTGTGGCTCTCACTGATACACACGTGTGTGACCTGCACAGTGTGCACACAGCCAGCTACTTCTCTGCCTGCTGTGTCCTGATGCTGCAAGGAACCAATGCCTGTGACAGGGGACACATGGCAGCATCCAACTCTGCTACTTCCCATGATCAGAACTTTAGTAAAATTATAAGGTTTTCCAGCTGTAACCAGGAAATTTCTTCTATAGAAAAAAAAGAGTAATCTTTCAGTTGTTTTCAGGCAATGCTCCCCAGAAAACCCAATACTCTACCTGTGTTTGCAAGTCCATGGTTCCTTCTGGTTCCATCCCTCCCTCCCATGATGATGCAGGCAGGGTAGCCATCTCCCTGGCAGGGCTAAAACCAGAGATTCCTGTGCCCTCTGTCCACAGATAACTCAGACGGACTCCTCCTCCTGTTTTCCAGTCCTGTGCATTTTATTTTCTTAATTTTATTCAAAGAGAAACCTGCATTACATAACCCAACAGAAGAGACTCAGAGTTATTTTATTTCCTATCATTTGTAACGGGCAACTTTACATGGTATATATTGAATTTGTGCTGTTATAAAGGACTTTTGGGATCAAAGTCCCCATGTCTGTGTCATAACTTACTGTCAGGGTGAACAGAGGAATAGACAGAATCTACTCACAGCCACCCAAAAGACAGAGAAGCCTCACTAAACTGTGCCTATTAATAACAATCTGTGACTCTTGAAATGTGGAGACTCCTAGACCCTATATTAGCATTTTTCTTCTGTTTTTTTGAGCACACTAAGGGAGGAAATCTTTATTGCTGAAGGTGTGAATGGAGGAAAAAAGTTCTTACTCACTTAATCATATAGAAGAGGTTAATTTTTTCTAATGGGACTAATGAATTTCCATTTTATACAATTATACTTCTTCAAAGACTTCAAAGCAATTATTGAACTAGGCTTGAGACACTTAAATTGCTTGGGCTCCTTGTTATTTCTGTGCACTCTTTAGTAACTGATGTGATAACACTGTGATTTTCTAGATAGAGGTGAATATAATTTATTCTCTTACCCGCTTGTTTTTCTTATGACAAAATGTAGGGCCAGGTGGCTAATCTTGTTGTCAATGTGACTTATTTCACAGCTCTACAACAGAATTAAAACTGAAATAAAGAAACTTCCTTCAGTTTATAGGGAGATTTTCCACGAGGATGTCGTCAGCCAATTCTCTACTCCAGTTTTTCTTCTCTCTTCTGGGGAGAAATATCATTGCTTACTTAAAGAAGACAGAAAAGCTGGCTCACTATGTCAACTCCTTTATCAGAGTGAGGTGAATTCCTGTCTCTTAATGAAGTCCCCTGAAGTACTTAAATTTTACTGGTGTGGTGGTGCCAGCCTGTAATCCCAGGGAGTTGGGGAGCTGATGCAGAAGGGTTGCAGGTTCAAGACCAACTTCATCAATTTAGTGAGGTCCTATGCATCTTAGAGACACTCTGTGTCAAAAAAAATAAATAAATAAAAAGCGTTGGGGGTGTGGTTCATGCTGGGTTTCACACTAAAATTTTTCCATGTGCCAAAGAATGGACAGAAAATAAATTTTGCAATATGATCCTGCTAATAACTGATGGTTCTGCTCACTTAGATGTGGTTTTTCTGGCATAATAAAATATCCTAAGTGGTTAAGCAAACCTGGTTCAATATCCAGTACCAAAAATTACATATTAATCAACAAATGCAAGAAGCCTGTTTTCAGAGGCAACATTTTAATATTTTGATATTTTGTATGTAACCGGTTGATGAACAACCCAGAATATAGGACACTGAAAGTACAGAGCTTTATGAGATGGTCCCCTTGACACCCTTACCTTGAGAGGTCTATGTGGGTGTTCCTGCAGTCTGTCGTACTGGAGTCCCCTTCAAATGCCACATACTCAGCTTTTGGTCAGGTGGCTGCACATGCCCAGGCACATCCATTGTGGCCCTGGCCATGAAAGCACAGAGACCCATGAGAGATGCTGTGCCTGAGCACTGAGACGTCTGGAGATGGGGTGTCGAGGGGACCCACATATTTTGAAGCAGGAAGTATTGGGGATTGGATGTTGAAGCTGGTAGTAGCGGTGAGGAGGAGTTGACCTTCCTTTCATTCTAACCATTAACCAGAAATAAAATGACCTAAAGCAGCACACTTTACATTTTTCTTGCTGTAAGAAATGCCTTTTGTTTCCAAATTGTCATTGGGATCACAGCCAACGTCCTCACATTTCTCCTCCAGTGCAGGACAAGGCCCATGGATGTGGCCATTGCTCACCTGGCCCTGATTCACCTGCTAATGTGCATAATCAGGGCGCACCTGGATCTAGGCATTGGGGGTTTCAGGACTTTTGGAACAACATCACATGTAAAGCCTTCATCTACCTGTACAGGCTGATGAGGAGCTTGTTGGTCAGCACCACTTGCCTGCTGAGTGTCCTGCAGGCCACCACCCTCAGCCCCAGAAGTTCCTTTCTGGCCAAGTCCAAGCACACGTCCCCACAGTGCAGTGTGTGGACCTTGCTCACTCTCTGGGTGTTCAACGTGTTCTTCAATGTCCACATCTTAATCTCCATGGGAGGCCCCTACAATGACACAGCAGCTTACCAGTTAGTCTCTGAGTCCTGCAATGTTGCCCCCACAGGTCTCCACTTCAGGATCTTCTTCTCCCTGATGGGAATACTCTGGTACATCTTCCTCATGGGGCTCATGGCCCTCTCCAGTGGGTACATGGTGGCTCTCCTGTGCAGGCATAAGAGGCAGTGCCAGCACGTTCAGAGCACCAGCCTGTCCCCGAGAGCCTCCCCAGAACTGAGGGCCATCAGGACCATCCTGTTGCTCATGGGACTCTTTGTGCTCAAGTACTTTGTGGACTGTGTGTTCTCCTCCTCTTCGGGACAGATGCACAAGGACAATCCCACTCGCCTGGGGGTCCAGATGCTGGTGGGTAATGGCTATGCTACCCTCAGTGCCTTGATACTCATCTGTGCTGATCAATAGACACTCGGGTTCTTCTAGTGCACATTAGAAAAGGAGAGGAAATATTTATGCCAGGCTGGGCGACCTGTCATTTAGTCGTCCCTCATCATTTATTTCTAAATGTCCACAAACGTTTTTATGTTGGAAAAAAAAAAAAAACAGAATGACGTTGATGGAGGTTTAACCTAAACATTTGCTCTTTGTGAAGATGCTAAATCAACCTGGGCACAATTGTCATCCGAGCAACATGGGAGGCTGAGGTGGGAGGATCACAAATGCAAGGCCAGCCTCAGCACCTAATCCAGACGGTAAGCAAAGTAGCAAGACCATGTCTGAAAATAAAATATGGAAATGGCTGGGTTGTGGCTCAGTATTTAAGTGCCTCTGGGTTAAATTCCTAGTACCAAAAAGAAATGCTGGATCTCAAGTGGGCTGTTTAGGTATTGTGCCTGCCCAAGGCAGATACCTTGCATGGTGTAATTAACACTGCAGATTCTGTCATCAAAATCATACCTGTATTCTCCATGTGTTTTTTTCAAGTTCATTTTGTATTTTAATTTTGGTCTATATTATTTTGTTTTCATCTGAATGATAAACCCACTGTGAGGGTAGAAATGAAAACAGTAGCCAATCTTAGCCTAACCCCTGCATAAGGATTCAAATTTATAAAGCATGCCACAATAATTAAAAAAGAGTAACAGGTACTATCTGTGCACACACATTTTACATATATATTCACCATTAATTACCATAGTAATGTTGAGAGGGTAGAGTCTCACTAATTTGATTTATGCCTTGCTAAAAGGCTGAGGCTGGCTTTGAATCCATGATCCTCCATCTTCAGCCTCCCATGTTGCTGGGATTACAGGTGTTTGCCACCACACTCACCAATGACCTTTAAATTAAGTGGCACACAAGAGTCACAGCAAGTGCTACATAAAACCCGGAGCTAAAATGCCAACCCCAGTCCCTTCCATCACTAAAGCACAGTGGGATGGCAGATTTTAACTTGTTGTGACATAGTCTTAGCTCAAGAAGTCTGGCTGCTGGATTGAACTCAAGGTCAATGTGAAAGCGGTTCAGCATTTGTCAACCTAAAGACAGCCCAAGGCATCACCTTCCTCCACCTAGTATTTGAAGATTCCAGCTTCATTTCTGGGGGTACTGTGGGGGCCTTCCATGGTCACTGGTTCCCAAGAATCAAGTAGGCTGCCATTCCTCCTGACTCTCAAAATGTCCACTCTAACCAGAGGAAGAATGTCCGACATGGGGGCCTCCATCTTACAAGTTACCAACCCTGTGCCAGAAGATACTCAGATATTGTTTTCTGCTTCTCAGGAGAAAATCTTGCTCTGTTACAGAGACTGGTCTTGAACCCCTGAGCTCCAGGGATCCTCTTCCCTCAGCCTCCTGAGTAGCAGGACCCACAGCTGGACCTGCTTGGCCCAGCTCAAACATTATAGCAGATTCAAAGTCGTACTTAGCCTATGGTATTGCCTGCCCCTCCAGCAGTGTCTGCTGAATTCACACCACGGGCTGTGACCCTGCACTCCTGGGGCACTGGTGCATTCTTTCCTGGGCTGGGGATCTAGCTCAGTTGGTAGGGTGCTTGCTTTGCATGCACGAGGCCCTGGGTTCAGTCCCCAGCAACACACACACACAGCTCTTTCTTTTTTAGCATTTGGGATAGCCATTCTGGTGATTAGGGGCGCTTGGTAAGGTCCTTCCATCTCAGTAGAAGCTGTTCTTTGTTACAAGTCTTGATTAAATCCACGATGACACACTGTATGGGATGGATCGTGAACTCGAGAGGAGGTGTCTAAGCCCGAGTTCATAATGACCTTTTTAGTTTTCCTAAATCTATATCTATATTCTGACAGCTGAGGGACTTAACATTTTTGGAGCCAGTGATCAGAGCTGCATTCCTAAAGCAGTAGATCCAGCTATTCTAAAACCAGCCAGGAGGAGAACTCCAACGGGGGCAGCCTATTTAGGTTAATAAATCAGTGGGCCCTGGCCTTCTTATAAGTCCAGATGTTCCTTTCTTTTTACTCCATCAAAATAGTAGGTTTCATAGTTCAGTTATTGACAGTTTGGAGATTTAGGCAAGGAGTATGAAGTGGGATCCAGAAAGCACAATTTTTGGTGAACAGGGAGTTGTCCCACTTATAAGTTGGGTTGTGAAAACAAGTGTTTCTTTCTGGGAGATCACCCAGGGTGATCTTGGGAATAGTTTTCCATGTACATCTTCCTGAGCCAGACATATTGGTGAACATCTATATTGACCATAATTTTATTCTAATGTTAGGAACTCCTACTGCTGTAGGGGAAAAGGGCAATGACCCTTCTTGCTTTGACCTGAGAGGGGTTGATGTACAGTGGGCAAGCAGTTTGGAATCCCCCTTTTAGAAACTGAGTGGGTCAAGAAGTCCATGTAAAAATCTGGTTCAGGAAGACCAGGATGTACATTCACCTGGTGTGGGCACCTCTATGAGAGAAACAAAAAGGCATGAGTAGTGAAAAAAGATTAATACAAAGTAGCAATTGTAGCATCTGGAACCTGTCCATGGATATCATAAAAATGACAGAAATTAATAATTCTTTACCAGGAGGCGGAAGACCTGAGAAATTGTCCCCATACCAAGGCCTATCAAAGCCTAATGAGGCCCTTTTTTAGGGAACATAAATTTTTAACATTGTCAGAATTATCAGGAATGTAGACAAAACATTTAGTTACGTTAGTTAATGTTATATGGTTTTTGTAAAAATACCTTTTGGCATGACCTCTGTGTTCAGTAAAGATCTCTTTGTTACTTGGGGCCAGATAATCATATTACTAAACGTTGATTACATATACCTGTGAAGGAGGTTAGAAAGATCTGTATGCCTTAAACTGACTAAAAATTCCTGGCAGTGTTTATTGATAGTTACCAGGTATTTTTGCCTAAAAATCTCTCTTCTGTTGTCTTTAGTCTTATTTTTTTTTTGTGGGAGGTGGTGCTAACACTAGTGTATATCTTAAGTTCCAATAAATAACTGTTGTTTTTTTTAAGTGCCCAGGAATAGCTGTGCTTTTGTTTTTAAGTGGTTTTGCTAGGTGTTGAATACCAAGCTTTTTCAACTGACTTTGTTCCTGTCTATTGGTAAGAGTCAGCTGAGTTTGTTTGGAGGACACTTTTGGAGAACTTGTGAGCAGCATTTTAGCTTTGCTCATGTCATCTGCTTTAGGATGGGTCAAGGTCTTGCTGACCATGTGGCTTCCCTCGGAAGCATCAGGCATGTCTCTCTTTTTAATGACCCTCCTCTTCTGCAGCATGCACACTGATTGGCTTTCTGTACTCCAGGGGTCTCATTAATCTCCCTTATTGAAAGGTTAGGTGGTCCAGAGTTGTAAAGCTCTTCCCCCTGTCCTGGGTTTAGGCTGACTCAGAGGGCAAGAGCCAAACATTGGTTTTCTTGGCCCTTTTATTTTAACCTAAATTTTTAAGCCTTGGCTTAAACATCCATCAAGTCAGTCTTATCAGTCTTAAACTAAGAATACTGGGCTTTAATGTTAATGTTTATAAATTTACAGTTAATATTTTTGTATTTTAATTTGTACCTAACACAATACCTTTATCTTATCCATTGACTTATGTGATGTTGAGGACAGAACCCAGTGCCTCCCACATGCAGGGCAACCATCCTACTGCTGAGCCATGACACCAGCCCCTTTTACAGTTAACTTAATCCCTTTTAATTCTTATCTGTCTACAGATGATGGCTCAATATCTAAAATTAATTTATGTTTTGTGTTCATGAAATATTACCTCTCTAAAACCTTAACAGTTAACAGTTATTGTTAGTTGGGAAGCAGGTTGAACAAATGTGAGTTTTGCTTGTTTGTCTGAAGCTGAACACTCGACCCCCACCCAACTGGTGCAATTGAAATGCACATCTGACCCCTGTTCTGTCTGCCTGAAGGCGGAAGATGAAACCTTAGCAACTACTGTGTGACACAGTCACTGCATGCCAACAAGGCAGCTTGCAGACCCAGAGAACCCATTAGATTTTGGCTATAAAATCTCTCTTGCCAGGTCTCTCTCTCTCTCTCTCTCTCTCTCTCTCTCTCTCTCTCTCTCTCCCTCCCTCCCCCTCTCTCCCCCTCCCTCTCTCCCTCTCTCTGTTAATCTGGCACTACCACAATAAAGGTCTCTTTGTTGCTTGGAGTGTCCTGGTCAGTTTCCTTTCAGTTATAATGAAAATACACAGTGAAATTAACAATAGTATGAATATAGTTAGCTTGTATATAATTTTAAAACTTAGCTGACTTATAGCTTATATTTTCTATTTGAGATCACAGTCATCTTTATTATTAAAAATCAATTTTTGAATATAAGTTTAAACCAACCAAAGTCTAGCCTACCTTGAAGTCATTGTGATGAGCTGTAGGTGGGAGGCAGAGACTTATGTCAGGTAAGGCAGGGCTCTTCACAGATCCTAGGCAAATGTTGTGGTTCTGAAGCTCATCTTCGTCTCTTTTTAAATATAATTTTACAAAGTTTACATATGTTGTTTCCTGACTCTGTATGAATGTCAGTTAGCACAAAATGACATACATCTGAGACATTAATTAAGGAAAGGCTGAGCTCTCTTTGCTTTTATGTGGAAAAGTGGCAAAAATATTTTGTAATATTAACCTTTAATATCTTTTAATATCTATTAATATATATTAACCTTCAATAAATTTTATTTTCTTTTAAGATACCTTTAAATTTTATATCTTAGTGTAAAAGTAACATAAGATTTGGTTACAAAACATCAAATAATAGATTTTATTGGGGATTTATTTATATTATCTTTATAAGTTTAAATTACCATTACAGACAATTTTAGTTTGGATAACACCAGCTTGATAAAATGTTCTTTTAAACCTTTTACCTTAAAGACTTTTATACCTGAAAGATAAGAACACATTTAATCTGTAAAAAAAGTTATGTACCACACTTTTATTGATGTTTTTATATTAACCAAGGTTAACTTTTAAACAAATCTAGACTCTGTAAAGTAGGACAATAGTTTAAAATAACAGTTGCTGTTTAACCACAAATGTAGAAACTTTAATTTTTCCAAGATTACTTGCTCTAGGGGATAAAACTTAACACACAATGTAACTTACATTTTTAGAAGTTTCTGTCATTTGAACATATAAATATATCAGAACATTAATATTTGTCTTTAGGGAAAAACCTTGAATAGTTTTAACTATTTGTTTACATATATAACCAGCTTAGATACATATATACCTTTTAATATTTATCTCTTATTTGTAGATATCTATATTATTTAATTAGACCCTTTTGTTTACTTAGATGTATTATAATTATACTTTACCACATAAAGATTTTTTACCTGGAGACTTTTTTCCTAAATATATTTTTACATTTAGAACCCTTTAATCATTTTTAATCTATTGATTCTTCTTTTTATTTGTACCTTGAAATAACCCTTATAAATTTTTGAATTTAGATAAATTAATCCATTTTAATAAGATGAGATAGTTTTGTTATTTATAGTACTTTAATTGAAATGCAGTTGAAACCTCTTGACTCTTTGTAAGTAGAATTATACCAGTTGATCTTTTAATTTATTGTAGCATTGTTTTATGATAAAACAAAATAATTTAATTTTTTCTAATTTACCAACTTATGAAAACATCAACATTGTTTAAGTATTTTTCTTATGGAATTTAAGTAGTTAAGAGTACTTATTATTACATATAACAGTTTGCATTTTAACTTTGTAAACCAATTAGATGTCTCTAAGAAACACATCCATGATTAATATGCATTTAGATTTTATTTATGTATCTTTTTTAAAAAACAATTATCTGACAAGTGCAATGAATAGTATTAGTAATCTTTTTTCCTGTTAAAGGAATATCCTAGAGACAATGGATGTCAGACACTTTGTAGACATTAACATTTTAACAGCTGTTTAACCACCTAGAAACAAAACTGTGCATTAGTAACCTTAAAGACATTTGTACTTTTATTTTTCCAATTTAAATTCAACCTTTTAAACCATATTAACCAAAGGTATTTGGATCCATTTTTTAAATGTTAATTTATGAGCTCATATGTCAATTTTTTTTGTACCAAATATATTTATTGGTTCACCCACACAAAGCAAACAAAAGCCTTGTAGCTTATTTTGTAAAACCTATTAGATTGAGAGTTAACCCTTATAAGTTGGCCTTAGAATAAAGCAGAGTGTAATCAGAAAATCATGTCAAACAAGGCATATTAGATCAAAATCATGAATTTAATAAATATAGCATTTTAAAAGTTTTTCTAACCTTTTCTAATAGGGATTGAACCTAGGGCATTTAACCACTGAGCCACAGTCCCAGATCTTTTTATTTATTTATTTTTTATTTAGAGACAGGTTCTCACCGAGTTGATTAGGGCCTTGCTAACTTGTTGAGGCTGGCCTTTAACATGCGATCTTCCCAACGTAGCCTCCTGAACCACTGGGATTCTAGGCGTGTGCTGCTGTGCCTGGCCCCTTTAGGAGTTTTTACCTGGGTTTTCTTAGAGTTACAGGGATGACCTCTGTATTGAGACACTGTGCTCTTAGGTGATGTTCAAGTATCTTCTCTCATTGTCAGCTGGATCCTTTTCTCTGTTCTTGCTTTCCTTGCTGTGTAAAAGCTCTTGGTTTGATGAAGTTTCATTTGCCCGTTTATGCTTCTGTCCTGTATCATAGTGTAATAGCTAAGGGACCATTTTCTAAAGCAATGTCGTCAAATTTTTCTCTTGAGTTATCTTTTTATATTTCACTCACCAAGTTATTTTTTATTTTTTCATTTTAGATAGAAACATCATAACTTGACCTGCTAATTAGTACAGCATGATATTAGGATCCATGCCTCACTCTGTAGGGATCCAACTAGAATCAAGATGATATGCATCACTTTAGAAGGATGGGGAGGGAGAGGTGGGTACACGGGCCCTGACAATTTTCCTCTAGGAATTTTACAGATTCAAGTGTCACCATTCAATTTTTTTCCTTTTAGAGTTTATCTTTGGTATGGTATTGTGTGAGATAGGCTTTGATTTATGTCTTCTGCATGTGGATATCAAATGTCCTCAGCTCCATTTGTTAAAGAGACTGTTCTTTCTCTATTATGGATACACTGGTAAAAGCTGATCATGCCGCAAGCCCTTGGGGCTCACCCTGGCATTGGTCTGTACATTACCTACTGTTTTAGCACCACAGTGTTTTAATTCCTATAGGTTTGTAATTTTTGGATTCTTCGGTTTGTTTTTTGCATTTGTTGTAGTTAGTTACAGTTGACAGTAAAACGCATTGACACATTATATATAAGTGGAATATAATTTACCATCCTTCTTGCTATATAGGATGTGGAATGTGGGGTATGTGCATGTGGGGTAATAATGTCTGACTCCTTCCACTCTCCTTCCCCCCTCTCAACCCCTCCCACCACTCCCCTCTTTGTAATCCAAAGAATCTCCATCCTCCCCAGTGCCTCCCTTGTGAATTATCATCTTCATATCAAGAGGAGTTTTTCTCATATATTTGTTGATGGGTTATATTTCTTCCTTTGTGAAGTGTCTGCTTAGTTCATTTGCCCATTTATTGATTGGCTTTTTTTGGTGTTAAAAGATTTTTGAGTTGTTTATAGATTCTTAAAATCAATGCTCTGAGGGGCATGTGGTAAACAGTTTCTCCCATTCTGTAGGCTCTCTCCATGTGACTGATTGCTTCATTTGCTGAGAGGAAGCTTTTTACTTTGAATTCACCTCATTTATTGATTCTTGACTTGTGTGTGTGTGTGTGTGTGTGTGTGTGTGTGTGTGTGTGTGTGAGTGTGTGTGTGCTTTAGGGGTCTCGTTAAGGAAATCAGCTCCACGGTGGATTTAGTTTGGGGCTAATTTCTTCTTCCATTAGGTTCAGGGTCTCTGCTTTACTGCTAAAGTCCTTGATTCACTTTGAATTGAGTTTTGTGTAGGGTAAGAGGGAGAGGTTCAATTTAACTTTGCTGCAGATGGATTTCCTGGTTTCCCAGCACCATTTATTGAAGAGGCTCTTTGCTCCCATGTATTTCTGGTACCTTTGTCTAGTGTGAGAGAACTGTGTCTATGTGGGTTTCTCTGTGTCTTCTATCCTGTTTTGTTGGTCTGTCTGTCTGTCTTCATGCCACAACCATGCCATTTTTGTTACTGTAGCACTGTGGTGTGATTCAGGGATGGGTATTATGATGCCTACTTTGACCCCATTATTGGTGAGGATTGCTTTTGCTGTTCAGGGCCTCTTATTTTGCCAAATGAATTTCATGACATCTTGTTCTAGTTCTATGCAGAACAGCATTGTGGTTTCAATAGGAATTTCATTCAATCTGTACAGTGCTTTTGGCAGTAGGGCCATTGTCACAATAACCCAAGATTAATTCTTCCCACCCAAGAACGTGGGAGATGCCTTGATCTTCAATGGCCTTCCTCAGTTTCTCTTCTTACTGTTCTGTTGTTTGACTGTGGAGGTATCTCACCTCTTTGGTTGAATTAATTTGCAAATATTTTATTTTTCTTTCTGAGGCTATTGTGATTGGGGTAGTTTCCCCAACTTCTATTTTAGAGGATTCATCAGAGATCTGTGGGAACACATTTGATTTATGGGTCTTCAGTTTATATCATGCCATTTTACTGAATTCACTTATGAGTTCTAGAAGATTTCCAGTGAAAATTTTTGATCTTCCAGATATAGAATCATATTATCAGAAAATAGTGATCGTTTGAGTTCTTCTTTTCCCATTTGTATCTCTTTAATTTCCTTCTCTCTAACCGCTCTGGCTAGCAGTTAGATGTGGAATTGAAATGGTGAAAAAGGGCATCCCTGTGGGGCTCTAGGTTTTAGAGGGAATGCTTTGAATTTTTCTCCATCTGAAATGATGCTGGCCATGGGTTTGGCATAGATGGCTCTAACAGAGTCGAGGTATGTACTTACCATCCCTAGTTTTCCTAATGTTTTGAGCATGGATTGTGTTAAATGCTTTTTCTGCATCTATCAAGATAATCATATGACTCTTATCTTCAAGTTCATTTGTATGATAAATTATGTTTATTGATTTCCATGTGTTAAACCAACCTTGCATCCCTGGGAGAAACCCCACTTGATCATGGTGCACTATCTTTTAAACATATTTTTGTATGCTATATGCCAGAATTTTTTTTAAAAAAAATATTTTTCTTTGGTTGTACATAGACACAATGACTTTATTTTTATTCATTTTTTTCTGTGGTGCTGAGGATCAAACTCAGTGCCTCACACATGGCAGGGGAGTGAGTGCTCTACCACTGAACCACAGCCCCAGCCCCTATTTGCCAGAATTTTATTGAGAATTTTTTCATCTGTGTTCATCAGGAATACTGGTGGGAAATTTTTTTTCCTTGTATCTGTTGTCTGGTTTTGGAATCAGGGTGATACTAGCTTCATATAATGAGTTTGGAAGTGTTCCTCTTTTTCTATTTCATATAATAATTTGAGAAAATCAGTGTTAGTTCTGCTTTGAAGGTCTCATAGACCTTGGCTGACAATCTCTCTAGTCCTGGGCTTTTCTTAGTTGTAGGCTTTTCATGGCATCTTGCATTTCATTACTTTAACCTGATGGGTTTAAACCATGTATGTCCTCCAGGTTCAGTTTGGGGAGGTCACATGTCTCTAGTAATTGGTCAATGTCTTCACAATTTTGCATATTATTGGAGTATAAACTTTCAAAACAGTTTCTCATTATTTTCTGTATTTCACTAGTGTCCACCATGATATTTCTTTTTGCATCATTAATTTTAGTAATTTTCTCCCCCCATTCTCTTTGTGGGTAATGGTTTCTCAATTTCATTTATTTTTTCAAAGAATCAAATTTTTATTTTGTCAATTTTACTTGTTTTCAAATTGATTGATTTCTTAAAATTCCATAATGATGTGTGGTGTCTGCCATATTTCCTTAGGCATAGTTGTCATCTACCTATTGTTGAATTGTCTTTTAATATATTTTATTAATTTAAAAATAATTTATTAAGATGAAACTGATAAGAATAAAGCAACATATTTAATTATCAGTTTGTTAGGTCTGCCACATACATACACCCATGGAACCATGACCACAATAAGGACTGTGAAGACTCATTCTGTCTCGAAGGTTCCTGGAGCCTCTTGATGATTCCTCCCTTTCCACCCTTCTCTGTCCAGAAATGACCCTGGACTAGAGTTTATTTGCAAAGACTGATCAGTCCATCAGAGCCCTGGTCTGAATGGTGGGTGTGACCCTGGGACAATCAGTTTGGTTTCCAGGCCTTATTTGTTCTCCATAAAGTCAGGATTCCTCCTATAGGACCCAAGACCACTGGGAAAATTAGGATCAAGGTTTAGGAAGAAGCTAGAGCCACATGTGACTCAGCAGAGTAGCTTCTCAGTTCTTGAAAGCCGGTATTCCTAACAACTTTGAGTTGGTGGTCCAGAGTACGGTTGGGGTCTGCAGCGCCACAGTGCCTTCCTGTCACCAGAGTTTATACCTGCCGTCATTGAGCAGAATCCCAGCATTTTCAGGTTTTTTGGGGGGTTTGTTTTTAAATGAGATTCATTTCTCCTAATAGTGTCCATTTGAAAATCAGATCTAGTGATATTTGAAATGGTGCAGTGTTATTACAACATTTCCTGGTTCCCTAGCTTTTAATAACCACCAAAGGAAACCAGGTGTCCCTCAGGCAGACAGTCAATCTTCTGCCCTCCCAGGACTTGGTCACCAACTTCTGCTCTGTGACTCTGGGTTTTCCATATTCTGCATAATTCCTAAGAATGGAGTATACATATATCTGTGATTTAAAAAAAAATATTGATTTTTTTAAATACATGACAATGGAATGCATTACAATTCTCATTACACATATATAGCACAATTTTTTAAATACAGAAAAAGTGTGTTGACACCAATTTATGTCTTCATATGTGGACTTTGGATGATGATGTCCATCACATTACCCCATCCTTGCTAATCTCTTGTCCCATCCTCTCCCTCCTGTCTGACCTATCTAGAGTCCATCTATTCCTCCCATGCTCCCCCTCCCTACAACACTATGAGTCAGCCTCCTTATATGAGAGAAAAATTTCATCATTTGATTTTTTTTTTTGCAATTGGCTAACTTCCCTTAGCATTATTTTCTATATACACAATGGAATTTTACTCAGCAATCTGTGATGTTTTTGTCTGATTTTTTTAGCTGAATACTTTTGTAATTCATCCATATTGTTGCATGTATCATTTCTCTTTATGGCAGAGTGATATTCTATATCTATAAATTATATATATATATATATATATATATATATATATATATATATATGCTTACATGTTTGTGTATATGGATATATAGTGTGCCTGTTCATACACACATCTCTAGCCCCACTGCATTTGTTTATTTTTTTTTTCTTTTTCCTGTAGTTGCTGTGGATTGAACCCATGGCCTGGACCATGCTACACAATATCTATTCTTTTCTTGATGGACATTTAGGGTTATGGCACTGCCTGATTGATAGCCATATGCTAGTCTTCTTTTTAAAATAGTATATATTCAGACAAAATAAGGAAAAATGTGGCTCTAATAGAACTTTTTAAAAGAAGTTTTCATGAAGCAAAAAGAAAGAAAATAAGATGAGACTGTAAAATTCCGTGGATGTACCTAAAGACACTGATGCAGATATCAAGTAAAACTATACATAAGGTCATTTGTAGTCACATAGATAACCTTACCAGACAGTAAATCTGGTGTACTTGCTGAAATCATTTCAGAAAGAAGTTTGTGTAGATAGAGGGATTTGTAAGCGAGAGTGGAGGAGCTGCGTCTTGTCAGTATCAGAGCTTTGTTCCTTCACTGGGCTCCTTTGATGTTCAGGATTTGCGTGTCTGCCCTGAGCAGTACCAGGAGACTGAGCATGCCATAACCGCTGGTCACCGTATTGTGGATGCTCCAGAGCATGGGGACATTTCTCCTCATCCCTCTGATGAGCAGGGAGAGTGCAGAGTCTGCACAGTACAGGGTGGCAAAGCAGTCGAGCAGTTGCAGGTCGCTGGGAGTGGCCCTGTGCTCAGGGGAGGTCTGGGGGGCCAGCCTAAAGTCGTGGAGGGACAGGAAGTGCTGCTGATGTCTGTGCAGAAGGGTGGCCATATACCCACTGGACAGGCCATGAGGCCCTCGAAGAAGATGTCTCTGAGCATTACCAGGAGGAGGAAAACACCCCTGTACCTCAGCAGGAAAGAGCAGTGGCTGTTGACAAAGAGAAGACCTGGCTGCCTGGCACTGGGGGTGGCCACCCTGCAGAGCAGCTGGTCGCTGATAATGGCCATGGTGAGGACCCACAGGAACAGACATGCCCCCAGGATGGGGTTTGCAGATTTGACTTTGAAGTCTGCCAGCAAGGAGCCACTGGCGCTGATGGTGAGAAACTGGAGCACACTCAGGACACAGGTGGTGCCGAGGGACAGTCCCCTCTTGACCTTGTGCAGGAATACCAGCATTTTGCATTTGACGTCACTTGAAATGTCCTGCACTACCCAGATGTCTGTAGATACTAAAAGGGCCACAATGAGGAGTAGGACAATGTGTGTCAGAGCCAGGTGGGTGATGGGGAGGTCCCTGAGCCTGGGTTTGTGGCCCCTGAAGATGGTGGCCAGGCAGAGACAGAGCAGACAGGTGTTGGCTGAGATCCCGTCCCCACCCTGCAGGTAAAAGGCCCTTCTTGTGACCCTGAGTCTGGAATCTTGGTCCATCTTCATGGGGATGTTGAAGCAAATGCCATGTTTCTGCAGAAAGAACCAGAAGTGTTTGACAGAAGCAGAATTTTGTCATTATGTCACATTTTACAGTTACTAGAATCATCATTTACTCAAAAAACATTCTTTGGAAGTAGAATAGCCTCTTATTTCCACTATCATTGTAAATTCAAGAGATGGTGTGTGGCTCAGGGGCAGAATGATGGTCCAGACTGCAAGAAAGCTGGTCCACCCTAACACAGACCAAGGAGAAAATCAATTAAAAATAATTAACTAACTTTAGCTTGTGCACCACTCCTTGAGATCAATGATTTTGTAGAAGCCCCTAACCTCAGGGAGGTGGTGATGCCTTCCCCTCTATCTGGTGGACCTACTGCATTTTCCTTTAGATTATAAATTCCATCACCCCCTTTTAATCTCTTCCTTCCCAGTTTCTAAGATGTGGTCCTGTTTGTCCTGAGAACAGCATCTCTGAAACACTGCTACTATGGAGACATTGCCCAGGGAAAGTTGTAGACCCCCCCAGATTGGAGTTGGAAACGGATCCTCTAGGAGGAAAACTTCTCCTGCTCTCTTTTTATAGAGTGTACAATTGGGAAGAATTGTGTACTTATATGTACTGCCCCTCCATAGCATCCTCTAATCCAGTCACCGTCACTTAACCTCAGGGTCAGCCATGTAGCCCCATGTGAATAATTTCAACTCTGTTTGCATCCTGAGTCAAAGAGGGGAAAGGTTTTGTTCCCTGGCCCTTTTGGTGTGAGCCAAATTGGTGAGAGTCCTGTGACAGGTGAAGCTAATATCCTTGTGTTGGCGTTGGGCTGATTTCTACCCAAGGTGGGCGTGTGTGTTTTGTAAAGTAGGATCAGGAGATGTGGAAACAGGAGTAGTGCTGTCACTCACCCCTTGCTGACATTAGCTGGAGATCCAGCCCAGGGTCATTTATAGAAATCAACAAAGGGGATATTTTTTCAGGAAGAGAACTGGTGCCTGGATGCAGGGGTGCCTTACCTCTGAGCAACATCCCCAACCCCCAGCCCTTTTTATTTGTTTTTTAATATGGGGACAGTTTCTCACTGAGGATCTTAGGACCTCACTAAGTTGTTGAGGCTGGACTTGAACTTGGCATCCTCCTGTCTGAGACTCCCAAGTTCCTGGATCTGTGGTCACATGTATGCCTGGTGCAAGGAGAGTTTAGCCAACAGTTTACCTGTTTGCTTGCCTCTCCTCAAATAAAAGAAGAGGTCTCATACACACTCTTTGTAAATTCAATAAAACTTTCAATTTCAAGGGAAATTAAGTATTTCAAAACTAAGCTCCAGGCACTGGTAACAGGATCAATAAAATTCACCCATTACATTCTAGTTGGCCTGTTCCTCCAAGGAGGAATAGGGAGTGTCTGCAATGAGCAAGGTGAAGTCGAGCTGCATGTTTTCCATTTGAATTGTTCCTGTTTGGAAGATGCTGGAACATTTCTTAGCTCAAAAATCTCTAGATGCATATTCATTCAGACCCCAAAGGACACCTGAGTGCTGGGAGCAGACCCCTGAGCCATTGAGTGTCCTTCAGGGACTCTTCCCTTGTTTCCCGAGCTTCTGCCATCCTGCTTCCAATGCCTGCATCCAGACATTTGGGAACAAGATGGGAAAGATCTCTATTATTGTCTAATTGCCATTTATTGTCCTTTAAAATTACATGGATTTATGGAGGTTATTGTCCATAATTTACCTTGATGAATGTGCAAATGTAAATTCTGTGATCATTCAGTGACTGGATAGAAACTGTTCTTGGACTATATTTTTATGAAGATCATTTTCATTTCCAAACATCATTAATCAAGATTAGCATGGCAAGAACACACACACACACACACACACACACACACACACACACACACACACCAAAAAAAAAAAAAAAAAAACTTTAGAAAATGAAATGTATCTCATGGAAGATAAAATAAGCTTCCTGTAGATTACTGTAAGCTGCTATTTCTTGCCACAGAAACTTCAGTGAAATTATAGTAAAGATGTGGTTTATTTCCAGAGGCACCAGTAAATCTAACAGAAGCAGAATATGTCTTACTCTTTCAGAAATCACACGTTTGTAAAAATTCTTGTCTATAATTCTCTGTGCTGTCTCAGGGATTTAGTAAAGAATAAAGCTAACAGATCCGCCATGAGAGGGCAAGGACTCTAGCAATTTTTAGGAATCGTGGAACAATGTATTTATTGTAGTATTTTTAATGTATTTTTTTAGTTATAGATGGACACAAAACATTTATTTTTATGTGGTGCTGAGGATGGACCCCAGTGCTTCACATGTGCCAGGCGAGCGAGTGCCCTGGCCCTGGGCCCTGGCCCCTGCCCCTGAGCCCCAGCCCCATCTTATTGTGTTTTTAAATCTATTTTTATCCCTGGGATGGACATATATATAAATTTACATGAAAGAATTGCCTTTTCTAGAAAATTCTGGGGTTAAATTTTTTCTTCTCTCCATGGTTTGCATTAGTAAAGACTCTATATCTAAACATAAGCTCAGTGAACCTCAGAGTTTCAGAAACACAATAGGTGTCAAGGAACAGTGTTTCCAAAATGAGGAGGTCCTAAATTTCATCAGATGAATGTCCCTGGGCTCTGCGTTCTAATACCAATAGAGAGAGATCAGCTGTGAAAGCATTGTATATTTTATTTGGTAATGAAATTCATTCTATTTTTCTATCTCTATGCATTCTTAGGGTTTCCATTTATAATTTTTAAAAGTATTTTAATTGGTAGCAAACTCTTGAATCACATCTCTTTTTACTTTTTTGGGTATTGTTTTTTTACTGATTATTTTTAGTTATTTATAACATTAGGATTAAGTTTTACAGAATCGCCAAAGCATGAAATACAGTTTGTTCTAATTCAGTCCCCAGCATTCCCCTCTCAACTCCCTTCCCTTAACTCTATGTATCCCTCTGAAATTTTTTTATGGAATTTGTAAATATGTATTTTTTAGTTGAAGGTGGATATGTCCCTTTATTTTTAAGTGGTGCTGAGGTTGGAACCCATCCCTCACCCATGCTAGGTGAGTGTTCTGCCCCTGACCCCAGCCCCAGCCCTCTTCCCTTTTTTCTTTGAGGACATTTTCAAAAGGCGTGAACATTGTCTAAATTTAAAATAACAACTATGTGATAGTGAAGAAGAAATAATTAATCATTCACATGTAGTGAACTTGGGTACATTTAAAACAATTAAATTTCGTCAACTTTTTGTAAGTTTCTATTATGACTAATATTAGATAGGATTTTTAGTTTGCATGTCTGAGCTTTTGAGCGAAAATGATAGGTTTTGAAACACTTTACATCCTAGAGATTATTGTAGAGCTAGATCTATTGATCTCCTGAATTATTAGTCCTTGTGCACACTTATACTAATTTACTCATGAACAATAATACTGGTAATATTATATATCATACTAATGCTATGAAATAAAGCTGATTCCATAACATTTCAAGTAAATAGCAATTCTATAAGCACATGGGTTTCAGTTATAATGTGGCAAGAGTTGGACTCCAAAATGCCTTTCTGCAGCACCTCCCTGCCTCCCCTGCCTCTTGTGCATTCAGACATGGAGCTGAGCCTCCAGGAAGAGGTTATATGGGACCAAGGGCCTGAGCTCACCCCTCAGTGGACTGGTAACCTTGGTGTTCTGCTGAAGCCTGACAGGACCTGTATTGCACTAGACAGAGATGGTGTCTCCAAAGGCAAGGCCAATTCCTTTCCTGTCCTCAGACAATGGTAAACAAGAAGGGTCTGGAGGGAAATTTCTTGAGTGAATCTGTCATCGTCCAAGGTCAGAGGATCCTGGGTTGCTTTCTCAGTTCCAATAATAACGAACCAACCTCAGGCCTCTCACATTGAGGCACAGGGTAAGTGTGGCTTGAGATAAAATATCAACCTATGTGATGTGACCTGTGGACGGCAATACAGGGAGGGAGTGTGTCTCAGGACTGCTGAATGACAGCAGCTCCGAGCAGTGACGCCCACTCCCAATGCATATGCTTCCCAACCACCTTGGATCGAGACATTGGTCCTGAGAGGAAATTGTGGAAAGTAAATTGGCTAACTTCAAAAATAGCCCACTGACTTCTGTATTCCAATCCAATCTGTCTTGGGACCTGTGGATTCTTCTTCTTTCCTTTTCTTGCCTGCCTGCGTGCCTCCCTCCCTCCCATATCTCTCTCTCTCTCTCTCTCTCTCTCTCTCTCTCTCTCTCTCTCTCTGTATATATATATATATATATATATATATATCACGTTTTCTTTATTCATCTGTTGAAGGCCACCCAGGTTGGTTTCATAGCTTAGCTATTGTGACTTGAGCTTCTGTAAACATGAATGTGGCTGTGTCAATAAAGTATGGTGACTTGAAGTCCTGTAGGTATATACCAAAGCATGGTATAAGTGGCTCAAATCATGCTTCCATTCTCCTTTTTCTAAAGAATCTCCATACTGCTTTCCATAGTGGCTGCACCAATTTGCACTCCCACCAGCAGCATATGAATGAATCTCTTTCTGCAATCCTCCTCAACCTTTATTGTTACTTGCATTCTTGGTAATTACCACATTGAATGAAGTCAGGTGGAATCTCAGTGTGGTTTAGTTTTTTGTTTTTTTTTTGGAGGGGATAGGTACTCGGAATTGAACATGGAGGCACTTGACCACTGGGCCACATACCCAGCCCTATTTTGTATTTTATTTAGAGACAGAGTCTCACTGAGCTGCTAAATTACTCACTTTTGCTGAAGCTGGCTTTCAACTCACAATTCTCCTGCCTCAGGCTCTAGAACCGCTGGGATGATAGGTGTGAACCACTGCACCCAGCCTCAGTGTGGTCTTAATTTGCAGTTCTCTGATTGCTAGATGTTTAACCTTTTCTCATAAATTTGTTTACCATTCTTTTTATTTTAGGGGGAAATACATGTTCAGTTCCTTTGCCCATTTATTGACTTTTTTGGTGTATTTGAGTTCTTGGTATATCCTGGAAATTAATGATCAGGTGGCAAAGATTTTCTTCAATCTGTAGGCTCTTCATGTTCGTGATTGTTTCTTTTTATTTGAAGAAGATTTTTAGTTTTATTTCATCCCATTTATAGATTCTGGACTGTATCCTTGAACTTAAGGAGTCTTGTTGAGGAAGATGGTTTCTAAGGTGACATGATTGAGAGCTAGGCCTACATTTCCTTCTAGCAGGAGCAGGGTGTTTGGTCTGTTGCCCAATTCTTGATCCACATTGAGTTTGGTTTTTATGCAAGGTGAGAGTTAGGGTTTCAGTTTCATTTGCTACATATGACTTTCTATTTTTCCTAAAATAATTTCCTGAAGAGGCTACATTTTCTCCAATATATGTTTATGGCATCTCTGTCTAGTACAACTGTACTTAAATGGATTTGTTTCTGTGACTTCTAATCTGTTCCTTGATCTGCATTTCTGCTTTTGTGCCAGTACTATGCTGTCTTGATTACCATAGCTCTGTAGAATGATTTAAGGACCAAATCATGACGCCTCTTCTGTCCTTGCTAATGATTGCTTTTTGATATTCTATGTTTCCAAAGAAGTTTCATGATAGCTTTTTATTTCTATTAAAAGTGGCAATTGTAAAGAAATTGTAAGGAATTATAAGAAATCTGTACCGTGCTTTAGGTAGGTATGACCTTATTAATTCTGTCTATGGAAAAACTTGGTGTTTCTCTCTAGCTTCTGAGGTCTTCAATTTCTTTCCTTAGTATTCTCTAGTATTTATTGTAGAAATCTCACCTGTTTTGTCCGACTGATTCCCAAGTATTTTAGTTTTGAGGAGATTATATATATATGTGTGTGTGTGTGTGTGTGTGTGTGTGTGTGTGTGTGTGTGTGTGTGTGTAATTTGGACATAATAACTTTATTTTTTATTTATATATATTTTTTGTTGCCTGAGGATTAAACCTAGCACCTTGTTCTTGCAAGGGAAGTGCTCTATCTCTGAGCCCCAGGACCAGCCTTTTTGAGGTTGTTGTGAGTGGGATAGTTTTCTGTCTCCTTCAGCTGATACCTCATTGGTGTAAAGGAGCACAGTTGATTTATGGTGTTGATTTTATATCCTGCTACTTTGCTGAATTTATAAATGAGTTCAAGAAGTATAGTTTTTGGGGTCTTCTAGTGATAGAATGTGTCAACAGAAAATAGGGATATTTTCAGTTGTTATTTGTATTTTTTAACTTCTTTTTATCTGAATTCCCTGGCTAGGATTTTAAAAGAACCATGTTGACTTGAGGTGGTGAAAGAGGGCTTCCCTGTCTTGTTCCTATTGAGGAGAGACTTATTTCAGTTTTATCTATTGAGAATGATGTTGGCTTGGGGTGTAGCATATATACCTTTTCCCATGTTGAGTTTTATTCCTGCTATCCAGATTTTTCTAGTGATTACAGCAGGAATGGATGCTGTGTCTTGTCAAATGCTTTTTCTGCACATATTGAAATAATGATGAGTTTTGTCTTTAAGTCTGTCAATGAGATGAATCATATTCATTCATTTCCAGATGTTAAACTAACCTGCCACCCCTGGGATGAATCCCAGTTGATCGTGGTTTATTATCATTTTAAGGTTTTGTATGTGACAGGCCAGTCTTTTTAACTTTATTTGTTTTAGTTAATTTTACAGGCACTTTGACACATTGTACACAGACAGAGCACAACTTCTTCCTCTGACTGAACATGGTTCAGAGTCACACCAGTAGAGTGGTCATCTACATATATAGGGTGGCAATGTCCATCTCATTCCACTGTCCTTCCCATCCCAAGGCCCCCTCCCTCGGTCCCTTCTGTGTAATCCACAGTCCCTCTGTTCTCTGCTCCCCCCTTATGGATCAGCATCTGCTTATCATAGAAGACATTTGGATGTGCCAGTATTATATTAAAACTTTTTTTGCATTGGCTGCCGTTTCATTTGCTCATGGATGCTGCCCTTTCTGGCCTCCTGGGGTCAGTTGCTGAGCACCCAGCCACAGGCCTAGTCGAGTGTTGA
Source organism: Ictidomys tridecemlineatus (assembly GCF_052094955.1). Lineage (NCBI taxonomy): Eukaryota > Metazoa > Chordata > Mammalia > Rodentia > Sciuridae > Ictidomys > Ictidomys tridecemlineatus. The sequence goes on along the minus strand of NC_135492.1, from coordinate 19,924,570 downwards.
GCCTCAAGCTGAGTCAATTGGAGGGCTGAGCAGCAGTGGGCTGAGTCAGGAGCACCCTGTACCCACCTCTTAAATTCCTGTCTGCTGTTGATGGGCCCTGGAGCCCCTGCAAGCCACTGGAATGCATGATGGGACAGAGGTGGGTTTGAATTTCCCTGGGCTTGCTGGGCTCAGTTGAGTCCTCCCTAGTCTGACATAAAGTCACATGATTCCCCATAGACCCCAGGATCTTACTCCCCAGGTGCCTTTAGGCAGGTAAGCATTAATCCCTGATGGCACCTGTCTCAGCTCCTGGCTGATGGTTGGTAAGCTCAGGGCATGTTCCCTGAGCCTGTTTACTGAGTCCCAAAGCCTCCGTATTGGCCAGGCTAGGCAGCCTTCAGTCTCGGTGTCTCCTGTGCTAAGCCTGTTTCTAGAAGTTCTCAGCTTTTTCTGGCCTTTTTGGTATTCCTACTTCTCCTGCAAACAACTTTCTCTTTTTTTATCCCCTCATTTTATGCACTCAAAGTTTCTATTTTTTTTGGCTCTTCATCCACTATTGGGCATTAGTTCAATCCCTTTCTCATCCACCTTGGGGGGAGCAGGATTCCCACTGCTGGAGTCCCAAGCAGGTGAGCTCCAAGAAACCCTGCCTCATTGAACCCACCACCTTGCATCTCCCTGTGTACATTGTTGGGACTGGGGCTGAACTTTATGGTGCTTCAGCACTGAGGCCAGTCCCCAGTGATTTTTATTTACTTTTTATTTTGAACCAGGACCTCTCTAATGTGCTTAGGTCCTCACTAAGTTGCTGAGGATGGCCTCAAACTCAGAATCCTCCTGTCTCAGCCTCTTGAGCTGCTGGCATTAAAGGTGCCATCATGCAGCTCCTCAGCTGGGCTATTCTTTTAGAGCCACTCCACATTATCTTCTCCTCAAGGCTGGAACACATTTTCCTCCATAGTTAAGGAATTACTAGGTATATTACTGGAAAATTAGTAATCACTCTTGGGTGATAGAAGGGTGTATAAAAAGTTGGGGGGACCCAAGGGACTGGTGTCCTTCCTAGGGACTTTTCTTCAGGTTTTTCTATAAAAAGAGTTAAAATTGTAAAAATTAATTTGACCCACTGGTATAAAAGGACCAGCAAAACCTCAAAGGCAAATTCACTAAAAATGAGGCTGGGTGTTGTGCATAATTAACTCAGGTACAAAGGCATCTTTGTGCCCTAGGTGAGGGTTCATTCTGCAGAGGAGATGCTGAGTCAACAGAAGTTTCTTAGCGTATTCTGTACATTGCACTTAATTTACTTTATGTTTTTTAAATGAGATACCTTGACAGAAAAATGCAGACATACTATAGAGTTCTCATATACCTATCCACCATAGGGTTCTCCTTATTACTTATATCTTGCACTTCTGTGACATTTGTCACAATTACTGGGCCAATATACTAACATTGATAGATAGATCATCATTAATTAACATCTTTGTTTTGTATTTCTATAAATAGTGACAAAAGCACAGCATTGAGTAGCCACTATGAGTAGCTTAGGGAGTAGGTCCACCATGCCAGGCGTCCCCCTCTACAGATGTCCACTTTCCCCTTTCCTGGAATCCCCAGCAACCTTAATGTTTCTATGGTCTACTCTTTTCCCACTTTATTGTAGTCATACAATTGGAGCCAAAGCAATGTGACATTTTGGACCAGCTGTTTACCTTGTGGTGCGTTTATGGGACCTCGTGTTTATTAGCTCATCTCTTTTGATTGCTGTGGTTAATATTGCCCTTGTCCCCCCAGAACTGAGGTGGAAGCCCCCACCAAGGGGAAATGCTGTGAGGATGGGCCGCCCTATCTTTCTCAGGTGCAGCTCACTAGGAGGCTATGGCCACCCAGGTTGGTGGGCAGCTCATGGCTGAGGAGCCCACCTTGACACCTGCCTGTCCCCCATGATGTCTCTGTCCTCAGTGATGAGAGATCCAGTAACTTCCAAGATTTTTCCCAAACAACCCAGATACTGTGAGCCACCTGGCAACGTTTATTGGCAAGACATTGCAGTTTGCTGCCCATTTGACATGAACAGACACCTGAGCTCTTATTTATGAGAGCTGCACACAACAGGACAGGAGGTCAGGGCTGGCCCCTCTGGTAATGGCCTTTCATTCTCCTGGTCTTGTTCGTTCTTTGTAGATACACACGAAAGCAGGACACAGGCTAATTCTGATTCTTGTGGTCCCACGCCTTGTGGAGTGTCACTGATTGTGTTCAAGATGGAAACAGGCAGCCTGCATCCCCTTCATTGTCCCCTCTATCCTGTCCCCTTCCCCTCTGTTTCTTTCCCTTCTCTCTATCTCTGTCACCCAGGGGACCTCTGATTCCCCACCCAGTAGCTACTTTAAAAGCTGCTGCTCTTGCTGGTGACTTACAGCCTCAACAAGCAAGAACATGTGTCTCCTTGTAGCACAAAGTGACCGATGACCCAAAGCCAAAGAGATCAGGGAGCTTAAGACAGAGGGCGTCCACCCAGGACTCATGGGGCCTTGCAGGCAGACAGGGGACCCCTAAGGGGAGGGGAAGCGCCTTCCTGCATTTCTCTGGGGCTTCCAAGTGTTGCTAGAAGCTTCCGTCAGGTCTCTTCCTGTGGCGGCCAGAACTCTGGTGGTCCTCTTAGTCATATCCAGGCTGGAGGGGGAATTCTCCATCATCCGCAGCAAGTGATGTCACCAATACAGGAAGCAGACAGGGGCCAGGGTTCAGTGTGGTGTAACTTAAGTTAATAAAGTTTTTTTCTATTAAATACAAACCACATCATGGTGGGGGAGGGCAGTGGAGCAAAATCCAGAGAGTGACAGAGAGCAAGGGGCAGGGGTACCATAATCCCACCAGGGTTTGCTCCCAGTGACCTGCTGGGCCCATCATCTCTTTCTTTTGACACTCGGGATGGAGTAGCAGGCCCTCGCACTTGCTCGGCAAGTGCTTGACCCTTAGCCACGTCCTCAGCTCCCAGATCCTCCCCTTACTGGTCCTCCACCCCCCAGCAGCTTTATCCTCGACCACACAGACATTTGAGGCTGATGAAGTTTAAATTCAGAGCTTTGCTATGGCTTTAGCCAAGGAAATCAAAGAGGAAACCGAACACCCCAACCCCGGGCCATCCCCACAGAATGCCTGAGGGGCTCTGCTGCCTGTTGGGGCGTTACAGGAAATGAGCAGATTGGTTCCCGTGGGCTTGGGGGTGCATTCAGTAGCTGCCAGGGGAACCTCTGTGGACGGGACTGTGGGAGAAGGGAGGCGCAGGCTGTTTCCAGATGAGCCATAACATGAAATGTCGTTATTGACAGAGCCACAGGGTACACTGAAATAAACTCTAGAGGAATTTTTTTCCAACAGAAGGACAAGTTGTCACCAACACTCTCTTCAGCTTCCCTGTGAGTTCATGAATCTACTTGGCTGTAGCACAGAGTTGGCTTCCCAGCAGCAGAGCCCCCAGCACCTGCGGCCACAGGTGGTGTTACCCCATGGGACCAGATGTCTAGGGGTTGACCTGCGGCTTATCTTTGCTGCTCGTGTTGATAATAGAGTGCTGGAATCCACCTAGGCTAGTTGTCTCCTCCATGGCAGTGGGGCAGCCGCAGGTGTGATCACTTTTCAGCTTGGGGACCACTTGACAGTGGCTCATCCACAATGGAAGATAATTGTGAATATAATAAGGAGATGATGCAATCAGTAGCAATGGTTTCATGCCCCTGCATGTGACTTAGTGACGTCTCCAGTACTTTTTCATTCCCACTGGTAACCAGACTAGACACGAGTTTGCATTATATGATGGGTTGTGATGACTTTAACCGTCTGGCCTTAGTGCTATACCGATTCTCCTCCTTTTTTTAAAAAAAATTATTTCATACATGACAATAGTGGAATGCATTACATTGATAATTATTCATTTACAGCACAATATTTCATAATTCTCTATATAAAGTATGTTCACACCAAATTATGCCATTATACATGAGCTCTTTTATTTTGTATTACAATTCTTACTACACAATTATACCACAATTTATCATATCTTTGTAAATAAGGTATGTTGACACCAAATTCACATCTTCATACATGTATTTTGTATGATGATGAACATCACCTTTCACCATCCTTGCTATTCACCTTCTCGTTCCATTTCCCTCCTACCCCTCTTCCCTATCTAGAGGTAATCTTCCTCCCATTCTCTTTCTCCCTACCCCACTTTGAGTCACCCCCCCTTTATATCACAGAAAATATTCAGCATTTTTTTTTGTGGATTGCCTAACTTCACTTAGCATAATCTTTAATGTCATCCATTTCCCTGCAAATGCCCTGATCTTATTCTTTTTTTAGTGCTGAGTAATATTCCATTTTGTATAAATGCCAGTTTTTTAATCCATTCATTCACTGAAGGACATCTAGGTTGTCTCTACAGTTTAGCTATTGTGAATTGTGCTTCTATAAACATTGATGTGGCTGTGTCCCTGTAGTATGCTGTTTTGGGGTTCTTTGGATATAGTCTGAGAAGAGGAATAGCTGGGTCAAATTTTGGTTCCATTCCCAGCTTTCTAAGGAATCTCCATACTGCTTTCCAAATTGGCTTCACTAATTTACAGTCCCACCAGCAGTGTATGAGTGTTCTTTTTCCCCACATCTTTGCCAGCACTTGTTTTTTGTCTTGATAATGGCTGCCACTGGAGTGAGGTGGTGTCTTAGAGTAGTTTTGACTTGCATTTCTCTGATTGCTAGAGATGATAAGCATTATTTATATATTTGTTGATTGTATATCCTTTTCTGAGAAGTGTCTGTTCAGATCCTTAGACCATTTGTTGATTGGGTTATTTGTTTTATTGTGCTTGGCTTTTTGAGTCTTCATATACCCTAGAGATTAGAGCTCTATCTGAAGTGTGAGGGGTAAAAATTTGCTCCTAGAATGTGGGCTCTATGTTCACCTCACATATTTATTTCTTTGCTGATGAAAAAAACTTTTTAATTTGAATACATCCCTTTTGTTCATTCTTGGTTTTAATTCTGTGCTATAGGCATCTTACTAAGGAAGTTTGGGCTAGCCTCACGTGATGAAGATTAGGGCCTACTTTTCCTTCTATTTGCTGCAAAGTCTCTGGTTTAATCCCTAGGTCCTTGATCCATTTTGAGTTAACTTTTTTGCAGGATGAGAGATAGGGATTCAATTTTATTTTGTTACATATTGATTTCCAGTTCTCCCAGCACCATTTGTTTAAGATGCTATCCTTTCTCCAGTGTATGCTTTTGGCATCTTTGTTTAATATAAGGTAGTTGTAATTTTGTGGGTATTTGTGCTGTATTTTGTCTCTGTGTTCTCTATTCTCCACCTTTGGTTGACCAGGCTGTTTTGATGCCAGTATCATGCTATTGCTCCATGGTATAGATTAAGGTCTGGTATAGCCATGCCATCTGTTTCACTCTTCCTGCTTAGGATTGCTTTAGCAATTCTGGGTCTCTTATTTTTCCAGATGAATTTCATGATTGACTTTTCTATTTCTATGAAGAATGCCATTGGGATTTTGATCAGAATTGCATTAAATATATGTAGTGCTTCTGGTAGTATGGTCATTTTTAATAATATTAGGTCTGCCTATCCATGAGCAAGGTAGACCTTTCCATCTTCTTTGATTTCTTTTTAGGGTTCTGTAGTTTTCATTGTGTAAATATTTTACCTTTTTTGTTAAGTTTATTTCCAAGTATCTTTTTTTTTTTTTTGATATTGTGAATGTGGTAGTTTACCTCATATTCTTGTTAGAGTTTTCGTCACTGATATACAGAAATGCCTTTGATTTGTTGGTGTTGCTTTTATATCCTGATACTTTGCTGAATTCACTTACTAGTTCTAGAAGTTTTCTGGTGTAGTTTCTTGGGTCTCCTAGGTACAGAATCATATCATCAGCAATTAGTGCTAGCTTAAGGTCTTCTTTTCCTATAGTTGTTCCTTTAATTTCTTTCATCTGTTTAATTTCCCTTGCCAGTGTTTCAAGAACTATGTTCAATAGAAGTGTGAGAGAGGGCATGCCTGTCTTGTTCAGATTTTAGAGAAAATACCTTCAGTTTTTCTCCATTTAGAATGATGTTGGCCTGGGGCTTAGCATAAATATCCTTTATGATGTTGATATGTTCTTGTTATCCCTAGATTTTCTAGTGTTTTGAACATGAAGGGGTGCTGTATTTTGTCAAATGCTTTTTCTGCATCTGTTGAGATGATCATGTTATTCTTATCTTTAAGTCTATTGATGTGATGAATTACACTTATTGATTTCTGTATGTTGGACCAATCTTGCATCCCTGGGATGAATCCCACTTAATCATGGGGCACAATGGTTTTGATACATTTTTGTATTTGATTTGACAGAATTTTTTTGAGGATTTTTACATCTATGTTCATTACAGATATTGGTCTGAAGTTTTCTTCTTTGAGGTATCTTTGTCTGATTTCGGATTCAGGGTGATATGGACTCATAGAATGAGTTTGGAAGTACTCCCTCTTTTTCTATTTCCTGAATTAAATTAAAGAGATTTGGTATTAGTTTTTCTTTATAGGTCTTGTAAAATTTGGCTGTATATTCCTCTGGTCCTGGGCTTTTCTTGATTAGTAATCTTCTGATGGCTTCTTCTATTTCCTCACTTGATATTGGTCTGTTTAAAATTGTGTATGTCTTCCTGATTCAATCTGGGCAGGCCATATGACTTTAGGAAATTATCAATATCTTCACTGTCTTCTATTTTATTAGAGTACAAGGTTTCAAGATAATTTCTAATTATCCTCTGTATTTCTCTAGTGTCTGCTGTGATATTGCCTTTTTCATTATGATGCTGGTAATTTGAGTTCTCTCCTTCTCTTCATTTGTATGGCTAAGGGTCTGTCAATTTTTTTTATTTTTTCAAACAACCAACTTTTAGTTTTTGTCAATTTTTCAATTGTTTCTTTTGTTTGTTTCATTTTCATTGATTTCAGCTCTGATTTTAATAAGTTCTTGCCTTCTACTGCTTTTTCTAATGATTTTCTCTTTTTTTTCTAGGGTTTTGAGATGTAGTGTGAGGTAATTTATTTGTTGGGTTTTTCTTTAGGAATGAACTCCATGCAATAAATATTCCTCTTAGTACTGCTCTCATAGTGTACCTGGGATTTTGATATGTTGTGTCTGTGTTCTCACTTACCTCTAAGAATTTTTAAATCTTCTCCTTGATATTTTCTACAATCCATTGTTCATTCAGTAGAATATAATTTAGTCTCCATATTTTGGAGTAACTTCTATTCTTATCATTGATTTCTATTTTTATTCCATTATGATCTGATGAAATGCAGGGTAGTATCTCTACTTCTTTTTATTTGCTAAGAGTTGCCCTATGGCATAGTATATAGTCTATTTTAGAGAAGAATCCATGTGCTGCTGAGAAGAATGTGCATTCACTTGTTGAAGGATGAAATATTCTATATATGTTAAATCTAAGATATTAATTTTCTTATTGAGTTATATAGTTTCTCTGTAAGCTTTTGTTTGGAAGATCTATCCAGGGGTAAAAGAGATGTTTAAAGTCACCTAGAAATATTGTATTGTGTTCTATTTGACTCTTGAAATTGTGAAGAGTTTGTATGATGAACATAGATGCTCCATTGTTTAGGAGATGATATTTATAATTGTTATCTCTTGTTGGTGTATGGTTCCCTTGAGGAGTATGAAATATTATTGTTTGTCCTTTCTGATTAATTTTCACTTGAAGTCCACATTACTTGATAAGAATAGAAACCTCTTCTTGCTTCGACAGTCTGAGTGGTATGTTTTTTAATATTTATTTTTTAGTTGTAGATGGACATAATACCTTTATTTATTTTTACGTGGTGCTGAGAATCAAACACATGGCCTGACACGTGCTAGGTTAGTGCTCTACTCCTGAGCTTCAGCCCGAGTGATGTTTTTTTACTGTTTATTTTTTAGTTTGACACAATATCTTTATTTTATTATTTTTATGTGGTGCTGAGTATTGAACCCAGGGCCTTGCACATGTTCGGCTAGTGTACTCCCACTGAGCCACAACCTCAGCACCCAAGTGATATTTTTTTCCCAACCTGTCACCTTCAGTCTGTGAATGTCTTTTCCTATGACATGAATCTCTAGAAGGAGGCATATTGTTGGGTCTTTTGTTAAATTCAATCTGCCAGTCTGTCTTTTGATTGCTGAGTTTTGGAAATTAACATTCAGGGTTACTATTGAGACATGATTGTTATTCCCAGTCATTTTTGTCTATTTTTTGCATTTATCTTTACTTGGTTTCACTTTGATAGGTTTTTCCTTTAGTGTAATACCTCCCTCTTCTGACTTTCATTGTTGTTTTTAATTTTCTCCTCATGGAATATTTTGCCAAGGATGTTCTGTAGTGCAGGATTTCTAGTTGTAATTTTTTAATATATATCTATCATGAAAGGTTTTTATTTTGTCTTAAAGATAGCATATTAAAATCAAAATAAATTTGTAATCAAAATTTAGTTTTTCTTGATGATTCTTGGATGCCATGCATTTTTTTCAGAGCTTGGTATATCTTGTTGCAGAATCTTGTATGTTTCAAAGTCTCCATTGAGAAACCAAAGATCCTAATTGTTTCCCCCCTATTTGTAATCTAGTTTTTTTCTCTTGTAGCTTTTAAAATTCTCTTATTCTCTATGTTGGGCATTTTCATTATGATGTGCTTTGGTGTGGATCTATTTTGATTTTGTACATTTGGCATCCTGTAGGCTTCTCTTATTTGATTTTCCAATTCATTTTTCATGATGGGAAATTTTTCTGATATTATTTCAGTGAATAGATTGTTCATTCCTTTGGTTTGAAACTCTATGCCTTACTCTATCCCAATAATTTTTAAATTTGGACTTTTCATATTATCCCATAATTCATGAATCCTCTGCTCATGGTTTCTTACCATCTTCACTATGGTCAACATTTTTTTTTCAAGGTTATATATTTTGCCTTCAATGTCTGAGGTCCTGTCTTCCAAAGTGATCTATTCAGTTGGAGATGCTTCCTATTGAGTTTTTTAATTGTTTTTATTTATTTTTCAGTTTTCAGTTGACACAACATCTTTATTTTTATGTTGTGCTGAGGATTGAACCGAGTGCTTTGCATATGCCAGGCAAGCATGTTACCGCTTGAGCCACATCCCCAGCCCTCCTACTGAGTTTTTAATTTGGTTTACTGTTTCTTTCATTTCAAAGATTTGTGTTTGTTCTTTTCAGAATCTCTATCTCCTTATTAAAGGAATCTTTTGCTTTCTGTATTTGCTTATCTCTTTATCAAAATGATCTTTACTGCCTATATTTGCTCTCTTATATCATCCTTTAATTCACAGAAAATTATGTACCTCCTCTACTCCTTCTGTCATTTCTCCTGCTGTTCTGACCATGGGTTATAATAATGTAGCATCTTTGTTTGGGGCACATTCTTGCTTGGTTTTTCATGTCGTTCATGCATCTTCCCTTCCAGCTCTGTGTTTTCAAGGTGTTACAATTTTTACCCTGTAGGCTTATAGTGTTCCCAACGAGCTCCAATACCTTTCTTTTTTGTAAATTTATTTATTTTTTTAATACATGGCAACAGTGGAATGTATTACAATCCTTATTACACATATAGAGCACAATTTCTCATATCTCTGTATATAAATTATGTTCATGCTAATTTATGCCATTAAACAAGTACTCTTTTTTGCATTACAATTCTTAATACACATATATACCACAATTTTTCATATCTCTATGAAAGGTATGTTGTCACAAAATTCAAATCTTCATACATGTGTTTTGTATAATGATGTCTAGCATATTCCACCATCCTTGCTAATCGCCTTCCCCCTCCCTTACCCTCCCCATCCCTCTTCCCTATCTAGAATTAATCTAATCCTCCCATGCTTTCCCTTTCTACCCCAATGTGAGTCATCCCCTTCTATCAGAGAAAATATTCGGCATTTGTTTTTTAGGATTGGCTAATGTCACTTAGCATTATCTTTTTCAACGCCATTCATTTACCTGCAAATGCCATAATTTTATTCTTTTTTAGTGCTGAGTAATATTCTATTATGTATAAATGCCAAGTTTTTTTATCCATCCACTGAAGGATATTAAGGTTGACCCAGTTTAACTATCGTGAATTGTGCTGCTATAAACATTGATGTGGCTGTGTCACTGTAATATGCTGTTTTTAAGTCCTTTGGGTATAATCCAAGAAAAGAAACAGGTGGGTCAAGTTGTGGTCCCATGCCCAGCTTTCCAGGAAATCTCCATACTGCTTTCCAAATTAGCTGCACCAATTTGCAGTCCCACCAGCAGTGTATGAGTGTTTCATTTTCCCCACATTCTTGCCAACACTTGTTGTTGTGTGTCTTCATAATAGCTGCCATTCTGACTGGAGTGAGGTGAATCTTAGAGTAGCTTTGATTTGCATTTCTCTAATTGCTAGAATGATGGGCATTTTTTCATATTTGTTGATTGATTGCATGTTCTCTTCTGAGAAGTGTCTGTTCATGTCCTTGGCCCATTTGTTTATTGGGTTATTTGTGGGGTTTTTTTTTTTGGTGCTTAGCTTGGTGAGTTCTTTATATACCCTCAAGATTAGTGTTTGATCTGATGTGTAAGGGGTAAAGATTCACTCCTAGGATGTAGATTTTCTGTTCACCTCACAAATTATTATTGTTATTATTTTTTGCTGAGAAAAAACTTTTTAGTTTGAATCCATCCCATTTGTTGATTCTTGTGCTATAGGTTTCTTATTAAGGAAGCTGGGGCCTAACCACACATGATGAAGACTAGAGCCTACTTTTTATTCTGCTAGCTGCAGAGTCTCTGCTTTAATTCCTAAGTCCTTGATTCACTTTGAGTTTTGTGCATCTGAGTTTTATCTAATTGTCTAATATAATATAATTGTAGTTTTGTGGGTCAGTCTGTTTCCTCTATTCTATACCATTAGTCTACCCTCTTTTTTTGGTTCCAGTATCATGCTGTTTTTTTCTTTTTTCTTTTTCTTTTTTTTTTTTTTTTTTTTTTTTTTTTTTTTTTTACTATTGCTCTGTGGTATAGTTTAAGATCTGGTATAGTGATGCCACCTGCTCTGCTCTTCCTGCTTAGAATTACTTTAGCTCTTCTGGGTCTCTTATTTTTCCAGATGAATTTCATGATTGCCTTTTCTATTTCTATGAGCAATATCATTAGGGTTTTTATTAGAATTACACTAAACCTGTATAGTTATTTTGTTAGTATGGTAATTTTGATAATTTTAATTCTGATTATCCAGGTGCAAGGTACATCTTTTCATCTTCTAAGGTCTTCTTTGATTTCTTGCTTTTGGGTTCTGTAGTTCTCATTGTATAGATCTTTCACCTCTTTTGTTGAGTTGATTCCCAAGTACTTAATTTTTTTTTTTTGAGGATATTTCGAATGGGTAGTTTTCCTTATTTCCTTCTCAGAGGACTTTTCAGAGATATACAGAAATGCCTTTGATTTATGTGTGTTTATTTTATATCCTGCTACTTTGCTGAATTCATTTACTAGTTCTAGAAGTTTTCTGGTGTAGTTTTTTGGGTCTTCTAGGGATATAATCCAATTGTCAGCAAATAGTGCTAGTTTAAGTTCTTCTTTTCCTATACTTTTCCTTTAATTTCTTTCATCTAATTGCTCTGGCCAGTTTTTAAAAAACTATATTGAATAGAAATGGTGAGAGAGGGTACCCATGTCTTTTTCAATTTTTAGAGGGAATGCCTTCAGTTTTTCTCGATTGAGAATGATGTTGGCCTGAGGCTTAGTGTAGTGTAGACAGCCTTTAGAATGTTGAGATATGTCCTGTTATCCCTATTTTTGCTAGAGTTTAAAATATGAAGGGGTTCTGTATTTTGTCAAATGCTTTTCTGCATCTATTGAGATGATTATATAGTTCTTTAAGTCTATTGGTGTGATGAATTACATTTATTGATTTATGTATTTGAACCAACCTTGCATCATGGGGATGAGTCCCACTTGTTCATGATGCACGATCTTTTTGATATGGTTTTGTATTCGATTTGCCAGAATTTTATTGAGGATTTTTGCATTTATATTCATTAGAGATATTGGTCTGAAGTTTTCTTTCTTTGATGTGTCTTTGCCTGGTTTTGAAATAAGGGTGATATTGGCCTCATAGAATGAATTTGGAAGTGCTCCCTCTTTTTCTATTGCCAGAAATAGGTTGAAGAGTATTGGTATTACTTCTTTAAAGGTCTAGTAAAACTTGGCTGCATATCCATCCGGTACTTGGCTTTTCTTGGTTGGGAATCTTTTGATGGCTCCTTCTATTTCCTCACTTGATATTGGTCTGTTTAAGTTTTGTTATATCTTCCTGACTCAATCTTGGCGAATCAAATGACTTAAGGAATTTATTGATGCCTTCATTAACTTCTATTCTATTAAAGTATAAGCTATTAGAGTATGCAGTTTCAAAATAATTTCTAATTATCCTTTGTATTTCTGTAGTGTCTGCTGTGATATTTCCTTTTTTATGACCTCTGGTAATTTGATTTCTCTCTGTCTCTTTGTTAGCATGGCTAAGGGTCTGTCAATTTTATTTTTTTTTAAAGAACCAACTTTTAGTTTTGTCAATTTTTTCAATTGTTTTTTTTTAGTTTCAATTTCATTGGTTTTAGCTGATTTTTGTTGTTGTTTTCTACTGTTTTACTGCTGATTTTTTTTATAGGGCTTTGAGATGTAATGTGAGGTCATTTATTTGTTGGCTCTTTCTATTAAGTTCTTTCTATTAAGGAATGAACTCCATGCAATGGATTTTCCTCTTAGTGCTGCTGTCATAGTGTCCCAGAGATTTCAATATGTTCTGTCTGTATTTTCATTTATAAGAATTTTTTAATCTCCTCCTTGATGTCTTCTGTAACTATTTGTTCATTTCGTAGCATTTTTTGTCCTTATTGATTTCCAATTTTATTCCATTATGATATTATAAAATGCATGGTAGTATCTCTACTTCATTGTATTTGCTAAGAGTTGCCCTGTGGCATAATATATAGTCTATTTTTCAGAAGGATCCATGTCCTGCTGAGAAGAAACTGTATCCACTTGATGTTGGTTGGTATAGTCTATAGATGTCAATGAAGTCTAAGTTCTTGATTGTGTTATTGAGTTCTATAGTTTCTTAATTCAACTTTTGTTTGGAAGATCTGTCCAGTGGTGAGAGGTGTGTGAAAGTCACCCAAGATCATGTGGTCAATTTGACTCTTGAACTTGAGAAGAGTTTGTTTGAACATATGTCCACCATTGTTTGGGGCACATATATTTGATTGTTATGTCTTGTTGGTGTATGGTTCCCTTGAACAGTATGTAATGTTCTTTTTTATCTTTTTTGATTTACTTTATTTGATATTAGTATGGAGACCTGCTTGCTTTCAAGATTTATGTGAGTGGAATGTTTTTCCCAACCTTTCACATTTAGTCTGTCTTTTCTTATGAAATGAGTCTCCTGGAGGCAGCATATTGTTGGATTTTTTTAATCCAGGCTACTAGCCTATGTTTTTTAATTAGTGTGTTTAAGCCATTAACATTTAGGGTTGCTATTGAGACAGTTTGTATTTACAGCCATCTTTGTTTATTTTTGCTAGTTGAAGTGTTAATTATTGTTTAATTTTTAATTTGTATCTACATATAGAATCCAGCATTTTAACTGAACATGTGTAGTGATCAAATCAGTGTAATTTCTTACTTCTAAAATATCATTTGGATGTCTGAAACCTGAAAAATTTTATTAGAATTTCCACAGTCTAATAATTACTTATACAATTAAAACTATTGGCTATAAAACCTAAGAGTTATTTTTCCCTCTTAACTGCTTTTCAGCACTCCTTGCCAACAGTCTCTTATAACCGATATAAAAGCTTTTATCTTTTGTGGTTCTTTGTGATCAACTTTTTCCGCTTCAACCTATGAGTGCAAACATACAGGATTTGTAAAATACGAAAAATCACTAGACAAAGACAATCTCCCATGGTAAGTCCAGAAAAAAAAACAATGTAAATTTAAAAAATTGTAAAATATAATCCCAGTGCCTTGTGAGACTGACAGAAGGATGGTGAGTTCAAATTCAGCAACAGCAAGACCCTGAGAAACTTGGTGAGATGCTGTCTCTAAATAAAATATAAAATAGGAGTCGGGATGTGGCTCCATGGTTGAGTGCCCCTGAGTTTAATCCTTGGTACTCCCCAAAATATTTTAGGGTTCACATTTAATCATTAGGCCTTAGGTCTTTTTTGGTGACATCTATATATAAATGGCATATGACAATTTTTATTTATTTTATGTAAGTCAAATATTATATAAATATTTTTTTATATCATAAGCTTAAATAGATCTATATTAGCATGTGAAAAATAACTTAAAATTGTTTTAAGAGAGGCTGAATGCCTGCTATCCCATTGGATCAGGAGTCAGAGGATTGCAATGCCAAAGCTCAGTAACTTAGCAAGATTTTCCTCCAATATACAAAGTGGCTGGTGAGATAGTTTAATTTTTTTTTTTTTTTTTGGCAAAAGGAGATTTATTGGGGATCCATTCCAGCGCGCTGGGACTCTGTGCTCACTCAAGAAGGGAGAGCAGCCCAGAGCCCAGAGCAAAGGTCAAGCAGAGCTTAAGTACACTTTTTGGAGAGGCCGGTGGGCTTTGCATACATCAGAACAATCATCATGAGGCGCGGGGAAATTGAACAACAACTCTGAGATGTGATTTGCAAATTCATTGGCAGGAACAGCAGCTTCTCAGTTCTGCTAGTGCCATTTGCGCTAGAATGGGTCCAGGCCTTGCTTGACCATGTGCCTTCCCTCGGAAGCATCAGGGATGTCATCCTTCTCTGATGACCCTCCTCTTCACAGCAAATGCACTGATTGGCTTTCTGTCCTCCACTGGTCTCTTTAATCTCCCTGATCAGGAGGTTATGTGGCCTAGAGTTGCAGAGCCCTTTGGAGAAGACCCTATCCCTGATTCAGACTGACTCAGAGGGCAAGAGCCAAATATTGGTTTTCTTGGCCCCTTTAATTTAACTTTAATTTTAAAACTTAATCTTAAACATCCAGCAAATAAACTTCAACAGCCTTATACTAAGTACTGGGCTTTAGTACCTATCTCTCTATTCTGTAGGTGATAACTCCTTATCTTAAGTTAAGCCAGGTTGTGAGTTCTTAAAGCAGTACCTCTTTAAAACATTAAAAGGCAATCCTTAGACCATCTAAAAGCAAACTACAAAACAAAACTAACTAGGATAAAAACATATTTAGTTTATGTAATAGCTACCTTGAATTCTGGCAGAGTTATACATTATAATCCCGTTTAAGATCCTGACAATCGTGACAAAAACCAACTTTTGGACACAACCTTAAATGCACTGAAATCTGGCCTACTTCTTTCATAGTCACTTTCACATACAGTGAGATGGGACATAGAGCCTTATCTCAAGGTGGGGCTCTTCATGCAGTCTCTCTTGGCAGATACAGACACACTTGACAGAAACAGTCTTAAATACTATAGTTCTGAAGCTGATCTTTGCTTTTTAGACATCATTTTACAAAGCCTACATAAATTGTTGTGAACTTGAGCAAACACAACATAATATCACATCTAAAAGAAGAATTAAAGAAAGGCCGAAAGCTTTTAACCTTTTGTAGAAAAGTAGCAAAGTACTTCTGTGTTTTACAATAAAACCTTTACCCAGATTAGGCTCTCATTAACTTAAAAATACATTCAAATTGCGTCTCAGTGTAGAAAGCAACATAGAACTTTATATATCTTACTGATAACAAGTCCAGTTATAGAACACAGATGATATAATTGAATCTCCAACATGTTTTTGTTTTTTCCTTTGAACCTAAAATTACCATACAACTTTAGAACACCAGTTTGTAAAGCTTCTACCTTACAGACTTTTATACCTGGAAGATATGAACACATTAGTAACATCACAATTGCATTGATGATTTCATGCTAACCAAGTTTGGCTTTTAAAGAAATAACATAGCACAATTCTCTAAAACAACAGCACTTGTTTAATCAGCTGTTTAATTTCTTAAAGATTACCTGTTCAAAAACTTACACTTATAACCAACTTACACAGACTTTTTTATCACTTACTTAAACCCTCTTATTTACTTAAACTCTTATCCAGAAACACATTTTCCCTCTATTAAATCCATACCTAGAACCTTCTAGTTTCTCTTTTTCATCTGTTAACCTCCTTCTGTTCACATCTTGAAACAATACTTGTAAACTTTTGAATTTAAGCAGAGTTAACATTTTATTAGGGCCTTTTTGAACACCTAGAGAAACTTATAAGTTTAATCTTAAAGACATCTTTTCTTTTATCTGTTTACCCAATCTAAATTGAACCATTTGAATCACGTGAATCAAAGATATTTGGATCCATTTTTAATTTTTCATGAGCGCTCCTCATCTGTCAGTTGTCATATCACTGCAGGATATATGGACATACACACATACAGACATACCGACATACAACACATAACAGGAGTGTGCACACATAACAATAGTGAAGGCCTTGTAGCTTTTCACAGATGAAATCTCCATTGCAATGTTCCAAAAAACTCTACTGATCAGAAAAATATTAACCTAGGTCTGTAGGATCAGAATCACGAGCTCAAAAAAAAAAAAAATACAGAATCTAAGAAAAAGCAAGAGTCCTAAAAAAGATGACCAGCCAGTAATTAGTAAATACCATACAATTTACATCTTGGTTTGGTCTAGTTTGAGTTCAGGTAAAAAGACACTTTTACTCATTTTTTTTTCCTTGGGCCTGAGCTCCAAGCTGCTTCTGTTTGCATATTGGCTTAAGCCCTGGCTAAGATCTGGAAGGAGCAGGGAAAAACTGCTATTTTAAGCAGACACTTTAGGCCTAAGGCATTTTAACCTTAAGTTATAATTTCCAGGCTTGGATGTTGAAAATTATGATACAAATTTAAGAAGCGATTCCCAAAATATTATATCCTTTTACACTAGAAAACTTGCTCACATAAAACTAGAAATAGGATGTCTACCATCAGAAGAAATTTCTTTAGGTCCTCTAAGCCACTTTCCTGGTTCTGAAGTTCCTAGAGTAGCATTAAGTTACATTAAATTTGCCTGAAAAATTTTAAAAAGAGAACCACACACTAACATGCATATCTGAAATTAAGCTTTGGAAATTTCCAAGACGGTTGTTATTTAATTATCTAATGTCATTTTAATAAGCCAGACCAAAGTTTTAATTTAGCACTTTTTTCCTAAATCTTACACACAGAGAAACAGATACCAAATCATAATTTACTATCCTTGCCCAAATCAATGCACTGTATACCTAGTAAAATCTCCTTAGGCTACCCAGTTCAAAAATTGACGAAAAAGTAAAACTGAATGATTGGGAGTTACTTTCCAACTTGGAAGTAGAGTTCTTTTAATTTTGTATCCTATGTATTTAAGTTCTCTGGCATGAATTGTCTGAAACCACAAACTAAACAATTACCTAACCCTAACTTTTCACTACAAGATTATACAATGCTTCAAACTCATTTAGATACCAGATGTTACAATGAAACGTCTTTTAGACACACATTTAACCTAGATTATCCAAGAAACAATCTATAATAACCTTTAAAACAGACCAGACAAAAAAATCTCTCCTGGTTTTGAACTTCCATTTAATTATGACTCCTATCAGTGGCACCTTAGATTTCCCATGAGTCGACAAGATGTCCTCACATAGGGGCTGCCAATGTCTTGGCTTGGCACAGAATCACGAGCCACCACACACCTTGTAGATTCAAACAGCAATCCTTTATTCCCGAACTCACACTGGCCTCTACACAAACAGGTTCTGGGGAAATCCATGTTCTGCCACCAATTCACCTACTCCAGGAGGCTTTTTCCAAATCCCATTTTAATCTCACAAGAACTCAACGGGAACAAGCAGCAGGAGCACCCTAATCCCAGCAGCAATAATCTTTAACCTTCATCTTCCCTAAAACCCCTATTGTCTTAAACCAGGAACACCCTAAACCCAAATTATCTTAAACCCGCATACTTCCTAAAACCTGCAGAATACACCCTAATCCTGGATCCACCCTGGTCATTGAGCAGGGTCACCTTTCTCAAACACACATGCAAGGTAAAATTCTCAGTGTGACTGACTTACTGCATTTCGGTGGAGTAGTAATCCTTACAGTGCAGAGAAAAAAATGAGGAAATTTCCCCAAAGCGGAAAAAGGCTCTGGCAGCTGCTGGGAATTCCTCAGTTTTCCCTTTCACTTGCAAGATTAGCTTTCCTCCAGTTTGGTTTGACCTTAGGCACTAGGCATATTTTTTCTTTTTTTTTCCCTAACTTTTTAGTAGCCAGCTCCCAAAATGCTCATCCTCTGCTCGCAGTTATTTTGAGTGCTAGGCTTCCCCAAAAAAGCAAAGTGGGGATTTCTTAAAAGACCCCTTGAGAGTTTCAAACTTTGTGACTGAAAATTTGGTTCCCATCCCCCAAAGCCAATTAACACCAATTTCATCAGCAGGCATCTCTATTTTCACTCAAGCCGACTAAGGGAGGGAAAGAAAACATTGTTTTCCTAATTTTGTTTAACAAAGGGGAGCAAAGTTTACCACCCGCCTTGGGGCTGCATTCCCAAGCAACGACTCAGACTCTGGGGACCTGGTCCCTTCTGCCTCCACAAGGGAAGAAAAGGGCCGGGTGCCCCTAGCCACCTTCCCCTGCTCCCCGGGTGGTCGGAGGGAGGGGGCAGTCCCTTGCGGACTCCATCTCTGACCCGCCTGCCTCACTGTGGTAGAAATGGTCACCAGCAGAGGAGGGGGAGGGGCGGTCCCCGCCGACCTTACCTCCAACCCCACCCACTGGAGCACCCCCCCCTCCAGGGAGAGGAGTTGGTGAAGGGGCGAAAGTAAAGGACAGGTGGGTGGAGGGGCCAGGAGGAACAGGGACAGGACAGATCTGCCCTTCTGTGGGATGGAATCCTCCCAAGAAACTGCTCAGACCCCACCCATGCAGGAAGAGATTTGCAGAGGTCCTGAAAGGTTAGAAGCCATGATCTGGATGGCCATGAGGCCCGGCTGAAAGACAATATCTCTGACTTTGAAGATTAGAGAGAGAGAGATGGAGGGACTCTCCTGGGGGCCATTCAATTCCGAGGGTGGACCATTCTGAAAGGTAGAGAGACAATACAAACGTGACACAAACACAGACACACACAATAAACGTTTAACATGAGTTCAGAGTCAAAGATTAAAGACAGACAGTAAACTCAACCCAGACAGTAAGCAAAGATTAGCCGGCATAACCAGACGGGTTGGCAGCACAGACGGGGGGCCTTTTCGCCCCCCCCATGAGGGCACCTCCTGTCCCTCCCCAAGTCCTCCAGGGCGTCCCTCTGGAGAACATGGCCTGTGACTCCAATGACACTTCCACTGGAAACCACACGCTACCAACCCAAAACCAGAAAGGCTCTGAGACCTCACGGTCTCTGGGGGCTCATGCCCGCCATTGAGCCAGAAACTGAACCCTAATGCTCTCTGGGAGCTCATGCCTGCCATTGAGCCAGAAACCAAACCCGAATGCTCTCTGCGAGCTCACGCCCGCCATTGAGCCAAAAACCGAACCTGAATGCTCTCTGGGAGCTCATGCCTGCCATTGAGCCAGACACCAGAACCCGAGCGATCGCAAAAGAGCGATTGCAAAAGACAGACGCTCTCTGGAGCTTATGCTCTCCACTGAGCCAGAAATCGAACCCTAGCGATCTAGAGAGAAAAACAAGGAGGAGAAAGGGAGAAGAAAGGAAGAAAGAGAGGAGGGAGAGAGAGAGAGAGAGAGAGAGAGAGAGAGAGAGAGAGAGAGAGAGAGAGAGAGAGAGAGAGAGAAAGGCGCCTTACTTACCCCCTGAAGCAGTCCGTTGTTAGGGTCTCCCTGTCCGGAGATGCGCTGTTCCCGGCCAACGCACCAAATGTAAGGGGGGTCCGGCGGATCATCGGAGGGAGAGACCACACAAGAGACTTACTCCATGCAATTGGCAAAAGGGGATTTATTGGGGATCCATTCCAGCACGCTGTGACTCTGTGCTCACTCAAGAAGGGAGAGCAGCCCAGAGCCAGTGAGATAGTTTAATGACTAAGTGCCCTGGGTTCAATCTGTGGTATACAAAGAAAATAAACAGGGTTTTAAAATTGCCTTGTCTTAACAACAAAATGAAAAACTGTATTTAAAATGAAAAACTGCATTCTCTCACTTTTCTGTGACACACAAAATCTGCTTTAATTTGTTTTAAACATTTGAATCTTACACAATCCAAGTTTTCTAACACTCATTAAATGACATGTTTAATCATGTGCATTTCAATTCCATTGGTTGAATTTAAGGTCAGTGTGACTGAGGAATCTGCAGTCATACTTACAGGAAAATGTACAGGTGCCATGAATTTGCAGTAGTAGTCAAAAACTCATGGATGGATTTTTCATTGCATTTAAACTGTTGGAAAATTGTTTTCTGATGGTAAATTTTTATAACTGTATCAGGAAAAATTTAGACCCTTTCCTGATAGTATGCTTCAAAGAAAAGGACACAATTTCATGCAATCATAAGGAGAACTAATCTTCATACAGGTAGTGCCAGGAGAAAGTATTCTGGAGGATGACCAATCTCCAGGTTTGAACTATGATCATATCACTAAATAAAATGCATCAAGTATATATGATTAAAATTGTGTACATATATCTTGGTAATAATGAGGAGAACTAATTTTCATACAGGAAAGTGCCAGGAGAAAGCCCAGTCTTGTCATTCTGCTAGCTCCTGTTTTGAACCACAATCACTAAATGATGTGCATCAAGTATGATTAAAATTGTGTAAATATATCATGGTAGTGTTATGAAGAGATATCTATAGTAATGTCCCTGCTGAGGTTCCATTGTTGTTAAGAAGCATCCTGGGGAATGGGAATGATTCATAGAGGACTAAAATCCTGAGCTATGTACCTTCCCAGCTGTGCACATTATGCCTGGCACAACATAGTCCAGGAGATTACGAGACATAACGCAAGCTCTCTGACATCAAGAAGGTAATCTGAGAAACACCCCTCAAAGAAGGGTCTAGGAGTGATACTTCCAGCTTGGTCCACTGATGCCCTATTGTACTGGGCACTCATGTCCTTTATGCACTGAAGAAATCAAGCTGCCCCCCTAGAGTGGGCATTCTGTGTGAAAGGATATGTAAATCACAGGGAATCTAACACAGATTTCTGAAACAGGTTACATTTGAATAATTCACATGTGATAAGAGAAGGGTAAGGCCAAGTGAGAAAATGAGAATAAACAAATCACACATAAAAAAAAATTTCAAAAAAAAAAATCAGAAGTTTTGTTTGTTAGAGCTGATAGTAAAGACTCCCTCTAGTATCTGGATCCAGGAAGGAGTCATATTAGATATGGTGCTGTCCTAAAGTCAGGGGAGAATGTGTGATTCATGCACCATCATCTGTGTTGCAACCATCTAGTGAGGATTGCTCAGGCAGTGGACACGAGGTGGTGGTCAGTACAGAAGTAGAGACAATTACAGGAGAAGGACATCCCACTGCAAGTCAGAGTTATTTGGACCCTCTGGGGGGGCACATTCTAGGGTGAAAGTGAGAGCAAAAAACATCTCTTCTCCCATATGCAATCTGAGCACCATCCAGTTCATAACAGGAGAGGTAATAGGATCTGTCACCCCTAACAACACATGTGCAGACTTACAGCTTGGGGTTGTCCTCATCACAGAGCTCAGCTTCACCACTACGGCCAACCCTCCCCATGTCCTCTTGGTATTCACTAACAGACAAAAGGGAGATGAAGAACTGAGACTGGTCTTACTTCAAGCAAGTGGGCTTGGGACTGATGACAGCTTTGGCAGAAACCTCTTACTTGTGGCTCTTTTTGCTAGGAATCTATAAATAGCACTATGACTACGGAGGAATGACTGACATCTCAGAGAGGGCAAGACCATAACCCAACCCCTCTGCTGCAAAACACACCCTCCAGTAACATGACAAGAAAACCCTGGGCAATAATTGACTTAATAAATGGCAGCTCTTTGTAAGAAGTAGATATGAGAACCATGGGTTGCTTTTGCAAATTGTCAGGGTTTGAAAATACAACTCAGGGTTAACACTTACATCTATGATATTTATATTTCTATTATTTTAAATTTCTCCTCAGAAAAGCCACTAGAAGAGAAATTGTTCTTTAAAGTCAAGAAAGAAAAAGCCCCAGAAATGCTTCTCTGTGGGAACAAGTGCATGAAGTACTGCATACAGGGCATAGGTTAAGGGTGTCTGTATGGCAGGCCACTCCCCATGCTAACATGTGAGTGGCAAACTGCTTACCCCATCGGCACAGCTCTGGGCACTAGGCCATGTGTTGCAGTCCCACTCATTGATTGTTTATTGTTGCAAAGAAAGTTAGCAGACACTACATTGGTGGCTGTCTATATTTTGCTTAGGAACTGCCTGAGTACATATACATGGTAACTGCACAATAAAATCAGGCCTGCTTCCTAATTGGTCTGTGGAGGTCTTGATTAGAGACTCCACAGCCACACTCTCCTCTACTATGTTCTGTGGACCTCCTAAGAAATAAAAAAGCCCATGTACTTCTCTGCAGACCCCAAGCTCTCATTACTGAGAAACCCACACAATCCTGCAGAAGGGTCCATTTTCCCTGACTGATATTGTGATAGAAGAGTCACGTTCTGCTTTCAGTTTTCCTTCTTTATCTTATTCTGTGTGTCTTAGGGTCACATTTATCTGTGCATGCTAATGACATGAAAAATTGAATTTTGGAAAAAAATCTGAAAGTGATCAGAGCAGGATGGATTCAAGTGTCCTGAATGTTCCTCTAAGCAAAATTAAATTTACACATTTCCATTATTAGAAACTACAAAAGGGTTTCAGTGGTTAAAACAGAATGGACTAATACATAAAAACATTCTTCTAAATTCTTGTGAATTATATTCACAAGCCTATAATTTGGCACCATGGATTGGAACTTACCAGCACATTTATTTGATTTTCTAAAATATTTAATGTACTTTCTTCTGATCACAGTTTCTTGTTTGACATTTACCAACTGATAGTTCTTAACCATGTGAGATTCCATTTTATAAAATGAGGTTTTGAACGTAGAACCTAATTTCCCTCTAAATATTTCAAAATGTAAAATTACTCAAACAATAATTGTTCTATGAGTTATGAAGATGACCAAAGCAAGATTATCAATCAAAATATTAAAACTTATTAATTCTCTGGTAATAAGTATAAAAATTAGTAGGGTTTAAAATCTCTACATGACATACCACATGTAAGTTATGTCCCATGAAGTTATTAAATTGAAAAATGAAGAAGTAAAACTGATATTCCCTATAAGAAAAATTGACTCATTTTAGCAGGATCTTAAAGAAGCAAACATCTTTAGAAGACAATATCCTCGTTACACCATACAGAACATTGTCCTCTGGGCTCCAACAGTCCTAATGAGCTCAGAGTACCATGTTCGGTATGGTGCAATGAGGATATTGTCTTCTAAAGATGTTTGCTTCTTTGAGAAGCAAAGAAGCTACTGGGAAAGCTCACTAGTAGACTGAATTTCCTCTTCCAATGCCCTTTTTAGAATCCACATTAACTCTGCATCTAACGACACAGAGGTACTTTGTCACCTGAATAAGCTGAGCAGAGCACAAAAACTTGTAAGTTTTGTGGAAAGGATGTGTTTAAGTTCTGTCTCTGCCGATTTGTAATTTTAATCTGTGTAGAAAAGAAAGAATTTCTCACTGGAGAATACAGAACTGTCACTTCCCCAGTGGGACATGTCATCTCTCTTAATTTTATTGTCTTCTCTGATGGATAACAGCAATCAAAGAGATCTGGGCTTCAAACACTTGAAGTTTCCTGGACACATCTCCAAAAGGATCATGATTGAGATCATTTTCTCATGTTGATAAGGAAACTTAAATTACTCTAATTCTGGTCCTAAAATCAAATTAGTCCAAACCTGTTCCACAACTTAAAATGCCTCAACTTTGATGTGAGGGACTCCTGGCATCCCCATAATTTCCCTGAAGCCCTGGAGTGTGTAATGGGCCCCTCTTTCCAAGTTTGCACTTGGAGCACACCTTCTTGGGGATAGTGATGGTTTGGTATGTCATACTTTCCAATGTGACATTCCTGTGGCTCAAGCTCTAAGTGAAATATTAAAATTAAGAAAAGTAGAGGAAGAGCTATAGGTCACATGTTGTAGAAATCACAGGCAGATGGAAGCTAGGCAGAGTCGAGGCAGAGTTTGAGCTAGAGTCCACTCTAATAAACCTACATAATCAAATCCACCTTCTCTGAGAAAAAAACATGTAAAAAGCAGGCTCATTCTTCAGGGTACTGTATGTAAATCTATATAAACGCATTAAAGCGCTATATTAAAAAAGGATCCCCATTATCTAGAGCCAAAATAAAGGACAGTCATTTCAAGCAGATCCACTTATGTTCCAGTTGTTGAAATCAGAAGATAGTTCTTGAACACTGCCATTATCAACATGTGAAGGGTAAGTACAAGCATGATAATGAAATAAACATTCGTTTTTTCTAGAGTAATAAAAATTTGGACTAAATGGAAATATATAAAATGAAAACTAATATCCACAGATAGAAATTTCACATGGATCGAATGAGAGAGGTTGGAAAACTGAAGAATAAAGTCACAATAATTGCCAAAGCATGAGACCTCCAAAGCCACATGAGAGGGAAAAACAAAACAGGAGAAGAGTGCATGTCATTGAACAAGTATTTCATCATATGCACAGTTAGGAAGGAAACATCAAGGGCAGAGAAAAAGTATCCCCTCATGCAGCCCCCATCCTGGACCAGCCACATGAAAGTTTTGTGCCTTTGGTGAATGAGACTCCGCCTCACTCCCTGGCATAGCCCATTAATCACCAACGTGCCACCTGGAATACTGTCCCTCATATATACTCACTTCCTTGGAGGCTTCTGAATGAGCCATTGCAGAGGGTTGGCCAGTACTCCCCACTTTGTGGAGCCAAAAAGAGCACTTTGAAGAGGTGGAGAATTATAGACTACACCTTTGTTATAATGTGGACATGCTTTGTAATTAGGTGTTGTTGAGTCCAATCTCTTTGTAGCCATGATTTTTCATTAAGAGGAAAATAATTTCATCGCTAATTGTGAGGATTAGGACAAAAAATACTGAACAAATGAGTTCCAACCAGTTAAAAAAGGCTCTCTGGGGAGCTGAGCATGGTGGTATTTGCCTGTAATCTCAGCAGCTTGGAAGGCTGAGGAAGGAGGGTCATGAGTTCAGAGCCAGCCTCAGTGAAAAAAAATCTACTAAGCAGATCAGTAAGATCCTGTCTCTACATAAAATAGGGATAGCAATGTGGCTCAGGGGTTGAATGCCTCTGAGTTCAATCTTCATCATTGTAACCTCCCCCACCCAAAAAAAAAAGAATGTCTAGGGAGTGAGTCTCATGCTTTGGATTTATAACAGCTTTCATGGAGGTTCTAAAGTGTAGAACTAGTATAGAATAAGTGTTATGGACCAAGCTCTGTGTTGGATGTGCATGCATTTGAATCCAGGCTTTTATATATATCTATATATATTATAGATTTGATGTTGATCTATTGATGGAATATTTCTTATGCAAGGCATGTATGTGCTTTATTTAAAGTCTAAAATAGTAGATTTATATTTTAAATAAACTGTAGCTACATATTGAAAAATAATAGTTATCAGAAAATCATGTAGGTGAAGCTAGATCATTTCATGACTCTTTAGAACATGTAGATCTATAAGGCATGATAGTAAGAGAAACAATATAACCAAAACATTCATGAACTTTGGATGCTATTTAAAAATCTGAGGTGAATGTTGGTCCATAATCTGACTTCCATAACAAGACCCCTACAGCACAAAAATTAAAAATAAAGAATGAATAAAGGGGAGATATTCAAACTAAAAAGCTGCTTCTCAGCAAAAGAAACAATAATGTGAAGAAATAAACTACAGATTTTATACAAATCTTTACCATACGTAATTCAGAAAAAACACTAATGTCTAGGGGATATAAAGAAATAAAAATTAACACAAACAACAATAACAAAAACCAATTAACAAATGGGCTAAGTAACTGAACACTTAACATCAGAAATATAATCCATTAACAAATATATGAAAAAACATTCCACCTATCTAGCAATTAGGAAAATGTAAATCAAAATTACTTTAAGATTTTATCTCACTTCAGTCAGAATGGCAATCGTTAATAATACAGGCAACAATAAATATTGGTTAGGTTATGAGGAAAAAGGAACACTCACACATTGCTCATGAGATTGACTCCAAATTGGTGCAACCACCATGGAACACAGTATGGAGACGCCTTGAAAATCCAGAATGGGACGATCATTTGACCCAGCTATCCCTCTCTTCGGACTATACCCAAGGGACTTAAAAACAGCATACTACAGGGAAAAAGCTGCACCAATGTTTATAGCAGCACAATTCACAATAGATAAACCATAGAACAAACCTATGTTTCTTTCAACAGATGAATGGATAAATAAAATGTGATATATATATATATATATATATATATATATATATATATATAATTTCCCCCACCAAGGGAATATTACTTAGCTTTAAAGATGAATGAAACTATGCCATTTGGTGGTAAAAGGATAGAGTTGAAGAATATCACGCTAAGTGAAATAAGCCACCCACACACACACTCACTCACACACACACACACACACACACACATACACAAACACAAAGGTTAAATGTTCTCTCTTAAGTGTATGCTAATTCACAATGGGGTTGGGGAAGAATAGTTATTTAGATTAAGTAGAGAGAAGTGCAGGAAGTGTAGGGAATATGGAAATAGGAATGATAGTAGAATGAAATAGACATTGCATATAATTCATAATATATAGAGATGCTAAAGCACTCAACAAGGGAGGGGGAGAGAATAGAAATTCAGTGGATTAGACAAAGTTAGATTGAAGGGAAGAAAAGGGAAATAGGATTACAAATGACAGTAGAATGAATCAGACACAACTTTTCAATGTTTATATACAAATACACTACCAGGGAAGGTCCACACCATGTACACCTCAAGAATGGAATGCTAACTAAAATGAGTTTTAGTCCATGTATGTCAAAATTTTCTCTACTGTCATGTATAACTAAAAAGAGTAAGAAATGTCAATTAAATGACAAGGGAAAATGTCAATTTAAAAATGACGAGGGAAAATTTCTTTATCGAGAAGGTTTGTGAGTTAAAAACTCTTCAATGAACGGTAATGTAATTAAGGTTAAATAAAAGTATAAAAGAGTACCTTTGGCCCATACAAAAAAACAATGGCAAATAGAGTTACCCAAGTCAGTCTGTGCAACTAGCTATGATCACAAAATTTTTGGTTTACAACTCTTTTCTATTTGTTTTACAAAGCAGCACAAGATCAATACTTACAAGTTGAGCAGAGAGGAAACATTACACAGCAGTGTTATGAATACTATGAATAGTGCTGTGGGCACTCAAAGAAAGCATTCTCAATTTCCTCACCCATGCAATAAAAAATCATGCAGTTGAAAGATACACTAGTTACTGATTAGATAACACATACATATGTTTGTGACATTCAGTACATGGGCAGCTGCTCAACTTCGCAGGTCAGATCCAATAAATAAGGCAGAGACTCTCTTCACACAAGACAGTGTTTCCTTGAGTAATTCTATGAAAGCAAGAGAGAAAGCAAAAGTGAAAGACACAGGCAACTGTATTGCCAGACTAGGAAAACCCAACCACTGAACCTAGGTACTGGGGAGTTCCAAAAAGCTTTTCAGGGTCCTTACTGGAAAGTGCTGGGCAGAGCATCCTCTCCACAGGTGAGAGTTTGAAGTCTTGTTCTACCTTGTATTTAAAGTGAGGCCAAATAAATACAAGTTAGAACAAAGAAAACTTTATTCTAACATCTTGCATGACCTGATGATCCCCTGAAGAACACCAAGTCCTCTCAAGAACAGGTCAGATCCTAGAGGAGGGAGTGAGAGCCTTGAGATGACTAAATAAATTGGGATTCCAATGAGTGAGCCACCCAGCAAGATGCAATTAGAAATCAGAATTCTTTATCTGTTTCATCAAGGACTTCAGACATCATTCAATCAAAAAAAGGGAAGATCTTTAGTATTTTCCTTAGACCTCTAGGACTGAATCTTCCTTCCTGGCCTTATAAATAGTGTAAACTCTCATATGTAAAAAAAAGCCAGTTTTCTGCATAAAATAATGTGGAGATAAGCATGAAACCTAGATATTTACCATTTGGAATAAAGAATAGTGTGAATATTATTCTCCTAGAACTTATAATTATATTTCAATATTTATTTTCCCAAATAAAGTTAAATGAAATGTTGGAGGGTGGTGTTTTTTTTTGACCCAAAAGGCTCACATATGAAGATAATATTGTGTTTTTACTTTTTGATCAGGACTTGTAGATGAGAGTCTAGAAGTTTATTTTAATCAAAATTGTGTTTCTCTCTCTGTGCTGTCATGGGCTTTTGGAGCTTTAAGATCTGAGGAGGGACAGGGTCAGTTTAAAGTATCTTATAATTACTGGATTGCAGAGGGTTCTGGGAGACCATGACCCAATCTATCTATTGTATGATTCAATAAATATAAAAAACATTATATTGTAAGTTGTTAAGTAGAACCAAAAGTTTTACAAAATCAAAATATATAATGAAATAAAAAATATAGGGGCATAAATAAATGCTCCTATAGTATGTGTTTTTCTTTTTACAGTCATCATTTTACATGTTTCTAGTTAGGCTTTTCTACTGGGTATCCAAAACTAAATAAGTGGTCCAAAATTGTGATGTATTTCCTACACTTGAGGTGAGTACAGTCACCTCAGTGATGAACGTCATAGAATTCATGAGGAACTGCATGATGTCTTCAGTCCAAGAGTCAGGATGGGCCTATGGACCATGTGGATTCCCCAGGAAACATTAAGATTATACCCCCCTTCAGCAACCCTTCTTTATTTCCTGAATATGCACGTTGGCTCCTAGTCTCTTGGGTCTTTCTCCTCTCCCTGATTGGGAGCTTGTATAACTCTCCAGAGTTTTATATCTTTTAGGGTGTACTGCTACTCTATAAGGTGAAATGTTAAACTCATAATTCAAACTAGGGATATCTGGGCATTATTTTAGTATCCCTAGGTCCTACCTATAACTGTCTTAGTTTTCCCATAATTACAAACAAGATAGTATATAATTTACATAAATAATATTCTCCAAATAACACTTGATTAAAAATATGAAATAATTAATGGAGACGTTATAGCATTATTTACCCAATAAAATGTTTTACTATTGCATCGATCCATTAGCAAAGTGAATAGTGGGAGTTGTGTGACCTAATATCATTAAATGCATAACAAGGTTAAAATTAAGAAATTCACACTTTATTTAGTAACAAATTGTATCTGTAATGAAATATAAGTAAAAATGCTCTGTAAAACGGGCATGGTGGACCATGCCGTGACGCTAGGGACGTGAGAAGCTTTGCAAGTTTAAAGTCAGGCTCCATAACTTAGTGAGGCCCTATACAACTTAGCAAAACCTGTCTCTAAATAAAAAAGAATAAAAAAAGTCTGAGGATGCGGTTTACTGATTAAGTGCCCCTAACTTTAAGAGGCTCTTAAAATTTAAATTTTAAATTTCCTATAAATCTTAAGAGACTTCTGAAATAATCAACGCTGAGTATTATTATTTCTCCAGTTGTGAAAAATGAGACTCTTAAGTAATTGTTGATTTATATTAAAATTATATCCTTTTAGGGATGCACAATTCTATACTTGTATTTCCTTATTTCTACAAAATCAGCTAAAGATGTTAAGAAAATTTTCAGCAAGTGTCAAAAGCAATTACCCATTTTCTACATTTAAATGATTTTTTTTCCTCCTAGGTCCCAAATACTTCAAGGAATGGGCTATAGATAAGAAACTTACTACCATCTTTATATTTGTCAAGGTGTTTTTGTAAATATTTTGCTGTTATCTAAGGTACACACTTTGGACAAATGCTACTCCACATTTGCTACAGATATGAGGTCAGAAATTCAAAAATGTTGGAAATTTAAATACAGTCTTGGACACATTCTTTGGGTTTCTATATGCTATAAATCCTCCAGTGTTTTAAAAATGTTTGACCAATGGCCATAAGCTTTGCAAAATTTTTTCTGCATGTCCTCTTACTCGTATGAATTCTGAGGTGCTGAGTAGGGTATTAACAACTATTGGAGACTCTGTCACCTATTTTATATTTATATGATTTCTGTGCTACAATATCTCTGGTGTGAAATAGTGTTGAACTACTGTGAAATAGGATTGATTCATCCTTAAAGACACTGATACAATGTTTTCATTGTAAAACTTCTCTCCAGTATAAAAATGAATAATATTTAGTAA
The DNA here is from genome assembly GCF_052094955.1 of Ictidomys tridecemlineatus. Classification (NCBI taxonomy): domain Eukaryota; kingdom Metazoa; phylum Chordata; class Mammalia; order Rodentia; family Sciuridae; genus Ictidomys; species Ictidomys tridecemlineatus. The sequence continues at coordinate 19,893,979 of NC_135492.1, read as the reverse complement.
CATGTGATCTTCAATATTAAAAGCTTTGCCATTCTTCAAATTTATAGGACTTCTCTATAGTATGGGTTCTCTGGTGTCGAGAAATGATGATTGTTGATTAAAAGCTTTGCCACATTCTCTTCATTTGTAGGGCTTCTCTCCAGTGTGAATTCGCTGGTGCTGAGTAAGTGATGATTTTTGACTGAAACTTTTGTCACACACTGTACATTTGTAGGGCTTCTCTCCAGTGTGGATTCTCAGGTGCTGAGTAAGTACTATTTTTTGATTAAATCTTTTGCCACATACTTTACATTTTTAGGGCTTCTCTCCAGTGTAGATTCGCTGGTGCTGAGTAAGTGATGATATGTGATTAAAACTCTTGCCACACTCTTTAAACTTGTAGGGCTTATCTCCAGTATGAATCCTGTTGTGGTAGTAGAGATGCGAGTTTGTATTAAAACTTTTGCCACACACTTTAAGTTTGTAGGGCTTCTCTCCAGTATGAATACTTTTGTGCCAATTACGCTGTGAGATGCTATTAAAAGCTTTGCCCCATTCTTCACAGCTGTATGGCTTCTCTCCAGTGTGAATTTGCTGGTGCTGAGTAAGTGATGATATGTGACTAAAACTCTTGCCACACATTTTATATTTGTAGGGCTTCTCTCCAATATGAATCCTGTTGTGGCAATAGAGATGTGAGATGCTATTAAAAGCTTTGCCTCACTGTTTACACTTGTAGGGCTTCTCTCCAGTGTGGATTCGCTGGTGATGAGTAAGTGATGATTTTTGACTGAAACTTTTGCAACACAATTTACATTTGTAGGGCTTCTCTCCAGTATGAATCCTGTTGTGGCGATCAAGGTGCGAGTTTGTATTAAAACTTTTGCCACACACTTTATATTTGGAGGCTTTTCTTGAGTATAAATCCTGTTTTGGCAATCAAGATTTGAGTTTCTATTAAAACTCTTGCCACACACTTTACATTTGTTGGGCTTCTCTCCAGTATGAATCCTGTTATGGCAATCAAGATGTGAATTTCTATTAAAACTTTTGCCACATACTTTACATTTGAAGGGCTTCTCTCCAGTATGAATTCTCTAGTGATTTCTAAGGCTTGGGTTTTGACTGAAACCTTTGCAAAATTGTTTACATATGTAGGGCATCACTCCAGGGTGTGTTCACTGGTGACAAATGAGATTGGAGCTGTTAGTAGAAGTTTTGTCACATTCTTTACATTTGCATGACATATCTCCTGTATGAACACTGTGATGTTGAGTAAAGTTCTTGAGTGTGTTGCATTCTTCACATTTGTAGGTCTTCTCTACAGAATAAAGTTTTTGGTGTTGAGTAAGAGTTGAAAAAATTTTTTAAGGCTTTCCAACACTGTTTACATATAGGTCTTTCCTTCAGTATAAATCCTCTTTTTAACACCTGCATATATAGGTACCGAAGATTAAACCCAGAGACTTTCCACCATTTACCTATATCCTCAGGCCTTTTTAAGTTTTTATTTTGAGACAGGGGCTCACTAAGTTGCAGAGTTGTCTGCCGTTGAACTTGCAATCCCTTGCCCCAACCTCTGGAATACTTGAAATTACCAGCATGTGTCACAGTGCCTGGCCTCCTTTATTTTAATAGCAAATTTATAAAAACAGCACAGAAGATGGACAGTATTAAAAATCTGCACTAGCATTTGGGACAACTCAGAAAGGCGTAGTGAGTGTTATCCATGGTATGATCAAAATTTTACAAACTACATTTAGTGGCTTTCAGTAAGAAGTTAACTTAGTTTGTAAACAATCAAAATGCTGCCACAGTCCAAAAAAATAATAATAGCAGACCTTTATAATCATCATACAGCTGAATTGCCAAAATTTGTTCATGGAAACATTTTGATCTGCATTAATGCTTTGCATATTTAACATTTATATTAAAAAATCACACAAAAATAAAAATGAAAAAGCTGCTAATACCTGATTCTTCTCCCCTAGTTTTCTACCTATAATCATCCACTGAGGCACCTTTTGAACCTTGGGGACAGAGGGGATGTTTAACATCAGATGTAAAATTAGTGGTTTTGTTTGTTGTTTTTTAGATGTAGTGGATCAAACCCAGGGTCTCATGCATTGGAGGCTTTCACACAGCTATCCATACATCCCGCCCCATAGTAGGTTCTTACATAACTTCTCAATATGTCAGAGTGCTATTTGAAGGTCATTTGGCATAACTGCTGCACGTTTGGCATGGATAGCACAGATCTTATTTGTGTCTCTAAAAAGCCAACCAGAGAGACTTCATTTGCCTCCCACCACACGGAATAGCTGCTCTCTTGAAGCACAAATCTGTTTTTATAACGGAGCAGTTTCTCACACAAGACGCTGGAAGAAATGTTAATGAATCTGAAATTTAGTGAAAAAACTAGATGTCAGAGAACCACAACACTGGGCCTGTAAGTCTGAGTTTTCTTTGTCTCTACACTAGAGGGCGCTCATTTCAAGCGATTTTTGAAGCCAAATGCTTCATGGGGGTTTTACCACTTGTGGTTTGGGAGATAGTGGGCTTTGTTGGAGGACTCGTTTTGAGACCTTCTTGCTCCCTTCTACTAGAGGTCAGTGCACTTGAAGTATGCAGGTGTTAGAGAGAAAGGGCAGATGCAAATACCTCATTTCTTTTTTTCTCACTCCCTTTCTCGCTCTCTTCAATCCTATCTCTTTCTCTCTCTCTCTCTCTCTCTCTCTCTCTCTCTCTCTCTCTCTCTCTCTCTCTCTCTCTCTCTCTCCCCACCCCCTCATGCTGGCGATTGAATGCAGGGCCTGCATTTTCTAGGTAAGTGCTCAACCACTGAACCACATTCCTAGTCCCCATTTTCATGTATTCTGGAGAGACTAGATTCTTGGCCTGGCAATCACAGAATGAGAGAACCTTTATGTTTCCTTCAAAAAGGCAAACACTGCCCCCAACTCTCACTAAACCACAGATGAGTCAGTGCGCACCCAAGTCTGACATCACTGTCTGGTTGGAATAGTGTGGAGGAGGTATTCTTTACATAAAATACTTCTGGAATGCCAGGACCTGAGGTCACAGACCCAGGTGTCCAGGGCAGATCACCAACACCTATTTTGTTTTTAATAAAACCATCCTATGCTTCTAAGTGGTATCTTCTTGTTGGTTTTATTTAGTTGCTGCTATTTAGAAGTGAGATTGGGTTGCATTTGCCTACTCAAATAATTTTCCCTCCTATTTTTCCCCTTTTCTTTGTACATTCTGTTTATTAATGTAAATGCCTTTTATTGGTGCTGGAAATGTTTTCCCCAGATGTCTCTTTGACTATCTTTTTGGTGTCTTTGCTCAGGAAGTTTAGATATCAGGTAGCCAAATTTCTCAAAATTTTTTTTGTGACTTCTAGAGTTTACAATTTGCTTATGATTTCACACTCCAAAATTATAAAAATGATTTCCATTATTTTCTTCAAGTATTCTTAAAGATTATTAAAGATGTAATCTTTTTTCATTGTATAGTATTTCTGTGGTCCTTGAAATGTATTTGAAAAATATTTCTAACTTTAAGGTTTTTTTTTTTCCTGAAATGGACATCTAAATATCCTTCTGTTCTAATATACAGGCTATCCTTTAGCTGCAAATTTTCTTTCCTTTTTTCTTTCTGTATTAGGAATTTAACACAGGGGTAATTTACCAGTGAGCCACTTCCCCACATTCCTGGACTTTTAATTTTTTTATTTTTAGTATCTCACTATGTTGCTTTGAGCCTGGTTAAGTTTCCAGGGTGACCTTCAACTTGTGATTCTCCTGTCTCAACCTCCAAAGTCTGCCAAGTCATTTAACTGATAATTGAAAATAAATTAAATTTTTGCTTACTATTCATTTCCAAATGGTGTTCTGAAAAATTTTCAGGCCACCATTTTTGTCTCATAGTTAAAGAATCAAAAATAAAAATAATGGCATCATTTCAATAAATACTTAACTATTGTAATTAAACAGCCATTGATGACTTATCAATAATGATAAACTCTAAGGTATAAGTTAAGGGACATATCCATGAAAAATTTCTTCTTTATTTATCAAACAGTTTACACATGCATAGAGGATAAAGGACAGCTGTGTTCCTTTTTTAATCTTTTTTTCAGTGGATTGAACCCAGGTGCTCTTAAACCTTGAGCTGCATGAAAAACATCCCTAGCCTTTTTTTTTCTATTTAGAGACTGGGTCTTGCTAAGATGTTTAGGACCTCTCTAAATTGCTGAGCCTGGCTTTGAACTCTCAATCCTCTTGCCTCAGCCTTCTCAGCCATGAAAATACAGACATATGCCTCCTTTCATAGCCTTTATTCTTTCTTACACCAGGAAAATGTAGAGATGCTTACATTGAATTAATTAATTAATCAAGTACTAAAGGGCCATTCAATGCAATAAAGGACAAATCAAAAAAGGCAGAATTGTGAAGGATACAAATTATTGCTATTAGTAGATTTGCTTACCTAGAAAATATGGTTGGACCAGAACTACTTGAGTTATTCCATAAATTGTCTGAATTTATGGCAACTCTGTTTCTTTTCTCACACTTAAAGAAACCAGCCCAATATATATGGGATATTTCTTGGCCAGAAGACAATAAAGGACTAGTCTACTAAAGTTTAACATTCTCTCTCTAAAAATGACCCATCAAATTCAAAATTGGAAAGAATGACATCAATGAAAGTAACTAAGAGAATATACACTCCAGGTGCCAGGCCACAAAGCACACTGGTGGCCAACAAGTATCATCATTTGTTACTATTCTGTCATTTGCTGGATGCCTTCTCTAATCTCAGTGGTGTTTTGGACGCTACATTCCTTATCTCATTTAATCTTTGTACCAGGGAAGTATCTTCGTCCTCATTTTTCAAGAAAAATGTATGAATATATTTAATCTAAAGTCAGAGAGTTGCAGGTTCCAGGTTGAAAGGCACTTAGTTCTGCCTTAAAAATCCACATCTTCAGCATTACGGAGCCTCTTAACTCTCAGGTCACAGGAAAATCATAGATAATGAGAGAATGTGGAGGGTGAACCAGGTAAGAATGAAGCTCCTGGGGTGTATATGAGTCTCCGCCATGAGCATCCTGCTGCCAGAAAAAACACTCTTGACCTGAGCTAATGAGGCACCCTTTATGCACGAGCCTCCAGTCTCTCTTTTCTTTAATGCTCCCTTATCCTGCAGATTGCAGTGATACTCATGCTGAATGCAAGGTGAGTCTGGGAGAATCGAGGAGGTGGCCCAAGGTACACAGAGACTATTTAGAGGTATGGGGATTTGCCCCCAAGGTGCCCAGGTTGTACCAGTGCCTAAAGTGTGTACTCAAGTTTGCAGCCTACTCTGGGGCTTGCTCTCCTCACTCATTCCCAAAGCCATAGGGTGAGAGACAGCCCAAATGGAAAGCCTCCTGGTTGGGAGTGCCTGAACCACACAATGTGTACTTGTCTTTGGCTTTTGGCACCAAGAAGGATTTCCAGATCCACCAGTGAGACCCAGCAAAGAGAGCCCTCAGCAATGCCCCACATGGCAGTGTGGGCTTTGCCTAGGAGGCTGTAGCCCAAGACCACAGCAAGCTATAGCCAGAGAAGAGAACCAGAACATTTGGGGCAGGGTGGGGAAAGTAGAAAGAAAATTTAGAAAGTTCAGATTTAGAAAGATTTTTGGTTGTTTATATTTTGTTTTTAAGCTACCATCTTTTTAGTATGCATTCCCATCTTCTTGCCAGGTGGGAAAATATATAAAAAGAGAGAAGGGTCTGCTTGGTACAGGGGGAAGGAAGAGGGTGTGATAAACCTGATAACTCCATGATCTCTTCTTTTGTGGCTGGGTTGTGGCTCATTGGTAGAGCACTTGCCTAACACTTGTGAGGCACCAGGTTCAATTCTGAGCACCACACAAGAATAAATAAATAAAACTAAAAGTATTATGTCCATCTACAACTAAAAATATTTTTTGAAATTTTCTTTTGTAATAAATATCTCATGGAAGATTCTTTAATACTATGTAAATATCTGATCACCTTGTTTTTACCTACTAACCCTTTCATTCATGGCTGACTCCAGCTCACTATTCATGAACACTGTGTTTCCAAAGGTGGTTTTCTAGATGTAGAAGGGCTTAGGCAGTCAGGGCAAGATGGCGATGACGAGAGAGGAGGCATGGAGTGGGGCCAGAACAAAGAAGCAGGGAGAGGGTTTTCTGATGAGGTCAACTTACTTTTTAATGAAAGTGCTCATGGAGGACTCGAGCGAGGGACTCCATCAGACAAACACTTCTGCATTCATTCTCCTAAGTGGGAAATCCAATAGAAAAACAAAAACAGACTTGTGGTCAGAGGACACCAATCAATAATAGTGAGGAGCACATGAACAGAAGAGGAGATAAAGAAAGGAGGAAATTCCAGAGGTCATAAAAGCAACAAGACAAAACTCCCCCATTGAGTTCCCAGCTCTGGGGCCCCTTCTTTTCAGAGAAGCCTATCTCTGAAACTCTGTTGCTTTTACAATAAACCTACTTCTTGCTTGCTATCTCTGTGTCCTGTTCTTCAATTCTTTGCTTAACAGAGACAATGAACCCAGCACTCCTCGTCAGTAACACATTCAACAATTCCTTATATATTTATTCATTTAGTTTTGTACTGCTTGAGATGGAACCTATGGCTTTGCACATGCCAGGCATGTCATCTACCATTGAGCTATACCCCTCAGATTTTTAGATTTTATTTTGAGACAGGGTCTCACTGTGTTGTCCAAGTTGGCCTCAAACTTGTGATCCTTCTGCCTCTACCTCCTGAGCTGCTGGGATTACAGGTGTGCACCACTGCATCTGGCCTCTGCTTCCCTTTCTTGGGGTTCTATTTGTGCTCATTGCTACTGGAGTGCCATTGATTCCAGGCCCTCTCAGCAGACACAGCTAGGGAATACAGGTTACCAACTCTGAAATTATTTTATAGTTTTCTAGAATTGAGCAAATAATAAGCATGCTATATTTATTAGGAGCTTGTTTTCTCAGTGTGGATGAAATGAACTACAAATCAAGAAAGGGAGAGGGTAAATGGAACCTTGTTGTGTTCAATTAGATCAAAGATTCTCAAGGTGAATTCATGTTTTAGACAGATGGAGAAATAAATGTGATTTAGCAATTCCACTCAACAGTAGAAATTGCATGATTGTGAAAATATACCAATAGAAATGTTGATAAATGCTCTATCATAATAGTCCAAATTGGAACTACCCAAATTTCAATTGACATCAGGTGTGGTAATGAATATTATACCACTGTATGCAAACTTGTAGATGAAAAAATAATCAATGAGAGGAACTTTCACAAAAATGCTGTGATTCAATTTGTATGAAATTCAAAAATTGGCAAGATTAATCTAAGCTTTGAGAACTCAGTGTCAAGTTCTTTTGTGGGCTCGGGGAGAGTAGTGATTGTGAGAAAAACCACGGAGTCCCTGATATTGTTTTGTCCTTTGACATGAATGCTGGTTACACAAGTGTGTTCAATTATTTTATTTTGAGTATACAAGATTGAACTCAGGGACACGTTGCCACTGAGTCACGCCCCAGTCTTATTTTGTATTTTATTTAGAGACAGGGTCTCTCTGAGTTGCTTAGGGCCTCAAAGTTTCTGAGGCTAGCTTTGAACTCCAATTCTCAGCCTCCCAAACTACTGGTATTACAGGTGAGAATTAAACTCTAAAGCTTAAGGTTTGCCTTATTTGTAATGAACATTTACCCTGTGAATTGTTTGAAAACATATATTTTAAAGGTCAAATCATGACCTTCAAACAGATATAAAATGAACACTTGCTAGGGATTTTCACTGAATCAATTAGGAAACTAGGCAGATGATATCTGACTAAAAAGAGAAGTCAAAAAGCACAGACTTATATCAAGCAAAGAAAAGTTAAAGCAGAAGCACAGATTGGGCTCAAATAAGCTTCTTCAACAGACAGAAAGGAAAGTTAGCTGAACCTGGCTGCCACAGCAGAATGTACCTGTGTAGAGATGAGGGTTATTTTTCCTTGCTATTGGCTACCTATATTTTGCAGAATTGTAAAATAGCTTCCATAAATTCAAAACCAGATAAGGTGGAAAGCTGTGCTATAGACAATACTTCTATAGTCTACAATGTGGAAAGAAACATTGAAAAAAAAACCTCGTTTATTCACAAGAAATTAATCAGTAATCCTATCAATGAGGCCTAATGTTTCTGGCACCTGTTTGTATAAGGTAGAGTCACAAAGTTTTTGTGATTTTTAATGGGCTTTTTTGATGAGCTCAGCTATCATTAGTTTTATTCCAGAACATTTGTTTGTTTGTTGGTACTGGACATTGAACCCAGGGACACTTAACCAACAAATCTACATCCTCAGCCCTTTTTATAGTTTACTTAGAGACAAGGTCTCACTAAATTGCTTACAGCCTCTCTATATTGCTGAGATTGGCTTTGAATTTGCTATCTTCCTGCCTTAGTCTCTGAAGCTGCTAAGATTACAGGCATTCACCACCACACCAAGCCTTCTATTGCACATTTAGGACTGATTTGAGGAAGGTGAAAATCAAAAACTGTTCAGTGTGAACACTTAATTTAGGGCCATGGGTGCTTGAGAGAAAATACTTCTTTTCCTCTTTGAAGGGGACATTTAAGAATAAACCTAGAAAGTGACAGAAACTGTAAAGTAGTTTAGCCTCTCTCCTCAGTGAGAAATTCTATTTTATTGAATAACCAAGGACACAATAAAATCAATGTAAAAGTTAGAAAATTATTCTGGTGAAACAAATCCAGCATCTTTAAACATAGATAAGTCACATAGAAACCAGAAGCCCTTTGTATCATAGTTGAAGATGGCAAAAAGCAAATCAAAGGAATGAGGCCATCAAAATTACACAAAGCTTTCTAAGATTTCTAAAGTATTTTGTAGTGTAAAAAAGTGTATGATATATTTTTAAGACTTTTTCTTTGTTATTTTTAGTTATAGATGAGCACAATACCTTTATTTTACTTATTTATGTGGTGATGAGGTTTGAACCCAATGCCCCTGTGTGTGAGACAACAGCTCTACAATTGACTCACAACCCAAGGCCTGTAAGATATATTTTGTTTACTTATTTGATACTAGAGATTGAACCCAGGGGCAATTTACCACTGAGATAAACCCAATTCTTTTTTTTTTTTTTTTTTTTTTTTTTTTAGAAAAGGCCTCACTAAATTGCTGAGGGGGGCCTCCAACTTGTGAACTTCTTGCCTCAGCCTCTCCAGTAGCAAGGATTATAGGCATGTACAACCTGGTGTGGTTTTGCCTATGATGCATTTTATAAGCATTGCATGTTATATGTTATAAATATTATTATATACTGTGTTAATTTTGTATGATAAAATTCATAGTGTGATAAAAGCAACCTTTCATAATATTTTTTAACATTTGTCATCATATTAAACCCATTTCAGACTCAAGTTTAATAAAAAAATCAATAAAATTTATTTTATTTAATGTTTTTCCTGCACTAGTGATTTAACCCTAGGCCTTGCTCATGCTGGGTAAGTGCTCTCCTACTAAACCATATTTCTGGCCCTAAAACTCATTTTAAATTCTTCATTATGCTTTTTCATATTCTATAACAAAATGACTTTTTCCTTAGGACTAATTTAATTTTTTTTTTAATTTCTTTTTTTTTTTGTACTAGAATTGAACCCAGGTGTGCATACTACATTCCCAGCAGTTTTTTTTTTTGAGAGAAAGAGAGAGAGAGAGAGGGAGAGAGAGAGAGAGAGTTTTAATATTTATTTTTTAGTTTTCGGTGGACATAACATCTTTGTTTGTATGTGGTGCTGAGGATCTAACCCTGGCCGAACACATGCCAGGTGAGCATGCTACCACTTGAGCCACATCCCCAGCCCCCCAGCAGTTTTTAAAAAAATATTTTATTTAGCGAACTGGGCCTCTTCTTGGTTGCTGAAGCTGGCTTTAAAATTATGATACTCCTGCCTCAGCCTCTGAAGCTCAGGGATTAGAGGTGGGCTCCACCATGCCCAGTCCTAGGACTAATTTCAAGGGCTCATGAGGTTGAAACTAATTTTGGTGAAGTGTATCAATACAATTCACTCAATGTTGCTATTTTGAAGTAAATCATAAGAAAAAATCATTCAAACAATTTCTGCTTCTGTTTCTGATACAGAAAACATAACTATTGATAATCTAAAAATTCTCCTTCATATCCTCAATATGTTTGAGAAGTATAAAGCATTTCAACAAACAAACCAATATAAATGTTTGCTGACCTTTATGGACCCTAAGATTAAATCCTCTGTTTTAAGACTTATAAATGGTAAAGGTCAAGTTTATTGTTGAAGGCTACGTTCTTCACGGCAATTCTGCCCTCAATCCTGCAATGTCACAGGATGATTGAGCTTTGCCAAGTTCTTGGCCACATTCCTTTGATTGTCCCACCCCCTCCAATCCCCAAAGCCTCTTAACATCCACCATGATCCTGCTTGAAGAAGCTCCATCTCTGGTTCACAACCCCTGCAGGTCAATGTCCATTTACTGATCTGCTTTATCTAGTCTGGGTGTGTTCTCACACTGGAAATGGAACCTGGTGGCCTGTTCAGAGGAGCTGCGTGGGGGCCATCACACCCACAGCAACCATGGTAGAAGAGTTTGTGCACCTGCTCAGGGAAGGAGCCTGGCCACACCCACCCAAAGCCCTCAGTGCCACTGCCCAGAACGTGGATGGATGCCCGGTGACCATGTGAACCCTGCCAAGTAATCTTGTGCTCCTGAGCAGGCCTCTCTTATTCCTCCTCTTGAATTAATAACTTAAGGTGACAAATTAGAAGTAAAACTAGGGTCTTTTACAAAGCTCAGCTTCTGCTGTGCAGCTTCTTTGTGGCCTCAGAGGTTGCTCCTCTGGTCAGTTCTTGATCAGACTCATGTTGAGTCTTCTCCTCTTGGAAGCTATTTAACATCATTTCAATTGGAGCCCTTGCTTAAAGCTGAAATGGGGTAATTTCTCTATAGCAAATTAGACAGTGGAATCAATATACATTCATATTTCACTGTGAATATATTGATACCAGGTGGACTAAATTACTGGCTACCTCAGGAATTTACAACTGGTTGTCTCTGAATAGGTTACCAACAGAGGCTTTGGAGCTACAGGGATTTAGGTTTGATTCCTGGTTCTACCACTCACTCTTCTGATTGCAAACAAGCTACTAATCCCTCAGGCCCACTGGGAATAATGGCTAGCAGAGTCTGTCTCCTAGGGTCAAAGTGAAGATTAGATAAGAGAATGCAAGCTATATCTTAGACAATGCCTGGCCCACAGTGAGCATTCTGTGGATTGTTTTTTCTATTATTGTTAACATTAAAACTGTTCTGTGGGATTTCTGAAGATGCAAAAAACACCATGGGATGATGTAAAGAAACCTTCCTCTTCAAAAGAAAAAAAAAATCCCTCCTCTGGTCAAACTGTGTTTGCTACAAGCAAGAAAAGATCCAGGATAAGAGTAGTGACACATTGAGCTTTGGAAATTTATAATGTATTTATTTTCAGTTTTCTAGGAAATACTCTAATACCCAGAAGATAAACCCATAATGTCTGGTTTTGCAGATGACAAAACTTTACAAATGTTATATATAACCCCATCCTGTGTATATGTGCAAAATATTATTGCTGCATCTTTAACTGATGGCAAGAAGAACTCTAGGTCTGCAGGGTGTGTGCAATATTTGAGTATTGCCATGGATACAGTATCAATGTCAACCACAAGTAATGTAAATAGGAAGTAGGGGGTTAAGGCCACTAACAGTGACAGAGATTATTCTCCCTTAATACATCATTCTTGGATGAGATTTACAAAATATTTATGAGGCAAGGCATGCTGCTGAATGTTACTTTGGATGCTTCATTCCAAACTGCTTACAGGCACTTTGGCAGAACAGCAAAACATGAGGTCCCAGGTCTGCCACCCAATTGGCTGTGGGATGTTGTTGTTTATTTTCCTTAGTGTCTCCCAGGTTAAAACAAGGTGTGTGTGTGTGTGTGTGTGTGTGGTGATGGGAGTGTTTTGCAGTTCTTGCCAGCATTCTGATTAGAAGTGGATGGCAAACATGATTTCATCTCATATCCAGTGTGATTGAATGCAACTCTAGCTAAGTTAATCAAAATAAAGTTACTTTTTGGAGGTACCAAAATTGGTTAAACCAGGATTTTTTTTCTATTTGTCTTGTTCAAAAATTATGTAGATTTTATTTGTAGATTTCATCTCAACTTGACTTTCATATGGAACAGGGAACTTGAATTGTGTAACCTCAAGACATCCTGGATGTTGTCCCCTCTGGGCTGGCAGAGAACTTTCTTACCCTGGTCACTTCTCCTTTCAGGATGGTTTGATGACCTAAACATGGAAAACAAGAATTGTTTTGTTTTCCCCATAGATAGGCCTATGAAGTATGCAGACACTCTATTCCTGACTGTAATAATAAAAACCTTTGGTGTTTGACATGAAAAACCTAATAAAAAGATCAATGAGAAATAATACCCACTAAGAGAGCTCACATATACAAGCACTTAATTTATGATGTAGGTAACACTTCGAATTAAGGAGGAAAATAGGCAATCAGCTAAATTATTCTGAGGTAAGTAGTTAACTATTTGGGCCTCACTAGTTTGCTGAGGTGGACCTTGAACTTGTGATCCTTCTGCCTCAGCTCCCTAAGGTCAGGGATTATAGGCATGCACTCACCATGTCTGATATAGTTATCTTTTTGGGAAAAAATAAATGTAAATAAACTTAAATTTCACTCCCATCCACAAACACAAATTGTCAGCACAGTATTATATATATATATATATATATATATATATATATATATATATATATATATTACCTACAGGAGTGTTCTTATGAGATGGCTAGAGAGTAGAATGGGAATATGCCAAGATGTAGCAAAATTCTTCCTCCACTGTTATGCAGGATCATAATCGTGAGCAATTTAAATATTTTTTTTAAATAGAAAGCATTGCATTTCCACACAATCAGGATAAGTATTTTTTGCTTTTTTTTTTTTTTTTTGCTTGTAGAAACAAATGTGATATAGAGTGAAGGAAGATGAGGGTGGAAAAGCAGGAAGCGTTCTGATCATGAATGACCTGTGTAGCAGCCTGTTAAGATCCTACAGTCCAGGCAAGTTAGGGAAGGTTTGTTTTTTTTTAATCATTTTATACCAGTGAATTGAAAATGTTTGTTGTACATTGTATGCAAGTAAAGTTGCAAGAAGGGAAAAAGAAAGATTAACAAAGCTCTATATGATGGGAATAAAGGAAAGATTCATCATTTCCTTAAATATGGAGGAAATATTTCTGTGGGCCCATTTAGTGCAGGGGTAATTCTTCATCCCAGAGATACAACAGTGAAGAAGAGAAATGTGGACTGGGGCCTCTCAGGTTGGGTACAATGTAGGTCAGCTGACAAGAAAAGCAGTAATAGGAATTAACTAGAAACAAGTGTCTATGTTGCATTGATCCAGTATTTAGGAATTGTGACCACAAATATCTTCAGGACATTGGATTAAGTAAAGAACAAAGGAGGCAGGGATAATCAGTAAGGTGTGGAAACTATGTAGGGAAAAGGGAGAACCAGAGTATATTTTCCTGATTAAAAATTTTCAAATTTCACCCAAAATCTCAGGGACTTGGGAGGCTGCAACAGGGTTGTTTGCTTTAGGCCAGTCACAGCAGTTTAGTGAGACCCTGCCTCAGAATAAAAATACAAGGACTGGGAATGTAGCTTAATGGCAAAGTGCCCTGGGTTCAAGCCAAAACACTAAATAAATAAATAAGAAAAAAACTCTTCAAATAATAACTAATGATGTTGAAAATTAAACTTTGTACATGATTTTAACCTAAAGAATACTGGTTTATACATATATCCTTGAAAAGAAATTATAGGTAGAACAAAGTAAAACTAATAAATGTTAAGTATTTTTCTTAGCATTATTATAGTTGAGTGAAATATAAATATTGTGTGTGGGAGAATGAGGCAAGCTGCTAAAATTTTGGTGGGAAAAGTACAAACTCAGTGAAAAAGCAACTGATATCAAATCATCTCCACAAAACCCACTTCCTAGAAGCCAATTTGCTGAATCATCAGTTTGCCAAATTCAACCAATTGATGGGGTGTGGTTTTGAGACTTCAACAGGACTGTTAAATATTCTTATTGAACATATTCACTTTTTGTCATGGTGAAAAGAAATTTTAATTTTTTTAAATATCAAACCTAAGGACACTTTAATAATGAGACACATCCCCAGTCCTTTAAATTTTATTTTTAAATTGTGATTACAGGGTCTTGCTTAGTTGCTGAGGGTCTAAGTTCCAGACTGGGTTTGAACTTTGCAGTTCTCCCTCTTCAGCCTCCTGAGTAGTTGTGATTCCAGGTGTGCACCCCCATGCCATGCAGGGATTATGTATTTTTGAAAGTTCACCTGAATGTTGATGTTTCTGAGCCTGTGTTGGGCTGTTCAAAGCTCCATCACCACATGGCTCCATCTGTAGGACCTGGTTTGTGCTGAGTTCTTACCATCATGGGCATCTGTAGCAAGGATTAAGGACTCAGATCGCATGCTCTGAAGCCAAGCTTACTATGAAGAATTCAAACTAGGAAAACAAAAAAGAGATTGGACAATATGTTTAATGACTTAAAAAAATTACCCATGAGATTGGGCCATTTGGAGCTGATTCCTTGGTGTAAATTATGGAGTGAGCTCTGAGGAGATCCTGACTAGAGGGGAGGAATTAATGAGAACAAGGCAGTGTGGTGGGGTGCAGTGGAGTGGGGTGTGGGGATGTGTGTCCAGGTGGTTTTTGGAAGCAGCTTGATGGAGGAGAGGACTAAAGGTCACTTCCTGGTTTGAATTCAGGCTACTGAAAAAAGAAGAAAACAAAGCTGATGGGAATTTTGAGTTATTGGGGACAAAGTTAAAGCCAGAGAAATCAATCTAAGGTCAACCTTTTTATTTGACTGTTAGAAAAACTCACCAAAATAAAATTCTGGTATAATATTGAACAACATGTTTCCACACCAATGCACCAACAAATTAAAAAATATATAAAATAGCAATTTTATAGACAAAAAAGGAAAAATTTATTTTATCTTTGACCTTTAAGAATACCTCATACAAGCACTGTGACTCAGGAACAGGGAGCAGACACTGTTTCCTCTGAGGATTGGTCAAGAAACCTTTGAATTTGGCCTCTTGGGCTTGGCGTATTTTGGAGAGCAGCAGGAGGGTAAAGGATTCCGTGTTCTCATGAGAAGAGAGGAAACCTGAACTTCAGTGGGGAGTTTTCCTCCCACCCAATGTTTCTCTCTTTTTGTTCTTGTGTTGAGAGCAGGGTGAGAAAATTGTCTGGCTCCTTCCTGCTGGAGAGGGACAACAAGTGTGAAAGAATGGAGGGATGGCTAGGGCGGGGGGGAAAAGAGAAGCATGGCTGTAAAGGCCAGGGCGCTGAAGATGTGGATTTCCTTGGGGCTAAAGTCAATGAACTTTCCTGGAAGCCATGGGTCATGGCTAGTCTCTGTCCAATCCTTGTCCTTGCAAAAGGGGGCAACCAGCCAGCTGTTCTGTCAGAGAGCCTCCAGAAGATCCACGAACCAGGTGCGCCACATGATGAGCCTAGGAACACCAAAGATACCTGAAGGCAAGGGGCAGAGAGAAGAGGAGAAGCGATATTAGCTTCTGGCCAGAGGTCCAGTGAAAGGGACTGGCTGAGACAAACCAGTGTTCAGGAGGAGGCACACAAGAGTGAGTGGGCCTAGGAACCGTGGGTGACAGGCTAGTGAAATTCTCAGTCATGTTTCTGTTTTGTAGCTCTAAATCCACGATGGCATAGCTCCGTCCGCTATTGGTGACACCTTCACGTAAGGGACAGGTGTCCTCCAAGGGTGCAGGTAGCTGGAAATCCCTGGCGTGAGGCTGGTTAGAGATCTAATTAGATATCTGGCTACTTGGTCCTGCAGGAATCTCTGATCCATGGTAGAAGGGCCCCAAACAGGAAAATCCCCATTAGAGGGAAATCTGGGGTGTCAGAGGAGGCATAAGGAGTGGATGTAAGGGATATGGGTGCCAGGAGGGTGGCAGAGAAAAAGAGAACTTGACTGAGGCATGTTGCTGTGAGGGTTTCTCGGGTTGAGAATGGTCGTATTCGGGAAGGGGGAAGAAACCCTCAGGTGTGAGATGTGGAGCTTTAAATGACTCTCAGATGTGGTGGAGCATATGGATTTGTGAGAGGAGGACTGTGGAAGGTCAGTCTGGGCTCCCTCTGTTAGAGGCAGCCTGGAAATGTGAATCCATGAAGTCCATTTGCCTGCGGATTCCTGTAGGCAGGTAGCAGTGGGAGTGCACAATATAACCCTCAGGGGGCCCTTTTATTTGGGGGTCAGTGTAGGTGTGTTACCATAAGGAGAGTAATATACCCAATCACCTGGGGATAAAAGGAAAAAGATGTGTGACCTGAAGAGATCAGGTAATAAAGTTTCCTGGAGTTTCCAAATCTGTGTTCTGAGGAAACTAAGGAGGAAATGACTGAGATGTTCTGGAAGAATGCAGGGTGAAGGGTTCACCCCAAGTAGTAGGGTGGGCATGCATCACCAGAAAAGGGGATGTTTGAGTTGGTCTTTTGGGGAGCGCCTGAAGGTGAAACAGGGTGACTGGAGAAGTTTGACCCCGTGGAGATGTAGTTCAAGGGAGAGCTTTGTGTGGGTCTCCTTCAGGGTGAGGTTAATGCATTCTACCTTGCCTAAAAAGGTTGAATAATACAGGGTGTGTAGATTCCAGGAAAGTGGAGAGCCCCAGCAATGCATTGTGTGATTTGAGAAGCTGGAAGATCTCAAGTTTAAGACCAACTTTGTTGGTCTCTGAAACCCTGTCTCAAAATAAAAATAAGAAAGGGTTGGAATGAAGCTATTGTAAAGCCAGTGGAAGAGCTACTGGGTTTATCTGTTACCCTTCTGTAAAATACTGAAAACCCAAGCCACTGGAGGGAAAAAGAAGTGGGAGAAAGAAAAATGGGGGCTACTACTGCCATTTTTCTTCTTTGATATGCCTCACACCTATGTGTCTCTGTGTGTGTGTGTGTGTGTGTGTGTGTGTGTATCTGTCTGTCTGTCTCTGTGTGTGTCCATACTTTGTTCTTGTAGTTTTAAATTGTTTTTTTTTCATTCTATTTGATAGTGACATGTTTTGACTCTCATTTGCTTTCATGTCAATTATTTGTATATTTTTCTTACAGAAGAAAAATAATGACACAGTATTTTATTTTCATCTTATTAGTAACTCTAGTCTCATAAAATCTCTATTCTTTGCAGTTCTATCCTCCACTTTAGGCTTTCATTTTTCTTGCTTTCTGATTTGTGTTGTTGTTGTTGTTGTTGTGCTGGGGATTGAACCCACAGGTGCTCTATCACTGAGCTACATGCCCAGCTTTTTAGATTTTTTTTTTATTTTGAGTGTGATCATTGGAAGAGTGCTTGCCTAGCAAGCTGAGGCCCTAGCTTCAATTCTCAGTACCACCAAACAAACAAAGCCCCCATACAAACACTTGGGGAGTCCTTGGCACTAGTGTTTTAAAACTGCCATCTTGTTGGAGAGGGGTTAGGAAAAGGTCATGTAAACATCCTGCAAAAATGTCAGTATCCTTCATTTGATTGTTATGTTGAACAGTAAGCTCCCTTTGAACTTCATATTATAGAACAAAAAATGAAGGTGGTCATAAAACATCAATACTTGTATCATCTGAATGCTTACTCCCTAATTTATTTAATCTTATTCCTTCCCTACTCTACTGCAAACCACTTAAAGTGTTGGGTGTGAGATTAATGTGAGATGATTTATTTGTACTTTCTCAGTTACTATTCTGGCTGAGCATTTTGCATTACTCTCTTTCTTTATATTTTTGAACTTTTGTTAGACCAAAATCCTTTCCCACCCTTCACATAAGAATATCATGGTAGCCTCATATTTTAAAGATAGGCCCTTAATCCACTTTTTTTATTATTATTGTGAATAAGGTGTGAAGCAGAGCTTCACCTTTAAAAAATCTTAGTCAATGAATAATCTTTTCTTTCTCTGGATGCCTCTAGTATTCCTAAATTTTGATCTTTTGTATTTCCATGTTTTTCAGAAACTTCAGTTGAAGATAGTCATGAGGAAGAAGGAGAAATAAATCAAGAAAGAGGAAAAAGAAAACCTCGGCACAAATTTACAAAAGATGATTTGGAGGCTTAATCGATTTTTTGAACAAAATCCATATCCATGTTTTGGGATCCAGGAGAAGCTGGCCAATCAAATGCATTGTCAAATAGGTGAAATCAATGTAAGTCAAAAGTCTGAAAATTACATTAACATAATTTTTGTAGATGACATAGAAAATATAATTTTTTAAAAAGTCTTATGTCATTTCTTCACATAGAACAGCATGATATTCTGTCATGTATCACTTTAGTGTGTTTGTGAATTTATCATAGGACTTTTATGGAAAAATTGACTATTGTGAGGCAAGTTTGGGAGTAGGCACCAAGTAAGGTGCTCTTGTAATTTTCCTGTGTGGTTTTGATCAGGGTGCTAGCAGTGAAATTCTAGGGACCTAGGAAGATTGAATATTTTGAAGGTGGAACTGATAGTTTTCAGAGATGTTGGGTATTCAGTGAGAGGATTTAAGGATGGTTGTACAATTTTTACCTGATTGGTTTATAAAAGAGACATGAGGAGTTTTTATTAAGATATGTGAAATTTGGTATGTCAGTCAAACCTCCAAGAGGTGATGGCCTAGGGTGCAGGAAAACGGGCTTGGTTTGATTATGCCCCACACATGGCACTGCAGACATTAGTAGGTACTTTTAGGCATTTGTTACATAAACCAATATTTTGTTTTGGAAACTTCTGATGCACTTGGTTTTGTAAAATAGCTATATATTAACAAAATAATTGTTAAAGCTGCACAAAATTTTACCATCTCAGGATTGTTCTAGTATACATTGAAGAGGGTTTTTCATATATCTCTATATTGTCATCATCTATGGGCCAGAAAATATGTTGGCTGTTTGACACAAGGAGGACAATTTTGGAGGAAATAAGAAAGGGAATATAAGAAGAGCTTTGGAAGATACTGGAATAGCAAATAGTATGTAAGCAATGAAGTTACTGTGTTAAAAAAATTCCATAAAAGGAAGCATTTCAAAGGTCCTGCAACTCAGTGATGTTAGACAAATAAGTAGAAAATCTGAACAAGGTAATGACTGGAAAAAAAAAATTTAATTGAAATGAGATACACGTGCTTAGAGGAAGCCCATGTGATCAGAAGCCAGCTTGATCAGGGAGAAGATCATAGGTGGTCTGGATGTGAGAACAGGAGCACCTGCCTTTTGTTTTAATTTTTGTACCCTACTTGTTAACCCCTCTGTCACCACTGACAAATTATGGAATCTTGCACCTCATGTTTCTGTTATTATAATGTTAGAAAGAGAAAATGACAACATGTTTTCAGAGGTCCCAGGTGCTATATATAGTGACAATTTTAAGGTCTTAAATATGTATGGAAGACTACTCTTAACCTAAAGCTTTTCTCAACTTGGAGATGGGTTCCAAGAGTGATGACATATAAAAAGGCTTACAGAAACTCTTGCCTGTGCCCCTCTACAACCCTAGCTCATTGAGTTGCATAGTCCAAAAAGCATTTTCTCATCTCCATACACCCACCTCTAAACTCTGGGGACTATGGCTGGCATTGCAGGTATCCTCCATTGATGCAGGAGAAAAACATGAAGACTAGAGTTGTTAAGTGCAGTTGTTCAAATCACATGTACAATGTACTGCCCAGTTGTAACAATTTTTGCTTGTTCTGTATTTATATTTTAAATACAACAAACTTAAGAATATTCGTACAATACACTGAGTCATCACTGTACCTAAATGGGGCAACTTGAGAAAAAATTAAGGAGTCATGAGAGTGTGTGTAGCGCAGCTCAGGATCTGTTTATTCTAAATACAGAGGTTGCAGAGAGGTTGCTGGACACTTTGAAAAGCCTGGGATCTCATGGATAGAAGGGCTGCTACAGACTGTGGGGACAGTTTGGAATTTGGAATTGGGCAACATTCACAACCTCCATTATATGGAGAACCCAGGTAAAATTTTCTTTTTTGTGTCTACTCCAGGTCAAGAAGCAAGTCAGTGGTAATGCTGAAACTAAGGTTACCTATAAAATACTTGAGTAAAAATAATTTGTCTTTTTTTTTTTAGAATTGGTGTAGTAGCAAAATATCCAGACTACCAGCTAGAGAGAAACAGAGGATAATTGCTGCCAGGAAACCACAGGAGTGCTCTGTCCAAAGTTATCAGGTTTTCTACCACCAGGATGCCCAGAGGCAATCTAACAACAGCACCACTGCAAAGCCCTCTCGCCCCCAGCAGGATCCACCGGGAATACCTGGCTCCTCTGCTATGAAGACACAGAGAGGTCCTAGTGAAGAGGATGGTTCATGTGACTAGATATTCCAAAGCATTAGAAAGTGCTCTGGAGAAGGTTGGACCTATGCAGACCCTCTATAGTAACAGACACAAAGAGAGCCCTTCTCAAATTTAAACAAAAATGTGTTTTGGTAGACACTTCTTGCACAGCCCTGCCTCATATATTTTCTTCCATTTGGAGGTAAGATTCTCTAAGGTGCCAGTGTATGGAGGGTTCTGCAGGCTTATGCTTTCCTCCATGGACCAGTAAAGTATATTCAGGACACAGAATATCTTTCCAGGATAGCCTGGACTCTCAAAAAGTTGTCAGCATCATTGATATCAAAATGGCTTTACTTCTGTGTCAAATCTAAAAACAACAAAGACCAAAAATTATACAAGCTAGGACATTATTAAGGAAGTCATCTCACCCAGGATTGCTTGAGAAAAGTTCACAACATTCTGCCAGAATGCAGCCTTTTAGGAACAGACTTCTGCAAAGAGGCCTGTCCATCAAGTATCTATTTAGCTTTGAACTCACATAATCCTTGTGATTAACCATTGTTTTCTAGAATTGTTGTTTTGAAATTTCTTTTCTACTTCTTTTTAATTTTGCCATTAAAAATCTTCCCCAGCCCTAAGCTCTCCCACTGTGCTCATAGTGAATACACTCAAGCATATGAGGCAGGTATATGCCTGCCTACTACTTCTGTAGCAGGCATATGCCTATTAGAGTGTCATTCCATTACCAATTCATATTTTTGGAAGCATCTTTCTCTGTTATTTAAATAGACACCTCCATCCACCTAAAAGGACACAGAAATACCTGAGTATTCCCCACCAAAGACATAACTTCCATTGAAGCTGAAGCTTCAACTACTGAAATCCCAAGAACCCCTGGAGCCTCCTGCACTGAGATAAGAGTTCTTGTTGAGATTTCATTGTATTTTTATTGTCACCTGGGCATGTCGGTCAATGATATCTGAGTGTGCCCAGATGAGCATTCAGATATGTCAATAAGAGTTTTTGAGACAATCTTCAAAGTGGGGGGTACATGGGTACCTCCCACTTGGAACCATTTTCATAATTTTTGTCTTTAGGACTCAGAACACTTTGAAGTATTCAGAGTTTCCTGTTTCTTCCACAGCTCCTGCAGAAACAGCTCTGCAGGCTGCATCTCTCAAACCACTAGGGGGCACCATTCACACAGTGCCAGTGGAAGAGAGTAACAATTACTTTGAATTTCCAGTTGACTCCTGGGGTGTTTTATGTAGAAGCAGACCAAGGCTTGAGCTCTCTTTGGTAGCACTTCCCATTTTACTCTAACAATATTTAATTACAAAATAGTGTATACTGGTTATAAGTATTTAGTAACACTAGGACTTTTAGAGAAACCTTGCTCTTGTGTTTATTGTACTTTGCCCACCTCCTCACAGCCATTGTGAATAATACAATATGCTATGTTTGTCATGTGTCTCATATTTATTAGAGTGTGCAAGTACAAAATACTATATTTATTAATTTACATAATAAAGCATGTTTTGTCAAAATTCCAAGGTGTGTAACATAAAAACCTTCATTTTGAAAATACCTTCCTTTTTATAATGAGATTGAGAACAGATGGGGAAACAGCAAGTCTCCAACAGGGGAAATCTGTTATTTACACAATCCCTTTAGGTAGTCACTTGGAATGTTTATTGAAATTGCAGATGTCTATCAAGTCTGCTACTAGCTGTTTCCATAAGAAAATGATGGTCCTTTCATAGAGAACACAGAAACCCCAGATAAGAACTTTTATATAAAGTAATCCAGCTAGCTGTGTAAGTTCTCCACCACTATAGTTTATACCTGTGACAAGGCTTATGTGACTTTTTGTGTTTTAAGTTGTCTGGGGATTAATTCCAGGGCTTTTTGACACTGAGCTACTTTCCCCAGTGTTTCTATTCTTTGAGACCTATTCTCACTAAGTTGCATAGGTTTGCCTTGAACTTGTGGTATTCCTGCCTCTGCCTCATGAGTTGCTGGGATTATGGGTGTTGTTGACCAAGCAAGGCTTGGTTCATGGTTTGGGAGGTTTCAGTTCTTGGTCAGTTGGACCTGAAGGGAGACAGTGATTCAGGGTAAAGTAAAACTGACTACCACCAGGAAGACATAGAAAAAATGTGGGAGGGGCCAGGGCCCCATAATCTCCTTGAAGGTCTGCCTCCAATGACCTAAAATTCTCCCTATAAACCCCACTTCTTAAATGTCCCAATATACCCAAATAGCATCACTAAACTTTACCACTTGTAGTTTTAAGGGATTTTTAAAATCTAAGGTTGGCAGAGCATAGTTAAGAATAACAGACTAATGCTGTTATTTTGAGAATGTTCTAGGATGTAATGTCCAGTAAAATATAAAGTTTTAAAATTAGCTTTATAATATAATTCTGAAAATGAAAGAAGAGCTGAAACAGTAATGATTATTCTTGAATTAACATATAGGCATTCACTCAGTAAAAACACATGGACTGGATTTATATGCCCTAATTTTTTAAAAAATATATTTTATTTAGTTATAGTTGGATGTAGTATTTTTATTTTATTTATATGTTGCGCTGAAGATAGAAGCTAATGCCTCATGTGTGGTACATGGGTTCTCTACCTCTGAGCCACAACCCCAGCCCCTGCCCTAACTAAACTTTTGAAAGTTGCATTTGGATTTGGGAAAAATAATTTTTTTCCTCCAATATTATGAGAAAAGTCAACTGGGTTTGTTTTTAACTAACTAGCCAACTAATTCATTTATTTATTTTTAAATTTTTTTTTTTGGTTGTCAATGGACCTTTATTTTAGTGATTTATATGCAGAACTAAGAATAAAACACATGGCTTTTTCTATGCTAGGCAAGCACTCTCCCATGGAACCTCAATCCCAATTATTAACTGAATTTATTTATGCTTTCTGTAGATTTTGAATTTTCAAATACTGTTTTCATTGATTGCAAAATTATAACCCAGTCATATAGTAATCTGCAAAGATTTTTCTTAAAGAAAAATCTTTTTCTTTGAGAAAGCCTAGTAGTTCATCATACTTGTATCCTATTTATGTGTTTCTACATTAAGGTATCTAATACTTCAATTAAAATTTCTGCACCTATTTTCAGGAATTTCCTGACACTCAGGTTTTTGCCAGAACTATCTTTAAGGATTTGGGTCATAAGATAGCTTTAGTATGATTTAGGTATATCATCTCTCTTGCTCGTCTCTAAAATCTTGTGCAAATTTACTTGCAAAACTTTATGAAATGTTTGGATTTTTCAGGGACTGAGTATGACCTTTCCTTTAGAGGAAGATTTTTTATGACTGATTTTGTATTTTTCAATGATTCCCAGTGGTTCTCCTTGAGTCATTTTTTGGAAATTGAATTTTTCCAAGAATATATTTATGAAAGGTATCAAATGTACTGTCATAGAGTTGTTTCAAATAGCCTGGTAACTTTCAAGACTAGAGCAAATGTAGTGGTGTGTTATTTTCATGTTATAAGTTTGTAAAGTGTATGTTCTATTGCACAGGTTTTTTTGCAGGCGAGCTTCTGGAACAGGCTCTGGGGTCTGCTGGGGTGGGGGTCCATGTGTTGGGGGTGGTGATAAGCTAAGTCCTGGTTTCCATCAGCAGATCTCTGTGGGTCAAGGTTGGGTTTCATCAAAAGTCATCTACAAGCTCACAGGAGGCCCACTCTGGACTCAGCCTTTGGTGTCCAAGTTGAAAAAAGTTGCTGGTTGAGAGGTCATGGTGGAAAGTTGGGTTACAGGGCCTCTGTAAAGTCATATGCCTACAATGGATATTAGCTTGTTGACTCCATGAGGGGTTCCCTGCCACCTCTTGAATATGAAAATTGAGATGCTGAAGTGCCCAGGACCAGGCCACATTTCTTGCCTGTCATGTCCTTTTTTTTTTTTTTTTTTTGGGATGCCAGGCACTGTCTGGTCACCTCCTCTAAAGCAGGGCGGAAGCCTTAATTGGAAGAAGCTGTTCTGCTTCTGGAGGAGAAATCAGGCTTCATCCCAGTGAGGGATAATGAAGTATCTCTTGATGGCTCTCAGGTGGGATTCCCCCACTGCCAAACAAAGATCAAGCAGGGTTTGGGGCTGGAGCTGAGGACTGAATCCCTAGCAAGACAGTTGACACTTCACACAGTACAGAAGTCAGAAGTTTGTGTCTTGTCAAAAACTAAAGATGCTTACACTGCCTGGTGTCTCTTAGGTGCTTCATCCAGCTCTACCAGGGGACCAAGGTTCACAGGGATAAGGAAGCCATAAGACTAGGCAGACCTGATACATCAGGATCCTGACAAGGGCACTCTGCTATTTCCTGGTCACCACAGACCTCTCTTTAAAGATCTTTGTGTGCTCCATGTGGAAGAGGCAATTCTAATATCTCCCCCATGTAAGAGGAACCCAGGTGGGTGTATGTAGAATTTTCAGGTGAATAAAGACTTCAGTCTTTGAAGTATGTCATTGTTTGTGTCCTATAAGGTGTGTTCAAAACAAATTCCCGTAAAAAATTTCACAGGTATTTCCATCAACTTGAAGTTGTTCCATGTACGTTTTGGTTTATTTTATTTTATTTATTTATTTTTGGTAACGGGGTTCTTTGTAAATTTTTTAAAAAATTGTTCATTTACTTATTTCAATTAGGTATATATGCCAGCAGAATGCATTTTGATTTACTGTACAGAAATGGAACACATTTTTTCATTTCCTGGTCATACTCTATGTAGCTTTGTACCATATGTGCAGTCATACTTTTACCCAGGGTAATGATGTGCTTCTCATTTCATCATCTTTCCTGCCCCCAAATCCCTTTCTCTCCCCTCCCTCCATTTTGCCTAATCAAAGTTCTTCAATTCTTCTCATCTTCCCACCATTACGGATCAGCTTGCACTTATCTGGGGAACATTTTAGTTTGAATCCATCCCATTTATTGATTCTTCAGTTTTTAATTCTTGCACTATAGGAGTCTTATTAATGAAGTTGGGGCCTAATCTGACATGATGGAGATTTGGGAACAAGGTATCAGGCTTAATTTATAGGTCATTTATTTACTTTGAGTTTAGTTTTGTGCATGGTGAGAGATAGAGGTTTGATTTCATTTTGTTACATGAGTATTTCCACTTTCCCAGCTCATTTGTTGAAGAGGCTATCTTTTCTCCAATGTACGTTTTTGGCACCTTTGTCTAATTCTAGATAACTGCAATTAACTGGGTTAGTCTCTGCTTCCTGTATTCTGTACAAAGGTCTACAGATCTGTTTTGGTGCCAATAACATGCTTCTTTTTTTACTATTTCTCTGTAGTATTGTTTAAAGTCTTGAATAGTAAAGCTACCTGCTTCACTCTTTTTGCTAAGAATTGCTTTGACACCCTGGGTCTCTTTTTTTTCCAGATAAATTTCACAGTGGCTTTTTCTATTTCTATGAGAAACATCATTGGGATTTTGATTGGGATTGCATTGAATCTGTAAAGTGCTTTGTGTAGTATGGTCATTTGACAATATTAAATTTTCCTATCCAAGAACAAGACAGATCTTTCTATCTTCTAAGGTCTTCTTTAAATTTTTATTTTGACACATTAATTTATTTTAGTGTGATCTAGTTTGTATTGTAGGTCTTTAACTTCTTTCATTAAGTTTATTCCAAAGTATTTTATTGTTTTTGGAGGGTATTGTAAATGGGGTGGTTTTCCTAGTTTCTCTATCTGAGGATTTGTCACTCATGTAGAGAAATGCCTTTGATATAGGTGTTCATTTTATATCCAGCTACTTTACTAAATTCATTTGTTAGGTCCAGAAGTTTTCTGGTGGAATGTTTTGGGCCTTTTAGGTATAGAGTCATATTTTTTGCAAATAGTGATAATTTGAGTTCTTCTTTTCTTAGCCATATCCCTTTAATTTCTTTTGTCTGCATGATTGCTGAGTCTAGAGTTTGGAAAAGTATGTTAAGTTGAAGTGGTGAAACAGGGAATTCCTGTCTTGTTCCAGTTTTTAGAGGAAATACTTGCAATTTTTCAGCATTTAGAATGATGTTGGAGCTTAGCATAGATAGCCTTTACAAGTTTGAGGTATGTTGCTGATATCCCTATTTTTCTAATGTTTTGAACATGAAAGAGTGCTGCATTTTATCAAATGCCTTCTCTATATCTATTGAGATGATCATATGATTTTTCTCTCTGAGTCTATTGATGTGATGAATTACATTTATTGTTTTCCATATGTTGAATCAACCTTGCATCCTTGGGATGAACCCTGCTTGATCATGTACTATATTTTAGATTTTCCAGAACTTTATTGAAAATTTTTGCATCTGTATTTATTAGAGATATTCATCTGAAGTTTTCTTTCTTTGATGTGTCTTTGTCTGATTTTGAAATCAGAGTGATATTGACCTCATAGAACGTGTTCAGAATTGTTCCCTGTTTCTATTTCATAAAATAGTTTGAAAATTATTAGTGTTAGTCTTTCTTTAAAAGTCCTACAGAACTCAGCTTTGTATCAATTTGATCCTGGTCTTTTCTTGGTTGGTAGGCTTTTGATGGCATCCTCTATTTAATATTAAGGCCCTTTTGATGATATTAATTTTTCCTGTCTTAGAACCTGAGAGATCTTTCAATTATCTAATGACTGAGCCATATTTCCAGAAAACTATTATTTGTTGTTGTTTGATTTTCTTTGAGACAGATTCTTGCAATATTTCTGGGAGCCTTGTTAAGCAGACTTTGAACTTGCAGTTCTCTAGAGTTGCTGGTATTACATTCGAGCACCATTGTGCCCAGCTTCATACAAAATTTAAATCTTCCTTCAGTTCATGGTAGGTAGGTTACCACACAGTGGTTGAAATACAGTCATTTGAAAATCCAGCTCCACATTTCAAAGGCATATCATAACAAGATATCTCATGAGAGAGTCTGTCCATTTACTAGTCTATTATGAAGATGTAAAAAAGTCAAACTGGGTTTTATAAATCTTGACAGATTAATGGAATGAGAGAACAGAGTGTACAAACAAATGTGGTTTGAGTAAAAGTTGATTCATTTCTTCAGACACATGCAAGATCAATCTATCTGTCATCCATTTTTTTAATCTATTCATCTGTCAAAGACCACATGCATGGTAGATAGGGTGCTCAAAAGGACCACACCTGACATTCTTGGAATGTTGTTTTATTCATAATACATGGACTCACACCACATCTGCTTTCAATAAAAGGTACTTGACAGAAAAATGATTTGGAGCATGTGTGACTCCTGTACAAATTGCAAATGGCAACCTGAGTATGAGAAAGCAAAATGGCCTGGGTGTTATGCAGTGTGCCATTATGCCCATGATGGTGACTGAGCACAATGGAATTGTGGTTAACTTCCTGAGCTTGATTGTAAAATCTGCTGTTAAAGCTTCATTAAAAGTGATGGGTTGCTCTCAAATACTGGTTTTCAGAAAAGACACAGGTACTGCACAATGTCTTTGAGTTGGCTTTAGTGAAGCCTCCCTGATGAGCAGGGGCTGCCACTCCTCACTTGATGTGTGTGCAGGAGCACTCTAGTTCATTATTGTTGACTTGTGGATTGTGAGTTCCTGGCCTCCTTTTCTTCATGAAGTAAAATTCCAAGTGACATTGCCCTGTCCCTAAATGGATGCCTGAATAAGCTGAAAGAACATCTTTGATGAGATTAGTTCAAAATTAGTTTATTTAAGAAACTAACAAAAATGACTTGTAAATCAGGTAGTCTTCAGAATCAGAACAGATTTGAAGAACTGTGGGCAATAACATAATTATGCATCATTGATAGAAAACAGAAGTGATGTATAGAGACAATTTAGTTGTTTACAGCTAAATTGATTCAAATGTTTCCACATAAACAAAAATTCAATGTTAGCTTCCCATTGCTGTGAAAAAATACCGGAGGTAAGCAACTTCAAAGGAGTTCCAGAGGTTTTAGTCCATGATTTCTGGGTCTCAACCCTTTGGCCCTGTGGTAAAGCTGAACACCATGGTGGGAAGCATGTGGTTGAACAAAACTTCTCGCATCATGGTAGCCAGGAAGCAAAAAGAGAACAGAGATGAAAGGTGTGGATCCCAACTTTTTCTTCAAGTACATGGTCCCAAAGACCTAATGCCTTCCATTGTGTTTCTACCTGAAGTTGCCCCCTAAAGTTTCTACCACCTCCCAGTGGTATGACAGCCTGGCAACCCAACCTGGAGCACATGGCCTTTAGAACCATTTGAGATGCATAGCACTCAGCTACTGGGATGGAATTCCATGTTGATTTGGTCTGTTTATTCAATTTTGAAACCTAGGCAAAACCAATGGCTTCCTACAAGTTTTATTTCACAACCCTAAATCAGTTTCTGCACATGAGGTAAACACCGGAGCAAATGCCTTTCCATGATCCTTGAAGTGGTGTGGACCTTAGGTTCTACCTCTCCATTTTAGATCCTGAAAAGAGAACAAGCCTCTTGAAATATTTCAATAAGTTTCAATGTTTTTTTTCTCTAAGTTTCACAGGAAGTATATTTTGATTGACAAAAGGGTCCTTATATGCAATTATAATAAATGTATTTCTGGAAATTCAATAAATATTTTCATGACTCAATTGTATTATATGGTTTTAAAATACAACAGAAATTTTGTAGATCAGTCATTTTTGTCTATGTAGTGCCATGGTAATAAATAACTTCAAACATTACATTAGATTCATAAATAAAATAAAATTGTCATTTGTAAATTAAAAAAGAAAAAAAATATGCCTAATAGTTGATAAATCTTTCTCATTATTACATTTCAATCTACTTATATTTAATTGGTTGATGAAAGTCACAAGACTAAATTGAATTCAGAGCTCTACATTCAACTATTTTTTTAAAGAGAGAGTGAGAGAGAGAGAGTGAGTGAGAAAGAGAGATTTTTTAAAATATTTACTTTTTAGTTTTTGGTGGACATAACATCTTTGTTTGTATTTGGTGCTGAGGATCAAACCTGGCCCGCACACATGTCAGGCAAGCATGCTACCACTAGAGCCATATCCCCAGCCCTAAATTCAACTATTCTTAAAAGACATATCCTGGCCAGGCTGGTCCAATGAAGATATGCAAAGAACATTTTGCTCTCATAAGAGAGATCATGGTTCAACTATTCAATCAGGATTATTAGTTTTCATTCTTGTGCCTGTTAGCTTTCTCTCAGTATAGCAAATACCCCAGATAATCAAATTGTAAAGAAGAAGGGTTCTTTTGGCTCAGTTTTGGAGATTTCACTCCAGTGTCAATTTGGCACTCTGCTTTTGGGCCTGGAGGAAGGCTGCACTTCATGGTGAGAGCATGTGTTCAAAAAAATCTGCTCACCTTATTTCTGGGTTGTGGATCAGTGGTAGTACGTGCCTAGCTTGTGTGCAAGAGGCACTGGTTGGATTCTCAGTACTGCATATAAATAAATGAATAAAATAAAACCAAAAATCACTTGATATTGAGAGCACACCCCCAAAGACCCAACAAATTTCCTCTAGGCCCTACTTCTGAACATTTATCATTTCCCAAGAGCACCATGCTGGGGACAAATCCTTAAACATCTCAGTCTTTGGGGGACTCTCAAGTCCCAACTATAGCAGTCCCGTAAGTACAAGAAAGAATCTTCTGCTTCTTTGTATGGAAGAGTAGAAAAGAATTTTTAAATAGTTTGGGTTCAAATTTCTATAAGACTTTTATGCTTATGGAAGATTCACATAAATTTCACTTTCTATTAGATATTGAAAAACAAAAATAATTAATAAAACACACTAGCATTATGTAGAAGAAACAGGATCTAGGTTACTAAAAAAATCATAATATATGACACCAAAGGAAATGTAATACAAAGATTTCCTGGACAAAAGTTTTGAGCATCCTTTTGCTTCAGATGTGTTTTCCCCTGATTAGGTCAATTTCATCTTCCTGAATGAGGCACCCAGTCTAGGTCCTCATGTCCCCCTCACATTTCATGGTGTCATTTGTAGGGGTATTAGAGGTTATGAGTCTCTTGGTATTTTGTCATCTGGTTAAAATTCTATGAGTCCAGAGAAAGTATCATTTCTTTATTAAAAAATGTGTTTTTTTTAGTTTAATTTTTTCTCTCCTGGAACTAACACACATGGTCCATACACAGACATGTGTGACACACTCAATAAGGGCTAATGTA
Source organism: Ictidomys tridecemlineatus (assembly GCF_052094955.1). Taxonomy (NCBI): domain Eukaryota; kingdom Metazoa; phylum Chordata; class Mammalia; order Rodentia; family Sciuridae; genus Ictidomys; species Ictidomys tridecemlineatus. Next base: position 19,863,249 of record NC_135492.1, on the reverse strand, counting down.
GCTAATTGTTTGTAGCTCCTAGATTACATTAGTAATCCCCCAATATATTATCTAATATTCTCTTTCATCTGAAATATCTTAAACTTATGAGTTGTATACAAATTACATATTGTTTACCTTGTAGCAGCATAGGCAATTGAAATTATTTCTCAATAGAATTTTCAGAATAATCATTGTTTTAAACCCAAGGAGTGACAGGCATGTCAACCTGGCACCCCTACAAATCTTCTGAAGCCATAATTCAAATGAGCACAAGTTATTAAAATAAGAACAGTAGCAAAGTGATACTTCTACCTAAAGTTGTATAACTATCCTGTGTCAAACCCAAAAACTTTTTCTTCAAAGTGGGAACAAAATATGTATAAATGACAGTTCAACCAGGGAAACAGAATCAGTAGTGTGTGTGTATGTATGTGTTTGTGTGTGTGTGTGTGTGTATTTACTGTAGCTTAAACCCAGGTCTTATACATGCTAAGCACATACTTACCACTGGGCTAAATACTTAGCCCTACTTTTTCATGTTTCATGTGGTCATATTTGTCTTCTTTTGCTTTTGTTGCCTATGCTTTTAATGCCAATCCAAGAGGCCATTTTATGTCATTAAGCTATCATTTCTTTTAGGATTTTTACAGCTTTAGAGCTTTATTTAAGTCTATCTTGTATTTCATGTTGTTTTATACATATGGTGTGAAATAAGAATCTCACTTCATTTTTTGCATACGAACATCAATTTTATTTATACTATATGTCCTTTCCTCACTGTGGAGTTGGACATCCTTGTTGAAGACCATCTTTTCATATACACATGGGTTTCTTCCTGGCTCACTGTGTTGTTTCAGTGGTCTGTCTGTTGCTCTTCAAGTCAGTACCATCATTTTTACTGTAGAATAGTGAAGTGTTTAATTTAGAATTAGTGAGCTCTTTTAATTCTTCCATCTTTGGATTGCTTGGGCAATTTAGAATCTCTTGAGATTGCATATGAATTTTAAGTTGTTTTTTCCTATATATACAAATATACCATTGAAATTTTAATAAGAACTGCATTGAATCTGTACAGAAGTGTGGGTTATATGGAAATATTATCAATATGAAGTCTTTCAGCTCTTGAATTTAAGATATTTTGCTGCCCCTGACCAGCGTGGCCAGCTACACTAAGATCACTCGTGTGAATTTGCAGGGACACAAAATAAAACACAGACACAATTTACCTTTACACAAGCTTCAGGACAGCTTCCTTGGCTCTTTTCCTGACGCTCCCCAAAGGGACAACTTGAGAAAGCCACAAGAGGGTGACAAGAGTGAGGGAACATATACAGACGTGAGCTTTTATTGGGGGGATTCTTGTTCTTAGAAACTTCTATTCAAAAAGGCCAGAAAGGGAAGGACTACAAGGGAACAGGTGAGTGTACCTCCCACCTAGGGGCACACCCCTAAAAGAGAACCTCCTTGCTCTCTGACCAGGGGAAAAGACTGAGACACAAGTCATGGCACCACTGTGCCAGACTACAGTGATCTTTCACATCCCTGCGGTGCATCAGAACTGGAAGGTGTGGTCACTCAATGTGACACCCCACAACACCTTTTACTTATTTGTTTTTCATTCCAGTTCTTTCCATAATGTTCTGAAGTTTTGAAAAATTGAGTCTTTTGCCTCTCTGGTAATTTTTTTCCTTATTTTATTCTTTTGTAATATTTATTTATTAGTTGTCACTGTCCACAATACCTTTGATATATTTATTTATTTTTATGTGGTGCTGAGGGTCAAACCTGGGCCTTGCATGTGTTAGGCAAGTGATCTACCTCTGAGCCACAACACCACCCACTATGTCATTCTTCTTTTCTTTATGTAATAAGATTTATTTCTTCAATTCTTTTTTGGAGTGTTCATTTGTAGCACATAGGAACATACGTTATTTTTATCCTATAATTTGATGAATTTTGAAGTCATCTCTGAAAGTTTTGAGAGGAACATTTAGGCTGTTTTTTTCTGTCATCCATAAACAGACAACTTTACCTCTTCTTTCTAATTTGGAGGTCTGTAATTTTTTTTTCTGGCCTACTTGCTCATAGAGCTCTAGTACTCTGTTGAATAGAAGAAGCAAGATGGTGCATCCTTCTTTCCTTCCTTATCTTAGAGGAGAAGCTTCCAGTCTTTTACTAATAAGTTTAGTGTCAGCTGTGGGCTTTTCTTATATAATTTTTATGATGCTAAGACTGATGTCTTCTACTCTTGGTTTATTAATTTTTTCTATCATAAATGAGTGTTGAACTTTGTCAAGTGCTTTCCTCCCCTGAATTAGCTGAAATGATCATGTGGTTTCTGTTCTTCTTTCCATGATTGCACATGTTGAATTATCTTTTATTTCAGGAATAAATTCCATTTGATCATCGTGTAGGATGGTTTATTTGTTTTTCATTTGTGTGTGTGTGTGTGTGTGTGTGTGTATGTGTGTGTGTTATTGATGATCCAACCCAGAACCTTATGCGCATTGGATAAATACTGTCTCCCCTAGTTATATTTTAATTATATCATTTTTATATGCATTATTTTTAATTTTTTAAAATTTCTTCTTCTTCTTCTTCTTCTTCTTCTTCTTCTTCTTCTTCTTCTTCTTCTTCTTCTTCTTCTTCTTTTTCTTTTTTTTCTTCTTCGTCTTCTTCGTTTTCTTTTTCTTCTTCTTCTTCTTCTTCTTCTTCTTCTTCTTCTTCTTCTTCTTCTTCTTCTTCTTCTTCTTCTTCTTTAAATGATTCTGAGTATTAAACTTAGGGTATTGTACTTGGTAGGCAAGCTCTCTGTTGCTGATCTACATTTCTAACCCATACTTTATATCTTGACACTGGGGGTCACTAAGTTATCTATAATGTTCAAGAACTTGTGACCCTTCTGCCTCAGCTTCCAGAGTTGCAGGTATTACAGCCATTCACTTTCCATGGCTTACCTATTAATCTTCTTGGAGAAAATAATTTTAAACTTTGCTCCCATTCCTCAACAGAAATTCTCAATGCTGTATCACAGAGTACAGAGATAATGAGTACCTACGGGGGTGTTTCAGTGTGATGGCTAAAGAGTAGAATGGGCATATGCCAAGATGGAGTAAGCTCCGTGTTCCACACTTTTTCAAGACCATAATGGAGAAAGGGCAATATGATCAAATTTTTTTAAATATACATCAAGCATCATGCATCCAGAGAATCAGAAGCAGTTGCTTTTACTTATTTAGTTTTTAACTTTTTATTTTGGCATGCATAAATGTTTGTGCAAGGGAGTGGAGGAAGGTGAGGCTGGAAAACAGGAAGGGTCCTGATCCTGAAGAACACTGGGTATCAATCTGTTGTGATCATTCAGCCAAGGCAAGTTAGTGAAGGTTTTTTTCATTTGTTTGTTTACCACTATGGAATTGAAAATATCTGGTATATATTGCATGAAGGTGAAGTTGGAAGCAGGGAAAATGAATGATTGAGAAAGCTCTCTATGATGGGAATGGAGTTAAGATTTCATCATGTTATGGGTTAAATTATATGTGCCTTGAGCAGACAGACTCCATTTTCCAGTGGGACTCCATTTCATATAAAAAAATAGCTCTCACAAAAGAAAACTCACCTCTCCCATCCTTCTTAGCAGACACTGTTAAGCAATGCATAGCAGCTGAAACAGTTTTTTCTTATACAATGGAAAATGTTCTTCTTTTAGTCCCCTATTTTTTTGGTTTGGGGGGGAGCATGTACTACTCCCTTAGCTGGGTCATTTTGACCAAGTTCTTATGTTGGTAAAGGTTTGAGTTGCTGGTTGCTCGTAGGTTTTAGTTATTAAAATGTACCCTACCTTCTGCAACGGGTCAAAGATTGCTTGTTGCCCTTGCACCCCTACCATGGTGAATAAAGTTTTGTGTCCTGATTCAAGACTTACCCAGTCATTTATTTTCAATGTGCCTCAACATGTGGAGGGTCCAGCCAGATTTCAGAAGCTTTCTTGGAATCTTGGCTGTGATGAGCTGGCCTCCTCACATGTGACATTTGCTGTGAATAGAGTGCTTTATTATTATTCTTTTAATCTCATTTTAGGTGTTGTTTCTGAAGTTTTCTGGGGAACTTGCATCTCATGGCTAGTATGTCATGCTGCAGCTCATTGATGATTCTCTAGGATGAGAAGTAGAAAAGTGATACTGCATATAAATTGTTGAGGAGATTTCTGCTAAGTGGCATGATTGAAAGCACTGCCCTTTTTACCCTTCTCACCAGCCCCTCCTAGACAAGAATAAGCCTCCTATGTACTCTCCCGAGCTCACTATTAAGACTACAAAGTATGTTGAATTTGTTCATTAAGGAAATTATCATCCTATGTTTCTTAAGAGAGAAAGTACTATGCTTGTGTTTTAGGGAGAACTATATTTCTCGTATTAAGAAACATCCAAAAGCACCAAAAATGATTCCATTCGGGCATCGCTTAATGATTTTGACTAATTCAGAGAAATGTATGAGGAGACATTTGTTGTGTGGACACCATCGGGTGCACTTACATAAACTAATATATCTCTAATGTCAGTAATAACTTGATGACATGCTCGGTGTCATTGCCAGGATATACCCAGTCCGTTCTTGAGCACAGCATTATTTTTCTGCGCATGACTGAGAGTAAAACAACTCTGGGCTCAGTTCAACTGAAATGGAGCCAATGTTGAACCCCTTGAAGTTCCTGTGTTAAAAACTTAATCCTGATGGAACAGCATTGCGAGGTGTAGTCTTTAAGGCCAGGGAGGCTCCACTCCCAGAGTGAGTAAAATCTGTTCTATGGAGTGGGTTAGTTATCCTGATGTGGCTTTGCTATAAGTGAACTATGTTTGTCGAAGGTAAATAAATTCAGGTGTTCTCTCTTGGAATGATTTCCTTGAATTTCTTTTTTATTACATATTTACTAAGCTGTTCCTCTGTGCAAGTCCTGGGTTCTCAGACCTTCTCAAACATTCCAAGGACCATCCTTCGGGATGCATAGTGGATGTATAACTTACCCTCACTACCATTTTTAAATGTGCAGTTCAGTGGCAACACTATATTGTCCTGTATACCTTACAACCAACTGTCCACAGAGCTCTTTTCATTTTGTAAAACTGATATTTCTGTGGTCTGTGGTTGTGGCTCAGTGGTATAACACTTGCCTGGCATGTGTGTGACCCTGAGTTTGATCCTCAGCACTGTATATAAATAAATAAATAAAATAAAAATCCATTTACAAGTAAAAAATATTTTAAAAAGTGGGAGGAGGAAAAAGGAGGGCTACTACTGCCATTTACAAGTAATGAAATTAAAAAAAAGAAAAGAAAGAAAAGAAAACCTGTACTTTGTAATCATTAAACCACAATTCCCCATTTCCTACAGTGTTCCTTAGCCCCTGAACACTATCATATAGTACTTTTGGTTTCTATGATTTGGACACTCGAGGTACCTCATATAAGTGAAATTCCTGGATAATAGAGTCATTTTTAATTATTTTTTTGAGAAACTGCCATGTCGTTTTTTACAGTAGCTACACCACTTTGCCTTCTCACGAACAGTGCATCAGGGGTTCCAGTTCCTCTTCTCCTGTTCTGCAGATGCTTTACTCTGGTTATTTGGTGTGTGGAGAGTAGCCACCCTAATGAGAGTGAGGTGTTATCTCTCTGCAGATTTGAGTTTGGCTTCCCTAATGATTTGTGATGTTGAGCATCTTTTCACATGCTTAATGACAATGGGTTTTTCTTCTTTGGAGAAATGTCTATTCAAATCTTTTTCCCATTTTAACTTACAGTTCTGTGTAAGTTGTGGTTTTTTGTCTTGCTATCAACATTTTGTCAGATAGGATTTGCAAAGGGATTGTCCTAATCTGTAGACTGTCCTTTTCTTTACTTAATTGTATCCTTTAGTTCTTTATTTAGATGTAGTCTAATGTTCTTGTGTGTGTGATTTTGGTGATGTAGCTAAGAAATTATTGCCAAATTCAATGTCATGAAACTTTATCCTCATGTTTTGTTGCAGCATATTTTGTTCATTTTTCTAGTTTATTTATTTCCATTGAGATAATTTTTCCCTGTGGGGTAAAAGGCCCAACTTGATCTTTTGTATGTGGATATCTAGTTTTTCTAGCACCATTTGTTAAATCCTGCCTAGTGTTTCTTTGGACTCAGAAATAAATGTTTCATATTTATTTTCTATGGAAGAATAGCTGCCTTCCAAGTGTATTAGTTAACCCAGAGAAAAGGAGAGGACAGAAAGAGGGAGATGGGTATGAGGGTGTTGAGAGTGTCACCCAGAATCCCATTATTTTGTACAATTATCAATGCACTAGTTGTGGGACATGAGGTGCATGCCTGTCATTTCGGTGACTCCTGGAGCCTGAAGCAGAAGGATCTCAAGTTTGAGGCCGCTTAGTTGAACCCTGTCTCAAAGTGAAAAATAATAAAAAGTTGGATGAAGCTCTAATATAAAGCCAGTGGAACAGCTACTGCGTTTATCTGTTACCCTTCTGAAAAATGCTGGAAAAACAAAGCCACTGGGGAGGGGAGGGGAGGGGGGATAGTACGGGATAGGAAAGGAAGCAGAATACAACAATTACTAATTGGGCATTATGTAAAATTGTGGATGTATAACCGACGTGATTCTGCAATCTGCATTTGGGGTAAAATTGGGAGTTCATAACCCACTTCAATCCAATCTATGAAATATGATATGTCAAGAGCTTTGTAATGTTGTGAACAACCAATAAAAAAAATAAAAAAAAGAAAGAAAAACAAAGCCACTGGAGAGAGATAGAAGTTGAGAAATGAGGGAAAAAGGAGAAATGAGGGCTACAATTGCCATATTTTTTTTGTTTGGTATGTAGTGTGTGTGTGTGTGTGTGTGTGTGTGTGTGTGTGTGTGTGTGTTTGTGTCCCTACTTTGTTCTTACTGCTTTAACATGAGTTTTTTTTTTTCCTTTTGATAGGGGCATGTTTTGACTCTCTTCTCATTTCCTCTCATGTCAATTCTGTGTATATTTTTCTTACAGTAAAAAAAAAATTATGTGACAATATTTTATTTTCATCTTAATAATAACTGCAGTCTCATAAATCTCTATTTATTTATAGTTTAATTCCTCACTTTAGGCTCTCATCTATCTATCTTTCTTTCTTTCTTTCTCTCTCTTTCTTTCTTTCTTTCTTTCTTTCTTTCTTTCTTTCTTTCATGCTGGGAATTGAACCCACAGGTGCTCTACCACTGAGCTACATGCCCAGCCTTTTAGCTTTTTCTATTTATAGTGTGATCCAGTGGAAGAGTGCTTGCCTAGAAATTCTCAGTACCAACAAACAATCAAAGGCCCCATACAAACACTTGGTGAGCCCTTGGCACCATCCTGTTGGAGAGGGGTTAGGAAAAGATTATGTAAACATCCTGCAAAAACTTCAGTATTTTTTGTTTGATTGTTATGCTGAACAATAAGCTCAGTTTGTACTTTATATTATAGACCAAAAAATGAAGGTAGTCATAAAAACATCAATATTTGTATCATCTCAATGCTAACTCCCTAGTTTATTTAATCTTATTCCAACCCTACTCTACTGCCACCCACTTAAGGTTTTTTTGTGTGAGATTGATGTAAGCTTATTTATTTGTACTTTCTCAGTTACTATTATGGCTGAGAATTTTGTATTAGTCTCTTTCTTTATATTTTTAAATTTTTGTTAGACCAAAATTTTTTCCCAGCCTGCAGATCATAATATCATGGTATCCTAATATTTTTAAAGATAGTCCCTTAGTCCTTTTTTAATTATTATTATGAATAAGGTGTGAGTCAGAGCTCCACCTTTAAAAAATCTTAGTCAACACATAAACTTTTCTTTCTCTGGATGCCTCTAGTATTCCAAAATTCTGTTCTTTTATATTTCCATTTTTTTCAGCATCTACTCTTGAAGATAGTCATGAGGAAAAAGGAGAAACAAATCAAGAAAGAGGAAAAGGAAAACCATGGCACAAATTTACAAAACATTTTTTTGGAGATTCTTAATAAATCATTTGAACAAAATCCACTTGCCTTTTGGTTTAATTTTTGTACCTTACTTGCTAACTTCTCTGTCACCACTGATATATTATGGAATCTTGCACCTCATCTTTCTATTATAATTATTTTTGAAAGAGAAAATGAGAACGTGTTTTTAGAGGTCCCAGTTGTTATGTATAATGACAATTTTAACAATCTTAAGCATGTATGGAAGATTATTTCCAGCTCTTAACCTAAAGCTATTGTGAAGTTGGGGATGGGTTCAAGGAATGATCAAATATCAAAAGGCTTACAGACACTCTTGTCTGTGCCCCTCTACAACCCTAACTCATTGGGTTGTATAGTCGAAAAACTATTTTCTTGCGGCAGTCCGGCTGGGCAAAATAACCGGGAGGTGACAAGCAACTTGAAAGTTGAAGCGGGAACTGCTTTATTACAGAACAACAACAGTATATATACCTAACTGATTACACACAGCTTGACTCAATTAGCATCATTCAGATACAGCAATCAGCCAATAAGGAATTCCCACCATCTTAATGACTCGGTGGCGTTGCCTCACAAACCACTCCTCCTGGCAAACTGCCAGGCACCAACTTGACTTGATACACGGCCCCTAACTTTTTCTCATCTCCATACACTCACCACTTAACTCTGGGGACTACAGCTGGCATTGCAGCTGGCAATTGATGCAGGAGAAAAACATGAAGACTAGAATTGTTCAGTGCAGTTGTTCAAATCACGTGTACAATGCACTGCCCAGTTGTGAAAAAAGCTTGCTTGTTCTGTATATGTATTTTAAATACAACACATTTAAGAATATTCTTAAAATACACTGAGTCATGACTGTACCTTGATGGGGCAGCTTGAGAAAAATTAAGAAGTTGTGGAAATGTGTGTAGGGCAGCTCGGGATCTGTTCATTCTAAATACATAAGTTGCGGAGAGGTTGCTGGGAGACTTTGAAAATCCTGGGTTCTCATGGACATAAGGGCTGCTGTAGACTGTGGGGACAGTTTGAAATTTGGAATTGGGCACCATTTACAACCTCCATTATATGGAGAACCCAGGAAGGATTTTCTTTTTTATGTCTACTCCAGGTCAAGAAACAAGTCAGTGGTAATGCTGAAACTAAGGTTACCTATAAAATATTTGATTGAAAATAAATTGTCTTTTTTTTTAGAATTGGTATCAAAACAAAAGATCCAGACTACCAACTGGAGAGAAACAGAGGATAGTTGCTGCCAGGAAACAACAGGAGTCCCCTGTCCAAGGTTATCAGGTTTTCCAGCACCAGGATGCCCAGAGGCCATCTGACAACAGCACCACTGCATGACCCTGTGGCCCCCAGCAGGCTCCACTGGAAAGACCTAGCTACTCTGCTATGAAGACATAGGGAGGTCCTAATGAAGAGGATGGCTCATGTAACTTAGTATTTCCAATTATTAGAGAGTGCCTTGGAGAAGGTGGGACTCATGCAGGCCCTAAACAGCAACAGACACAAATTTAAAAAAAAAAAAAAAAAACATGTGCAAGACACTTCTTGCCCAGCCCTGCCTCAGATATTTTCTTCTAATTGGAGGTAAGATCCTCTAAGATGCCAGTGTATGGAGGGTTCTGGAGACTGCTGCTATCCTCCATGAACCAGCACAGTATCTTCAGGAACAGAATAGCTTTCCAGGATAGCCTGGACTCTCAAAAAGTTGTCAGCATCATTGATATCAAAATAAATTTCCTTCTGTGTCAAATCTAACAACAACAAATACCAACAAATAGAGAAGCTAAAAAATTATGAAGGAAGTCATCTCACCTAGGATTGCCTGAGAAAAGTTCAAAATATTTTGCAGTAATGCAGCCTTCTAGGAACAGACTTCTGCAAGGAGATCTTTCCATCAACTGTTTTATCTTTTATTTCACATAATCCTTGTGATTAATCATTGTTGCCTAGAATTGTTGTTTTGAAATTTCTTTTGTACTTCTTTTTAATATTGCCTTTAAAAATCTTTCTCAGCCCTAAGCTCTCCCACTGTGCTCATAGTGAATATACTCAAGCATATGTGGCAGGTATATGCCTTCCTACTATATGCCTGCCTAGTATTCTGTGGTAGGCATGTGCCTATTACAGTGTCATTCCATTCCCAAATTATATTCTTGAAAGTACCTTTCTCTGTTATTTAAATAGACACCTCCATCCACCTAAAAGGCACAGCACTACCTGAGTTTTTCCCACCAAAGACATGGCTTCCATTGAAGCTGCAGCACCAACTACTGAAATCTCAAGAACCCCTGGAACCTCCTGCACTGGGACAAAAGTCTTTGTTGGGATTTTATTGCGATTTGACCATTACCCTGGCATGTTGGTCTCAGCATGCCCAGGTGAGCATTCAGATATTGTCAATATGAGTTTTTGAGACAATCTTCATCGTTGGGGGTACCTGGGAATTTCCCACTTAAAACAATTTTTATAATTTTGGTCTTTAGGACTCAGAACACTTTGAAGTATTCCAGAGTTTCCTGTTTCTTCCATAGCTCCTGCAAAAACAGCTCTGTAGGCTGCATCTCTCAAACCACTAGGGGGCACCATTCACACAGTGCCAGTGAAAAAGAGGAACCAACAACTTTTGAATTTTCAGTTGACTCCTGGGGTGTTTTGTGTAGAAGCAGACCAAGGCCAGAGCTCTATTTGGTAGCACTTCCCATTTTACTCTAATAATATTTAATTACAAACGGTATATACTGGTTATGATCATTTAGTAACACTAGGACTTTTAGAGAAACATTGCTCTTGTGTTTGTTGTACTTTTCCCACCTCCTCACAGCCATTGTGAAAAGTTCACAGCATTGTGAAAAGACACAGGGAGAAAGAGGGAGGGGCCAGGGCCCCATAATCCCCTTGAAGATCTGCCACCAATAACATAAATTTCCCCCCATAGGCCCCATCTCTTATAATCTGATATGCTATGTTTGTCATGAGTCTCATATTTATTTATATTGTGCAAGTACAAAATACTATATTTATTAAATTACACAATAAAGCACATTTTTGTATGAATTTCCATGTTGTGTAACATAAAAACCTTAATTTTGAAAATATTTTGATTGACAAAAGGATTTTCAGATGCAATTATAATACATGTATTTCTGGAAATTCAATAAATATTTTCAAAGACTCAATTGTATGATATGGTTTTAAAATACAACAGAAGTTTTGTAGATGAGTCATTTTTTGTTTAAATAGTGCCATAGTAATAAATAACTCCAAACATTACATTAGATTCATACATAAAATAAAATTATCTTTTGTAAATTATGAAAGAAAAGAAATATGTCTAAGAGGTGATAAATCTTTCTCATTATTGCACACATTTCAATCTACTTATATTTCATTGTTTAATGAAAGTCACAAGACTAAATTTAATTCAAAGCTCTAAAATCAACTATTCTTAAAAGACATATCCTGGACAGGCTTATACAATGAAGATATGCAAAGAACATTTTACCCTTATAAGAGAGAACATGGTTCAACTATTCAATCAGGATTATTAGTTATCATTCTTATGTCTGTCAGCTTTCTGTCAGTATAGCAAACAACTGATATAATCAAGTTGTAATGATGAATGGTTCCTTTGGCTCTATTTTGGGTATTTCCCTCAAATGGCAATTTGGCACACTGCTTTTGGGCCTGGAGGAAGGTTGCACTTTATGCTGAGAGCATGTCTTGAAAAACAACTGCTCATCTTAGTCCTTGGTTGTGGATCAGTGGTAGCACTTGCCTAGCATGTGTGCAAGAGGCACTGGTTGGATTCTCAGTACCACATATAAATAAATGAATAAAATAAAACCAAAAATCAGTTGACGTTGAGAGCACACCCCCAATGACCAAACAACTTTCCTCTAGGCCCTACTTCTGAACATTCACCATTTCCCAAGAGCACCATTCTGGGACAAATCCTTAAACATCTCAGCCTTTGGGGGACTTTCACTTCCAAACTACAGCAGTCTCTTAAGTACAAGAAATAATCTTCTACTTCTTTGTCTGGAAGAATAGAAAAGACTTTATAAATTGTTTGGGCTCAAATATCTAGAACACTTTTAAGCTTATGGCAGATTCACATAAATTTCCCTTCCTAGTAGATATCAAAAATCAAAATTATCAGTAAAACACATTAGAATTATGTAGAAGAAACAGGATCTAGGCCACTAAAATAAAAATTATCATTTACAACACCAAAGGAAATGTAATATACAACCAATGTAATACCAAGATGTTCCTGGACAGAAGTTTGAGCATCGTTTTACTTCAGATATGTTTACCCCTTATTAGGCTAATTTCTGCTCTCTGAATGAGGCACCCAGTCTAGGTCCTCATTTTCCCCTTACCTTTTATGGTCATTAGTAGAGATGGTAGAGGTCATGGCTCTCTTAGTATTTTGTCATTGGTTAAAATTTTATGAGTACAGAGAGAGTATCATTTCTTCATTCAAAAATGTAGTTTCATTTAGTTTAATCTTTTTTTTTCTCCTGGAACTAACAGACATGGTCCATACACAGACAAGTGTGACACACTCAGTAAGGGCTAATGTAGCTAATTGTGTTTAGCTCCTAGATTACATTAGTCATCCCCAAACATATTGTCTGCTAATATTCTCTGTCATTTTAATATCTTAAACTTACCAGTTGTATAAAAATTACACATTGTTTACCTTGTGGCAGCATAGGCAACTGAAATTATTTCTCAGTAGAATATTCAGAATAATCATTGTTTAAACCAAAGGAGTGATAGGCATGCCAACCTGGCACCCATACAAATTTTCTGAAGCCATACCAAATGAGTACAAGTTCTTCAAATAAGAACAGTAGCAAAGTGATACTTCCATAAAAGGTTGTATAATTACCCTGTGTCAAACCCAAAAACTTTTTTTCTCAATGTGGGAACAAAATATGTATAAATGACAGTTCAACCAGGGAAACAGTATCAGTAGTGTGTGCGTGTATGTATGTGTTTGTGTGTGTGTATTTATGGGAGCTTAAACCCAGGCCTTATACATGCTAAGCACATACTTACCACTAGGCAACATCCTTAGCCCTACTTTTTCATGTTTCATGTGGTCATATTTGTCTTCTTTTCCTTTGTTGCCTGTGCTTTTAATGTCGATCCAAGAGGTCATAAACACATTTTACGTCATTTGTTTCATTTCTTCTAGGATTTTTACAACTTCAGGCCTTCATTTAAGTTTTATATTTCATGTTGTTTTATACATATGGTGTGAAATAAGAATCTCACTTTTTTCTTTGAATATGAACATCAATTTTATTTATAATAAATATTTAAGATCTCTCCTTTCCCTACTGTGGAGTTGGACACCCTTGTTGAAGACCATCTTTCCATATATACATAGGTTTTTTTCTGGCTCACTGTTGTGTTTCAGTGGTCTGTCTGTTGCTCTTCATGTCAGTACCATAGTTTTTACTGTAGAATTGTGAAGTGTTGAATTTAGAATTTGTGAGATCTCTTAATTCTTCCATATTTGGATTGCTTAGGCAATACCGAATCTCTGGAGAATTTATATGTATTTTAAGTTGTTTTTTCTTATATATACAAATAGACCATTGAGATTTTAATAAGAATGCATTGAATCTGTACAGAAGTGTGGGTTATATGGAAATATTATCAATATAAAGTCTTTCAGCTCTTGAATTTAAGATATCTTGCTGCCCCTGTCTAGCATGGGCAGCTGAACAAAGATCACTCATGTGAATTTGCAGAAACACAAAATAAAACACAGACACAATTTACCTTTACACAAGCTTCAGAACACGTTCCCTGGCTTTTCCTGAGGCTCCCAAAAGGGACAGCATGAGAAAGCCACAAGAGGGTGAAAAGAGAGAGGGAACATGTACAGAAGTGAGCTTTTATTGGGGAGATTCTTGTTCTTTGAAACTTCTATTCAAAAAAGGCCAGAAGGGGCAGGACTACAAGGGAAGAGGTGAGTTCCCACCTAGGGGCACACCTCACAAAGAGGACCTCCTTGCTCTCTGACCAGGGGAAAAGACTGAGACAAAAGTAATGGCACCACTGTGCCAGACTAGAGTGATCTTTCAGATCCCTGTGGTGCATCAGGACAGGAAGGTGTGGTCACTCAATGTGACACCCCACAACACCTTTTACTTATTTGTTTTTTATTCCAGTTCTTTCCATAATGTTCTGAAGTTTTGAAATATTGAGTCTTTTGCTTCTCTGGTAAGTTTTTCACTTATTTCATTCATTGTAATATTTATTTGTTAGTTGTGGCTGTCCACAGTACCTTTGATATGTTTATTTATTTTTATGTGGTGCTGAGCATCAAACCTGGGCCTTGCATGCATTAGGCAAGTGCTCTACCTCTGAGCCACAACTCCACCCAGTATGTCATTCTTTTTGTTGCTTATGCAATAAGATTTATATCTTCAATTCTGTTTTGGACTTTTCATTTGTAGCACATAGGAACATAAGTTATTTTTATCCCATAATTTGATAAATTTTGAAGTCATCTCTGAAAGTTTTGTGAGGAACATTTAGGCTGTTTTTTCTGTCATCCTTGAACATTACCTCTTCTTTCTAATTTGGAGGTTTGTTAATTCTTTTAATGGCCTACTTGCTCATAGAGCTCCTAGTACTCTGTTGAATAGAAGTGGCAAGATTGGGCATCCTTGGTTCCTTCCTGATCTTAGAGGAGAGGCTTCCAGTCTTTTACTGTTAAGTTTGGTGTCAGCTGTGGGCTTTTCTTATATAGTTTTTATGATGCTGAGACTGATGCCTTCTACTCTTGGTTTATTAATTGTTTCTATCATGAGTGAGTGTTAAGCTTTGTCAAGTTCTTCCCCCCCTGCATCAGCTGAAATGATCATGTGGTTGCTGTTCTTCCTTCCATGAATGTAGTAGATTGTATTGACTTTCCACATGTTGAATTATCTTGTATTTCAGGAATAAATCCAATTTGATCATGATGCAGGATGTTTTTATTTGTTATTCATGTGTGTATGTGTGTGTGTGTGTGTGTGTGTGTGTGTGTGTGTGTTATTGTGGATCAAACCCAGGACCTTGTGGACATTAGATAAATACACTATTCTCTGGTTATATTCTTATTCCTATCATTTTTTTAAAATGCATTATTGAATTCACTTTGTTAGAATTTGTTAAATATTCTTTTCACATTTTTCAGAATGTGTTTATCTATAGTTTTCTTATACTGTCTTGGGCTCTGAAATCTGTGTAATTCTGACCTCAGAAAATGAGTTTGGAAGACTTCCTTCTTATTATACATTGCTCAATTAGGTTCTGTTTTCTTTTTAAATGTCAGTGTTTCTACTAATAGTGTCCTGGTTTATATACCTTTTCCTCATGTGTTTATTAAATTTTATTTGTTTTGAGAAATTGTTTTCTTTTTTCTTTCTTTCTTTCTTTTCTTCTTCTTCTTCTTCTTCTTCTTCTTCTTCTTATTATTATTATTAATGAATCTGGGTATTAAACTTAGGGCATTTTACTTGGTAGGCAAGCTCTCTGTTGCTGATCTACATTTCTAACACTTACTTGTTATCTTGACACAGGGTGTCACTAAGTTACCTATGATAGTCTAGAACTTGTGACCCTTCTGCCTCAGATTCTGCAGTTGCAGGTATTACAGGCATTCACCCTCCATTGTTGACCTAGTAATATTCTGGGAAGAAATAATTTTCAACTTTGCTCCCATCCCTCAGCAGAAATTCTCAATGCTGTAACACAGGGTACAAAGATAAAAGGTACCTACAGGGGTGTTCTAGTGTGATGGCTACAGAGTAGAATGGGCATGTGCCAAGAGGGAGCAAGCCCCTTGTTCCACACTTTTTCAAGGCCATAATGGAGAACGGGCAATATGATCAAATTAAAAAATAAATACATCAAGCATTGTGCATCCAGAGAATCAGGAGCAGTTGCTTTTACTTATTTATTTTTTAAGTTTTTATTTTGGCATGCATAAATAATTGTGCAAGTGAGTGGAGGAAGGTGAGGCTGGAAAACAGGAAGGGTCCTGATTCTGAAGGACAGTGGGTATCAATCTGTTGTGATCCTTCAGCCAAGGCAAGTTAGTGAAGGTTTTTTTTTTTCATTTGTTTGTTTTCCACTATGGAATTGAAAATATCTGGTGTATATTGCATGAAGGTGAAGTTGGAAGCAGGAAAAATGAATGACTGAGAAAGCTCTCTATGATGGGAATGGAGTTAAGATTTCATCATGTTATGAGTTAAACTATATGTGCCTTGAGCAGACAAACTCCCTTTTACAGTGGGACTCCATTTCATATAAAAAATAGATCTCATGAAAGAAAACCCACTTCACCTATCCTTCTTAGCAGACACTGTTAAGTAATGCATATTAACTGAAAAAGTGTACCTTTTATTCTTATACAATGGAAGATGTTCTTCTTTTAATCCTCCCCTCCTTTTTTTTTTTTTTTTTTTTTTTGGTGCTGGGGGAGCGCATGTACTACTCCCTGAGCTATGTCACTTTGACCAAGTTCTTATGTTGGTAATGGTTTGAGTTACTGGTTGCTTCTGGTTTTTAGCTATTAAAATTCATTCTACCTTCTACAAAGGTCAAAGATTGTTTGCTGCCCCTCCTCCCATGCCATGGTGAATAATGTTTTATGTCCTGCTAAAGAACTGACCCAGTAATTTACTTCCAATATGCCACAGCATTTGGAGGCTTCAGCCAGATTTCAGGAGTCAGGAAGTGGCTCTGGGGCATAAGGGATTCTTGATCCTTGCTTCACAGAGATTGGTGCCATTTTTCCAAAGTTGTGGGATCTCTCTGGGTTGTGTGGTCTGGACACTGTGTGTTCATAGATTCAAGCCCACCTGTGAAATAGGATCTGGTGCAGCTCAGACCTGGAACCGTAGAACTTTTTGACAGGGTGTTTAACACATTGAGCCAATAAATAGAACTTGGGGATGGTCTGATGCCATGGTATTTCAGAAGAGAGTGCCTTGTCCATATCTGTCTCTTGCTTGTTCATGTCTGTCTCTGTTGCAGACAGTGTCCTCTGACTGTTCACCCCAGCAATTTCTTTCTTTTTATTTTTGCAGATTGGACTCATAAGGAACACAAAAAACCACCATCCTCTGACTTGAGTCCTGCTCAGCACCCTGTCAAATTTTTTACTTTCACCTTACTTCTGTTTCTACTTATTGTTATAGCTTTGTCATGGGGAACCCAAATCCTGACCTGGCCTGATTGCCACCCACTGGGTGGTGTGGGAAATGGTTAAAAGCCCTAGGCTCCTCACTAAGGCTTGCACTCCTATATACATGGCTGCAAAAAGGCTCAGTAGAGAACTCATGTGAAAATATAGATTAGAAAAAGTCTATTCAACTTCATCCAGGCTGAGACTTAGAAAAAGTCAAAATGATTTTAGAAGTCTCTCTCTCTATATATATTGCACTCTCATGTTGCTTTTCTAAAATTTGCCACCATAAATGTGTCCCAACTATTGGAGTTGGCCCAGAAGGTTTTAAGAACTATGGCAGCACAGCTGATAAAGCTGAAAAATGTCAGGCTAAAATATTGTTACTGTTATAAAAGAGGCAAGAAAAGCTGGCTTAGAAGCATATTAAAAAATAAAACATACATATCTCTCAGCCTCCATCAATCTATAATAATTGCCAAGATATGGGGCCAATGTGTCAATCTTGCAGTGGATACCCAAGCAGAATACTCTTTCCTGAACTCTCTAATAAATCTCACAAACTCCAGGGACAATGCCACCACACAAGGCACAACAGAACCCAATTTTAAAGGAGACAATTCTCTCTCAAAAGTTTAACTGTTAGACAGATGGAAGCAGGCTCCATTGCTGCTTCTTTGGGGAATTTTTTCAGGGAGGGTGTGGACCCAGCCTTTGTTTATATTCTATTACAATTAAAAAATCAAAATCCTTCTTTCTCTTAGTTTTCACAAGCCCTCACTTCTTTTGTTAAATGGTTTTTACATTTGAGGCTACATTAGGCCAGACACCTGGAAGGCTTTTATAATTGTACATATTTTTTGAGCTTATATTTTTATCTGTTTTTCTGACTAATCCTATTTTATCCAACTATGGAGGTTTCGTTTTTACACATTGTTTTGTTCAGAGACCAATTTACAAGGGTTAGCCCTCAATGTAAAATGTTTTAAAAAATCTATAAAGCCTTTGTTTATTGTTTTGTTTTGTGTATGTAGGTACACCATGTGTTTGCATGTCTGTATGTGTTTGGTAAATAATACAGGTTCAAAATTGCTGTCTGTCCTCACTGAAAAGAATTGTACTAAGAGTTAAAAGTACCAAAAGCCATATTTAAGTTTCTAAAAGGTGACTCCAAAGTGTTTGCCCCAGCCATGTTGTTTCAATTCCCCTTTTCTTACAGCAGTAGGCATACCTAAAATTAGAGGGGGAAAATTAAAAAAAAAAAACAATTAAAAGACAGTCAGTGTAGTTGCCTGGTGAAAATATTGGTAGCACTATCTAAGAGATCAGAAAAAAGGGTTTAGTATCAGATTTGGTCAGATCACAGAAATGGAAGCCAGCTTGGATCCAGAAATTGGGAGACCACCTGTGGTAGATTAAAATGTTAATTCCTCCAGGGCCCTACATCCACCCTTACCAAAATAAACTGCTTCTATTTCAAACTGTTGCTAAGTCTCTCCAAGAGGATCAACTTAAAGCTCATTAATTTCTTTGAAGATAACCAGTCCTGAAAGACTGCTGACTTTCAACACCCATTCCAGCCCACAGAATATTCATCACACCTGAGTAAAAAGAGAAAATGTGTGTCCTAAAGAAATAATGAAAGCTCTCATGGCCCCTACCATCCTAAAAGATAAGACTGAAAAAAAAGTTCATAATGTATTTTTCTGTTTCTAGGACTATGTTAAAAGGCCCAAGCTGGAAGAAAAAACACATTTCACCAGTCACATTAATATTTTTACATGGCCATTGTTAGTTGCAGGGCAGGCTCACCTAAGTTGTTTTCAGGTCAGGCTGAACAAATGTTAGCTGCAGGATAACCCATTCACTCAAACTCTGCTCTGTTGGGTTCTTTATCACTTGTTTGCATCAAGTCTGAACTCTCAATCCCACTCAAGGCTGAATAATGGACCCCTACCTGTCTGATGCAAGGGAAACCCATATCTAGCCCCTGCCACTTCTGTCTGAAGGCAGCAAATGACACTACTGTATGATCTAATCACTGTATTCCGCCAAGGCAGCTTGCAGCCCCAGACACCCCATTAGATTCGGGCTATAAATACTCCCTCCTTCTGGGCTCCTCTCTCTTGCTCTTTCTCTCTGTCTCCCTCTCTTGCTCTTGCTCTCCATCTTCTCTCTCTCTCTCTCTCTCTCTCTCTCTCTCTCTCTCTCTCTCTCTCCTTTCTCCTCTTTTGCACTGCTACAATAGAGATCTCTTGGTCATTTCAATTGTTGTGGTCATAGGTGTAAATGTACCCTACCTGCTGCACAGTGTCAGAGGTTGCAGAGGGGACTTGCTTGCTGCACTTCTCACGTGCCATGACAAATAAAGTTTTATGTCCTGCTTCAAGGCTGACCAGTGATTTAATTAAAATGTGCCAGAATAATGATTGCCCGACTGGAAGAAATATTTCTGAGGGCCTGTTTAGTGCCAGGGGGAACACCTTGTCCCAGAAGTATGATGAAGGTCAATGCAGTCTGGGGCTCTCAGGTTGGTACAGTGTAGTTCACCTCTCAGGAAAATCAATTATAGGGATTTAATTCTGACAAGTGTCTATTTTGCATTGATCCTGTGAGATTCTGCATTCAAGGATTGTGACCAGGAATGTCCTCAGGTCACTGACTCAATAATGAACAAAGAGGAAGGGATAATCAGTGTGGAGACTTTGTGAGGCACAGGGGACACCAGAGGATAATTTTCTGACTAAAATCTTCAAATTTTACCTAGAATTTCAGGGACATGGGAGGCTATAACAGGTTGCTAGGTCTAGGCTTGTCACAGCAGTTTAGGGGGACCCTGCCTCAGGACAAAACAATAAAAAGGATTGGAAATGTAGCTTAGTGGCAAAGCAAACTTTGGTTCAAGTAAAAGTATGAAATAAAGAAAAGACTTTAAAAAAACTTCAAGTAATGATGATTAAGTATGTTGATAATTTAAGTTTGTACTCCATTTTGTCCTAAAGAATACTGGTTTCTATGTATCCTTGAAGAGATTAGAGGTGGAACAGAGAATCTACTAAAAATTATTAGCTATTTTTTAGGATTATTATGATTAAGTCAATTAAATGGTGTGATGTGGGAGAATGAGGCAAGCAGGTAAAATTTAGGTGGACAAAATAAAAATTCAGTGAATGGTCAAGTGATATCAAATCTTCTCCACAAAATTCAATGTTCTGCAAGCCAAATGTTGAGTCATCAGTTTTCCAAATGGAGTGTGGTTTTGAGACTTCCACAGGAATATTACATAGCCTTATTCAACATGTTTATTTTCCATCATGAAACAAAGAAATATTATTGTGTTGTTGTTGTTTTTAATATTGAACCTAGGGGCACGTTGCCACTGAGCCTTCTCCCCAGTCCCTTTTATTCTATTGTAAAATATTTAGACATGATATAATTTAGTTACTTATGTTCTTACTTAGAATTAGACTGGTCTTGAACTTTAAATCCTCCTGCTTCAGTCTCCTATTTGGAATTCCAGGTATGCAGCCCATTCTATGCAGGGATTATGTACTCTTAAAAGTAGACCTGAGTGGTTGGGACTTTTGGCTTGATGGAACAGTGCTTACCTCATGGTTGTGAGGCACTGGGTTTGATCCTCAGTACCACATAAAAATAAACAAATAAATTAACATAGTATGTATATATAAAAGTAATAATAATAATTAAAAAAAGCAGCAAAAAAAAAAGAGTTTATCAGAATGTTGTTGTTTCATAGCCTGCAATTTTCTCTTCAAAACTCCATTATTGCATGGCTCCATCTGGAGGACCTGCTGTGTGCTGGGTTCTTACCTTCACAGACATTTGTAACAAGGATGAAGGATTTAGGTCACATGATCTGAAGCCAAGCTTCACATACAAAGAAGAAGCTCATATTAAGCTTATTAAGGAGAAGAGTCCTTGAGTATGAGAATGCAAACACTATAGTGGAAAGCCATCTCTATTCCAGGAACAGGGTAACCATGTCAAATATCAGAGCATATGCCTGTAACACTTTCTGCTGAAATCAGAAAAGCCAAGATAAACCCAGTCTACATTTGGCTTTCTCATAAACTGTTTATTTGAATTATGAATTAGTAAGTTTTCTGGTAGTTTATAATAATTGATAGCTTGGTAATACTTGATAACTTAAATACATTTAAGAAAGACAGGAAGCCAGAATTCAAAACAGTAATTTCAAGTTAACTGCATAGATGTAGGCATGGAAGAAGCACTGAATTCACTTTTCTTGATTTAATTTTGAAAGTCCTATAAAACGATTTTGAGTAATGCCAAAATGCATGTAGATATGAAAATGTTATTCGTACTTTAACTCACAGCATACTCTACAAAAAAAGATAAACCATACAACCATCACTGAATCACTAGGATGAAGGCCCAATGGTAAAAAAAAAAAAAGTTTTAATATTTTTGTTCACAACTAACCTTTAATCTCAAAGTGTAGACAGAAATGAAGACATGAGGACACTTCCCTCTAGATTTGCGTCATCCTCTGTTTGCTGTTTAATACATGAAGATGCTACTTACCTTAACAAATATCAGTTTAGAAGAATGGCCTGACTTAAGCAACTCTCATCTTATAGCACACTCCTTGGTCTAAAAATATTATTTCTTTCTCTTTTGGTATAAAGGAGAAATATTGTTAAGAAATGCATGTTTTCTCACCTCTAATAAGAAAGGAGGGTTTCAGTTATTGAATTTTCTACAGTCCAGGAAACCACAATACTCAGATATATACGTGTGATGTGGCAGCCATTTGCCACATGTGGCTAATGAGTTCTTGGAATGTGGCTGATCTACATTGAGAAGTATAAGAAGTGGAAATAAGTATAAGATTTGAAAGTTTAATGAAAAATACATGTAGTTAGCTAACAATTTTTATTGTTTTTATATTAGAATAAGAATATTGTGGATATACTGGGTTAAAAATATAAAATAGTTTTTTTGGAAATTATAATCATAATTTTATTATGTAATAAAAATTTTAAATTATTTCATAACTTACATTATTACAAAGTACCAATTATTTGTGATGACTTAATAATTATAATAATTTATAAATGTATTTATAAATTATTATAATTATTAATTTTACTTTTTTACTTATGACCTCTAAATGTTCAGTTGCATATATATTTATCATTTTATTTCTTTCAACTATGATGCTATAGAAGATTGTCTACTTTTTCTAAAAATCTAGCTACATCAAAATTTCTGAACATAAGCTGGATGTGTTGTTGTGTACTTTTAATGCTGGTGACTCAGGAAACTAAAGAAAGTTAATCACAAGCTTAGTGCCAGACTCAAAGACTTAGTGAGATTCTGGAAAAAAAACTTTTGAAGACAACTGGAGATGTACTTAAGTAATGCATCACTGGTGTCTATCCCTGGAACCAAACAAACAAACAAGCCTCATTTAGCCAGAGTATGAAGTTTATGGTACAAAAAAATGTAAAGTATATTCTCACTATATTATTTGCATTTGTGAATCTGTCATTGGCATTAATATAATGAATAATTGATATAACATTATATTCAGCATTAAATACTTATGTCCCCTTGTATAGCCAGGTCTTTTTGCACATAGAAAGCTCTGTCTTAGAAGGAATATAATTAATATTTTGATATTTTGAGGTACTATGGGCTGAATTGAAATTTGTTTACCTTATACTCAGAGGCAGAGGGGTCTGAGCTTCGTATTTTTTTCTATTCAGATAAAAATTATTAAATCAGATGTGATTGGAGTGATAATTATTAAATCAGAGCAACAACCAAAAAATAGAGGGCATGCTTCAAAATCTGGGAGACAAATCATCCCTGTCTCAGGCAAATTTCTTGATCCATCTCCAGGTTCTGTGATGCCTGGGTGGCTCTGTCACAGTCCTTTTTCCTATGACTTTCAGGGTCTAGAGTATTTTTTAAAATGATAAGTCTGCAGGGCTGGCAATTATTAAAACAAAAGAAATGAGCTGAGTAAAAGTAGTCAGAAGTAATTGTGGGAATGTGGACTTTTCAGAGGTCACCTTTCTAATCTTTTAACACTACTCTAAATTTGATAGATTTCAATATACTCCCACCTCTGACCCTCAGAATGGGGTTGACAGTCAGGATTCTACTTTTTGTCCTGGGCCAGATTGGTGACCTCTGCCTGGCCTGAAATCAACTCTGTAATTTCTTGCCTACACCACTTCAGAGTGAATGTTAAAGACAAGATCAGGACATGAGAATTTTGACTAATGTACATAATTTATATTCGGAAGGAGCTGTGGTCAAGGAAATTTCAGTTTCTCTTTCCTTACCAGGTGGCATCCATTTTTAAGTGTGTTTTCCAAATGTGTGGTAAGCACAATTTTCCTAAATATCATCTTTTATTAGCTAAATCACTATATTATGAAGTATAATTCCATGAAACATTTCAAATAGCACATAGTTTTAATTCATCTTTTTCTCTTAGTTTTGGATGAAATTTTAAAATGTGAGTGTGTGTGTGTGCATGCTTGTGGTTGTACTTTTACATGAGAGGAATATGTGGATATAAAATAAAACTCTTTAAAAAGTATTTGTACCTAATGCCAGGTGAGAAGATGCCTGTTCATAATTTCAGCATTTTAGCAGGCTGAAGCAAGAGGATCAATATATTGAGAATAAAAAATAACAAGGGGAGGGAGATGTTGCTCAGTATGTAGACACTGCTGAGTTTAATCCTTAGTATTAAAATTAAAAATATCTTTTAACTTTCTATTTGTCATTCATAAGCATAGATAGTAAGTTAGTGTGATGTCTATTAAGTATCTGCCATGTCTTTTAGTGGCCATGGTGTAAAAATTACACGAAGCTGACGCAAGGTGCCCACAGGTCCCATGTTTGTTGAATTATGTAGAAAATGCCAACCAGTGTGCAATCCTCTCTTCCTTCAGAGCAGCTTGGATCAGGGAATGAAGCACCTTGTTGGACTAGCTGAATACTCTAGATTCTCTAGAGATTACACAAATATCCTTTATAGGCTATTAAGGATTTCTTTTTAGAAGGAAGAGCGAATAAATAAGGTGAAAGAAAAGTGGACCAAAGGAGGTTAGAACATTTGTATCTTCCTGGGCATATTAGGACATGCCAGTAATCCCAACTACCTGAAGTTTGAGAAAGAAAGATCAAAGTTGAAGCTTAGTGTAGCAACTTAGTGAGGGACTGTCTCAAAAAAAAATAAATAAAAGTCCTAGAATATGGCTTAGTTGTAGAATGCCCCTGAACCAAAAAAAAAAAAAATCAAAATTCAAAATGAAGCATCATTTACCCTGAAGCCAAAGAATACTTAGGAGTTTTAAGAAATTTGTGTGTATGTTAGTTTGGGCTGACATGAGATGGCTCAATATTCTAAGGATTTCACATAAAGGAAATTATGTAGAGAATACCAACCTGTTTTTTTTAAGCAAATATTTTCTTCTTATCCCTGAATGTAAAAGTGTTCAAATATATATATGTAGTTTTTTTCTGGAAAACAATGAGAATATTCAGAATGAGTATTTGAAACAGCATATTTAAAATAGTGAGAATCTTCTAAATCATATTGGGAAGGGGGCTCTTTTGTAGCAGAATAGAAAAATTGGAGGTAATATCTTCAACCAGTTATTTTCTAAAATGGCCTATATATGTCCAATTTTCCTCTGACATTTTTTTTATGTTCTATGAAAGGTTTCAATTCTCAACTTTCATATTTATACAATTTATAAGAATCTGGTATACATAAGTTTGTTCTTTTTATCAGAATTAGTAACTTGATTGAGTAGATGTAATGACCCATAATTTATAGGAAATGAATAATAAATATAAATATTGTTCTATTCTTGGGCTTGAAACTGGCACCCCTGTTAGTAAAATTTGATAGTA
The DNA here is from genome assembly GCF_052094955.1 of Ictidomys tridecemlineatus. Classification (NCBI taxonomy): domain Eukaryota; kingdom Metazoa; phylum Chordata; class Mammalia; order Rodentia; family Sciuridae; genus Ictidomys; species Ictidomys tridecemlineatus. The sequence goes on along the minus strand of NC_135492.1, from coordinate 19,838,119 downwards.
ACGAACACCAAACTTGTGGGATCTGTACTAGATGGTATCAGAATTATTAAACTAATAGTTGTTTAAATATTGGTTGATTTGCAAGTTTGCACATTTGGTATCAAAAGTGGTTGTAGAGTCAGGAGTGGTGGCACAAACCTGTAAGCATAGTGATGTGGAAAAATGAGGTAGGAAGAAGGTAAATTTTAGTCCAGAATCAGTAATTTAGAGACCCTAAGAAACTTTAAGCCCACTTACACAATTTAAATAAACCAAAACTTTTTGAAATGCATTTCAGGGGTAGAGTGCCCTTGGATTAAATCTCTAATTAAATAATAATAATAATTCTCTTTCAGAAGAAAGACATCACATATCAGAATTTTAAACTAACTTCATGTATGTGTTGGTTCAATAGTGATAATTGAAACCCTGGAAAAAAGTATTTCCATGCTGTCAGAGAGGAGTTTACGGTGCCAAAACCTTTCAGAATTTTTTATTAACTGCTTAGTATTCTCATACTTTCTACTTTAAATTGAGCCAAGTGAGGATACAGTATCACAGTGAGAGTGGTTTTACAAATTTGGGAATGTTAAACCTGATGTGTCAGTTTTCTTATGAACTGAGAGATTAACAGTCTATTCACTTAATTCGTTTTTTATTTTTATTTTTTCTTATAACATTGTACCATGTAATTCAATTTGACCCAAGCACCTAAGAGTTTTGTAATAGTTTGATAATTAAAAATTTTATTCTTTGGTTTTAGAAGTGAGTTGTGATGTTGTGGTCTGCATAAGTAAAAGTAATTTTTAAAATACAGTATAGATTTATGGTATATTTAAATAATGAGAAGATAGACAACTTTGGAGATAACCATTCAAATAAATATATGGACTGTTGAAAGTTTTGGTGTGTTTTTTAGTGATCTCTTATGTCTTCTACACACTAAGGTGACCACTGTTATATAAGTATAGCTATTACTTATAATTTTACTATGCATGTCTCAAGTATCATTGCTTTGTTTGGTTGTGCTTCTTTTAAATATTCAATAACTAATTGCAACTATTATTTATCCTTTGAAATTATGTTGGGTATTTTCTCACTTTATTGCTTCAGTGTTTTGCTTCACATGTGCTGCTTCCTGGGTTTCATTATACAAATATTATCCACCAATTTTACTACTTACAATGAATTATTGGGGCTGCGAATATAGCTCAGTTGGTACAGTACTTGCCTTTTATGTACAAGGCCTTGGGTTCAATCCCCAGCACCACAAAAAAGAGTATCTTATTGAATGGTTGACATCACTACCATATTTGTAAGCCACCTCCTCTAACTCTCATTAAAATTTCCATGAAATTAAACACTATGTCATTAATCATATGGTTTATGTGATATATATTTGTTAATTTTTATTTCAGGAACCATTGACATTAAGGGATGTGGTCATTAAATTTTAGGAAGAGGAATGGACATGCCTGGACTCTTCTCAGCAGACTTTATATGGAGATGTGATGTTCGAGATCTGTAGAAACCTACTCTTTATTGTTGATCCTAAATTTCATTCAGAACTTCTAATTCAAAACCAATATCTAATTTTTTAACTGTATATAATATCTTATGCCAGCTTCTATTTTGCTTGACAAAGTTTTAGTTTCTTGTTTTTAAGACAAATATTGGGCATTTGTTTATGTAGAAAAAAATGTTAAATATTTTTCTTCATGTTTGACTTATCATTTCTAAGTAGTGCTCACAAAGTAGAGAATAAAAATGGTTTGAAAGTATTTTAGTTTTTTTTTTTTTCTAAAAAGAATGATTGGGAAAATAATTGTTTAGAATCTTATAGAGTGTTTTATCTTTATTTTTTTTTCTACTGAGAACAACATTAAAAAAAACTTCTGTAGTTACTAAGAAAATAACAAAATGTGACATATTTTATTTTCCATCAAAAACGTCTTGCTCTCTGTAAATTATCCTTGGTCACCTTTCTGTCCCCAAAGAAATAACTTTGGTATTTGAAGAGAAAACTGACAGTAGACATATATCAAAGTGGGTAGGAATCAATGAAGCAAAGAATACAGATAAGCGGTTCAAATGTTAAAGAGGAATTCACATTTTAAAATGTTAATTGATAAGCTAAAATCTGACAAAATTATTTTTTTCCAATCTAGGTTTGTTTCTGTTGCAACAATTAAAGAGCATTTCATGCTGTATGTTTACCATGCATAACAATTATTTAAGCTCCTTCTTGTTCTCCAGCGATCTTGCTATATTCAAAATAACAAAACATTGTAAAAAAAAAAAAAAAGACAGAGAGAAGAGGCAGGAAAGGTGGCATAATGGCAAGAAGGCCAAGCTCTCAAGCTTTGTTTGTATCAATAGGTTAATTTAGGTCTTTAGTATCACTACTACATATTGTTCATTTTATTATTGGCAGGTTAGTAACTTAGCAACATTATGAATTTTATTTCTCTGTTATATACTAAGTTGCAGTGTGCAATGTTAGGAGTTTTGTGTAGCTCTTAAGAAAGTCCATTGTATAAACTTCCTTTATGTGTCCAGGTTTAGGTTCAGTGAAACATTGTGGTTATTAATAAAGAGAGTTTCTTTATTCCCAGAAGCTGTGTTCCAGAGATCATACTTGAGGCTGATAACACTCTAGTTCAGAGCATTTTCAAGCAGGGAATTGCGATAGCAGCTTGACATTGTCCATGTATTTTATTATTTTACTAGTTCCTGAAGAAATTGCAGGGCATTCTAAGGGTGGGAAACAGAGTGCCTATTACACCTGGGAGTTCGCTCACCAGAGGAATGCTTTTCTGTATATTTCCACAATCAGAATTTCTACAGAGTATTCCACAATGCCTGTGAGGATATTTACAACCTGACATTTACTAGTATTTGGGGGATCCCTAGAAAATTTGCTCATTTCCAAATATTTCTAGGTAAACCATTGTAATATATTAATATTATACAAGTTTCTTTAATATAATTTAAATATTTAATCATTCAAAATTTTCTCATCAGAGCTTTATATGAATGCTTATAGTGGAAATTCTGTGAAATTTTTCTGCCATGTAATGAATAGCAATATTTCACAATACCTGCTTCTAGTGCTTATGAAAGTATAGCTGATCAATGTGGTTTAAAGATGAATTTTTAGAGCTGCAGCTGTAGTTTAGTGGCAGAGGGCTTTCCTCACATATGTGAGGTACTGTGTTTGATCCTTAGCACTACATAAAAATAAACAGATATAATGAATGCATTCTGTCCACCTATTACTACAAAAAAAGTTAAAAGAAATATTTCTATTGTAATACAATTATCCAGAATTTTGTTGGTTACATTTTTTGAATTCTTGTGTTTTTTTTTTTTTAGTTTCACTCTATAGAGAGCTTTAGTGTTGTTCATTAGGTTTTCTCACATCAGTGATATTATTTTCATTTTTATATCTATATAATTAAATAGAAATTATGATGATTTGTTACTTTAGGAAAACATTAGTTGAAGTTAAACTACATGTGAACCATGTGCCAATTTTCAATCAAGTTTTCTATGATTTTACTTACATGTATAAATATCACCCCTTTTTATATATGATTTTTATATAGTACCTTGATTGTTTATAATCAGTTCTTGTGCTTAACCATAAAATATATCTAAGTTTTGATATATATACTGCATATTGAACTCAGAGGTTCTTATAATATTGAGCTACATCATCACCCCTTTTGACTTTTAGTTTACAATAGATTCTTGCTAAGTGGCTGAAGCTGAAATTCTATTTCCATGCCTCAGCCTTTTTTTCAAGTGGCTAGAATTAATGGAGTATTCATTATCTCTCTAAATGTGAATCTGTTCTTTTTTCTAGGAGTAAGACTTAAGCATTTTAAAGGTACCATAAAGATGTTTCTAATTCTGTTTTCCTTTTATGTATTTGTCAAATTTTTAATTGTGATCAAAACTGTAACTTTATAACTTTCCTGAACTTACTGTCTTATATATTTTTAATTTACTAGTCAGTAGTGGTTGTTTAAAATGTTTTGTAAGATTTTTTTTCTAGAAAGTATTTATCATATAAAAAATAAGTTCATTTTTCCTCCAAAAAAGTACTCATTGTCTCACATTTTCATCCCTGATGCCATTATTTTTGGTCTCTATATTTGGCTACAGTAGATATCTTTCATACATATAATTACCTGGTAATTTTTTTGTGAATTACTATTTCACATATTATACTATCTTAAAAGTTGATCATTGTAGATATTATATAATTTCTTATCTTTGTAAAGTTTTAAAAATTTTTATAGTTCATTCAAAATTGCCTTCATGCAGACATGTGAAATGTAATTTGATTGGCTTGCCACATTGGTTTCTATTGAATGTTTTTTTATTGAGAATAGATCTGTAAATATATTTTGATTTGACCATCAAGTTGAGGGCTAATTGTTGTGCTTCCAGTTTTATTACTCATGTCTTCCTCATTTTACCTCAAGTTAACATAAATCTTTTGAATATTGTAACTTTTATTATATTTATGTAAGGAAGCATTTTTTAAAATTTTAATATGTGTAGTTATGTATGCATCCAGGATATTCCATAGAATTGTTCAGATAGCTTATTTTGTACATGCAAAAATAATATTGATTTTTTTTATTGGTATTACATGGACTTCATAGATTACTTTCCATGCTATACGCTTTTTTTTTTTCTGTAGCAGATGTGTTTAACTTATGAGCCACATCTATACCCCTTTCTTGGGAAGGGTAATGGGGATTGACCTTAGGGGCACTTTCCCCTAAGGTGCATCCCAAGCAGCCTTTTGTATTTTATTTAGAAAAATGGTTTCAATCAGTTGCTTAGCACCCTGCTTTTGATGAGGCTGGATTTGAAATCACAATCTTGCTGTCTCAGACTCCCAAACTGCTTGAATTACAGGTGTGTGTTATCACACCTGGCTGGCAGCTGTATTTATGTTTTATTTTGTTACAATGTCTAGATAGATTGCTTAGGGCCTTTCTTAATTTCTTAATTTGGATTTAAACTCATATTCATAAATTTTAAATATAACTTTTGCTTTTGATTTCCAACTTATTATGTTATGTTAGAATGCAACTTCAACACTGTAATAACTGTTAATGTTTGCTTTGTGCTTTTAACCTGATCTCTTGGGAAAAATATTCCATAGACTATAGAGAACATTGCCTCTGTGAACCGAAATGGCTCTTAAAGTTTTGTTTTTTTTTAAGGTTCTTTTATTCCTCGGGTAATAATGCAATGCTATTTTTTATTCTTTGCATTTTTAGGGGGTTTGATCTCTCCTATTATTACTTTGTTGCTTTCTATGATGTTGAATTTTGTCTGTGTTTTCTTTCTGTATATGTAAAACATTATTTGAATTACAAATAAATTCACTATGATTGTTTTCTAGTGATTTGACATATTTATTTTTATATAACATTATACTTTTTCTCTTATTTATAGGAGTTTTATCAACAATTTAAATGTATTATTTGTTTTATCCTTTTGTTTTTAGTCTTTTTGTGACCTTATATCTAAAGAGAATCTTTTGTAGATTTACATCTGACATAGTTAACATTTTTAGGTTTAATCTTGTTAGTCATATTGTGTTTTGATTAGTTGTTTCTTCAAAATAGTTTATTGATACTTAATTTACTGGTGAGGAAAAACTTACGTCTATAGTTTTGAAGTTGTGTTTTTTTTTTTTAATTTTTTCTACTTTTGAAATATGCCTTAATTTGTAGTTCATACATTTTTGTGGTGGTATTTTATTTTTTCTATTTTTTAATCTTTGATGTTTACTTTTTCATTACTTTGGATTCATTTAAGTACTTAAAAACAGTAGAAATAAATTGGACATAACATTCTTATATTCTTAAATGAATATACAACCAGTGTAACTCCACATACTTCACCACCAAAAGAATAGGTTGTTACAATTTATGAATGTATGATATGTGAAGATGCATTCTACTGTCATGTATAACTAAAAAAATATAATAAAAAATAAAGTTCTTAGTTTGCACTACATTGTAATTTGAATTAATTTTGGTTTCCTAAAACAATCATTGTCTTACATGTGTTGCCATGATTTGTTATTGGTGTCACATGTACTTTCCTAATTTATACTAATTAACAAAGATTTATGATAATTTTTATGCTTTAGTTTTCCACATTCTATAGTAGAATGAAATATTTTTGTACAATAATGAAAGCATAATAAAATATATATTTGTATATATTTTTCTTTTACACAGAAGCTCTCAAATATTATATAGTTTTTGTTGTACAGATTTATTCTAATTGGAAATATTTCACTGATTATTTCTCTTACAGCAGGTCAAGAAGTAAAGCAATTTTTGAATATTTCATATCTTGAAAGATGTATTTTTCTTAAAGTTCAAAAAATGGTATTGGTAGATAAGGTATTCTATGTTCATATTTTCTATTTCTTTCAACATACATACCTATATATCCCAATTCCTTTCTGGAAGTCTTCTGCAAATAAATCAACTGTTAATCATAAAAGAATATCTTTGTAAATATAATTTATTTTTTATATCTTTTTATATTAATTTTTCTTGAAGAGTTTTACAATTTTGATTATAAATTGATTAACTCTTATTTATTTATTTATTTATTGAGAATTTAACTCAGGGACACTCAACCATTGAGTCACATCATCAGCACTATTGTGTATTTTTTTTAGAGACAGGATCTCACAGAGGTGCTTAGTGCCTCACTATTGCCGAGTTTGTCTTTGAACTCGGGATTCTCCTGTCTCAGCCTCCCGAGATGCTGGGATTAAAGACATGCACCACTTTTTCCAGCAAGCATTACCTGTGTCTTTTAATTAATTCTAGCCTTTGATATATTTTTTTCTCAAATTTTTAATTTTTGAGACTGTGTGTTTGTGTGTGTGTGTGGGGGGGGGAGAGGGTGCTAGGTATCAAGACCGGCTTTTTGCATGTGAGGCAAGCAGCCTACAATCTAAAATGTATCCCCAGCCTGAGACATTTTTTAAAGAATATTTCTAGTACATAATTTCTACTTTTTTCTGATTTTTTTTCAATTATCCACATTTTTATTTAGTTTAATAAACATCTTTCAAGTGGTTATTGGGCATTGCTTAGATAATTAATAACATCAATTTTCCAACTGTCAATTATTTACTTGACGTGATTATATCCTTTATTGTGACAGCTCTTATTTTCATTGGGGTTTTTCTATTTGAAATCTGTTAAAGTAGATCATTATAGTAATTTTGGAAAATATTTGGAAGTTACAATGTAATCAAATACAGGTAATGTGCAATGACATATAAATGTAATTTCATATAATTGGGAATCTAAGGAAGTGGAATGCCAGTTTGAAATAAATTTCAGCATTGTTGTAATAAAGTGTCTCAAAAAAAATGTATAAATGTAGAAAGGTCTATGAATGTAGTTTAGTGATAGAATACCACTGTGTTTAATCCTAAGAAATACTCCCCCAAAAGATAAAACAAAATAACTAAATAAGAAATTTATTTCCTGCAACATTTGAGTCACAGGTGGAGTTCAAATATGTTGAAGTGAAGGACTGTGATTGTGATAATATCAGTCAGTTTGAATGCTGTCCTTATCTTTGATGCTACAAAATTTTAAGATGATTTTGAAAGTTCTCACTGCTTTTTTCAGCATATTGTACTAAATTCTATATATTTCTTTAGTAGTAATGGCCTTGAATAATACTGTTCTGTGGCTTTTCCCCAACATTGATAAGGTTTTATATATTTTCAGAGTATATTCACCATAGTGTCCTACGAGGAATAACTTGCTATTTTAACTTTTGCAGGTATTACTTCTAATTCAAACAAATAATTTTCAGAAGAAAAAGAAATAAAATATTTTTTTGCAAAACTTGATAAAAAGCAGGTATGGATACCAAGACAGTTAATACTTAATTAAAAAAATAGAAATTAAAAGAGAGGGAAGTTCAGAAAATTTTTAATAAAAATTTTAAAATTCATGAAAATTATTTATACAGAAAATTACAAATTTATCAGCTTATATTATTCAAACATCTCAGAAGACTGACTTCTAAACTTGTGCCAGCTACTTTTTGTTTGGTTAAAACTTTTAAGTACATTAATTGTAAAATATTTACTACTCAGTATTTTGTGTAAAACCACTTACAATGCACAGTATTTTCAAATGCAAAAACATATCAAACTGCATGTATATTCAATGTTCACAGGCCATTATAAAGCTGAATCTTTAAAATACCTTCAGGAAAATAGTGATTCAATCAGTTTATTCAGCTTTACAAATAACATTAGAATAGAAATGGGCATTTTAGTGAAAAAAAAATCTAAATAGTTTTAAAATGCTTACTAATCAGTTTTGTTTTAACTTTTAATAATCTCTATGTGATCACACATTAGATAACAGTCTACAGATCACTAATACAAAATTGCAATATTTTAACCTGTCTTTTGTATGAAGTAATAAAGAGGTGATTTTCCAGACAATATAGACAAATTCTCTCATTATTTAAACAGATGTATAGTATTTGTACTTAGAGACAAGAAGAATACTTAGATTAATGAGAAATGGAAATGCTACAATAAGCCTTACTAGGACTTGCCATTGAAAAGAACTATTGAGTAATTAAATATGTTTAAGGTGAAGGTTTGATAGGCATTGCTTTTTAAATGCAATAATAATTAATAAAAGAGAAGAGAAGCAGTTAGATCTTTCTAAAACACATCAAATAACCATACAGCTCATCTGTCATGTACAGCAAGTGAAAGAAATGAAAAACTCAGGAACTTCTAGTACAGTTTTTCAGAAATCGAAAAGCCCAAATGGCTTGCAGGAATGCATCACACCCCAAAAGCAGATATGAGAATCTTATGAGAACAGTGTAAGTGTTCGGACACTCTTCTGGGCTCATGCTGAGGGGCAGAAAATATGCCTGGGACATAAGCTATAGGGAGAGTGTGGAGCTACTGAAGAACAATGAAGGACTAAAGCTTCTAATTCTAAAACTTTTAAGACAATTAAAACAGCCACATTAGTGAGGTAAGACCTCCTTTGAATGAGGCATGGCTTACCATGAAATTTTCTTTAGAAAACAAAGACCTATAATGTCTTTGTCATTCCATGATTCTGTCTACTGTTTCAGAAAACCATTTTTGTAGACCCTTCTCCCTGAAACTTGATGGTTTGAGTCAAGGGTGCTTGTAAATGTTCATTTATAATTTTAATTCAACTTGAAGCAGTCTTTGTGTAGTTACCTATCTACTTATGGCTCCTAAGTTAGCTTAATCATTCCAGGTCATGGGACCTCAAGCATCCCACCTGAGTCATTTTATTCTTGGAAAGTGATGAGCCACCTGAAAAAAAAAGGAATATCTGAAATAAATAGTAAAGGAATATGAGACAGGGCCATAACTTATGTTAAAAGTGGTGAAGTACTTTGTAGATTCTCTAGACCACATAGGATCTAAAAAACAATGAGTAAATAATTTTTTTGTTCTTTATTTAAGGGAGTGTACATCAAAGGTAGGAATGAGATTTCAAAAGGAAGAGTCGTTCTTTAAACAGGTTGGTTGGCATTCTTGCAAGTCTCACCCATCTCTGTGATGATAAGTGGCTATGTGGCTCCAATGGATGATACCATCTCCAGTGACATGCTGAATTTAGACAAAACTAGGTAGTATATAACATGTTCTGGATAGTGTCCAACCAGCTGGATTTCAACTATGAGTTCCCAGGTACCAGTGTTGGTGAGGATGTGGGGAAAATGGTGCACTCATACACTGCTGGTGGGACTACAGATTGGTGCAACCAATATGGAAAGCAGTATGAAGATTCCTTGGAAATCAGAGAATGGAACCACCATTTTACACAGCTATCCTGTGGAGCCAACCTAGATGCCCTTCAGTTGATGAATGGATAAAAAAATATGCATTATATATACACAATGGAATTTTATTCAGCACTAAAAGAATAAAATCATGTGTGTGGGGGAGATTATGGTCTTGTTCTCTTGGTTTCTGACATGTAGGGTATAGAGTTTTGTGAGATTCTCACCAGTATCTTTGCCTTTGTCAAATGGGTATTGCAACTAACTTCTATTTTTTGCTGTCTAACTTTTGTGGTTTTCAAAAATGAGGTATGAGATAGAAGTGGATTTTAAGTAGATATTTTTAATGTAGAAGTTCACTAATTACTATTAGAAGCAACAGATGAGCTCAGTACAGTAATAAAATTTAATATCCTCAGTTATTTATGCACATAAGAAAGTAAGTAGCAAACAAAATTAAAGACAGTTCTAATGACCATAATATCAAAAGCAAAATACTTGGGAATTTTTCAAGAAATGTGAACACTTGAACATTTAACATGGCTTGTTTTTAGAAAATATATCATTATCCCTAAGCCACCTTCTTTTTTTGTGGTGACCTTAACTCATAGAAAAAGAATAGGAATTAAAAGTTTCCCCTGTGATCCTGAGGACAGGACTTAGGTATGTCTACCAGTGAGCTCTATCTTAATCCCATTTTTATTTTTCTTTCAGATATTGTCTTCCTAAGTTAGTGAGGCTAGACTCAAAGTTGTGACCCTCAAGGCTTGGCTTCCATGTCAGCTCAGGTTACATGCATGTGCCATCACAACCCTGGTAGGGATTAGGCTTTTTTGTTTTCTTTAGTTGTAGTAGACAGAGTAACTTTATTTTATATATTTATTTTTATGTAGTGTGGAGGATTGAACCCAGTGCCTCACATATGATAGGAAGGTGCTCTCACCCTGAGACCCAACCCCAGGGATTAAATTCTTGACTTTCATATTACAGGTTGGCTCTGGATAATATCTAGGTTTGCAAGCGTGAATAATGTGCCCATTTTGTGAGTAGAAGGTAGAGGCCACAATGAGAAAATGTCTATCATTATCCTTGGAAGAAGAACATCAACTGTGGATTCACCTGCAACTTTGTATTTGATGATTTCCCAGATATTACAAATATAAGCAAGAGATACATGAAAAATCAAGTCTGAAGAAATCAAGCTGCCCCCTAGAGTGGGCATTCTGTGTGGAAAGATATGTAAATCACAGGGAATCTAACACAGATTTCTGAAATAGGTTACATTTGAAGAATTCACATATGGTAAGAAGAAAAGGCCAAGTGAGGAGATGAGGGAAAAACAGATCACAGATGAATAATAAAGTTTCAAACGGAAATCACAAGTTTTGTTTCTTAGAGCTGATAGTAAAGACTCCCTCTAGTATCTAGATCCAGGAAGGAGTCATGTTAGATATGGTGCTCTCACTAAAGTCAGGGGAGGCTGTGTGATACATGCACCATAACCTGTGTTGCAACCATCTAGTGAGGACTGCTCAGGCAGTGGACACGAGTAGGTGGTCAGGACAGAAGTAGAGAGAATTACAGGAAAAAGATACCCCGCTGCAAGTTAGGGTTATCTGGACCCTCTGGGTGGGCACAACCAGGGTGAAAGTGAGAGGAAGAAGCATCTCTTCTACCATCCTGTTCATAACGGGAGAGGAAATAGGATCTGTCATCCCTAACAACACACGTGAAAACTTACAGCTTGGGGTTGTCCTCATCTCATAGCTCAGCTTCACCACTACTGCCAACCCTCTTCATGTCCTCTTGGTATTCACTAACCAACAAAGGGGAGATGGAGAATTGAGACTGGTCTTGCTTCAAGCAAGTGGGCTTGTTACTGATGTAAGCCTAGGCAGAAACCTCTTTGTGTGCTGGGAATCTATGAAGAGCACTAGAGAGAAATGACTGACACCTCAGAGAGGACGACACCATCACCCAGCACCTCTGCTGCAAAACACACCCTCCAGTAACAGGATGAGCAAACCCTAGGCAATACTTGACTGAATGAATGGCAGCTTTTTGTGAGAAGTAGATATGAGAACCACGGCTTGCTTTTGTAAATTGTCAGGGTTTGAAAATACAGCTTAGGATTAACACTTACAGCTATAATATTTATATTACTATTATTTTAAATTTCTCCTGAGAAAAGAAACTAAAAGAGAAATTGTTCTTTAAAGTCAAAAAAGAAGAAGCCCCAGAGGTGCTTCTGTATGGACACAATTGCATGGAGTACTGCATAGAGGGTGTAGGTTAACGGTGTCTGAGTGGCAGGCCACCCCCCTATGCTAGGCATGTGAGTGGCAAACTGCTTACCCCATCGGCACATCTCTGGGCACAAGGCCATGTGTTGCAGTCCCACTCTTTGATTGTTCACTGCAAGGACAGTTAGCAGACATTACATTGGTGGCTGTCTATATTTTGCTTAGGCACTGCCTGAGTACACATGGTAACTGCACAGTAAAATCAGGCCTGCTTCCTGATTGGTCTCTGGAGGACTTGAATAGAGACTCCACAGCCACACTCTACTCTGTTCTGTGGAAATCGTCAGAGATGAGAGAGCCCAAGCACTTTTCTGCAGACCCCAAGCTCTCATTACTGGGAAATCCACACTATCCTGCAGGAGGGTCCATTTTCCCTGACTGATATTGCGATGGAAGTGTCAAGTTTTTGTTTCAGCTTTCCTACTTTATCTTGTTCTATGTGTCTTGGACTCACATTTATCTGTGCATGATAATGACATAAAAAAATTGAATTTTGGAAAAAAATCTGAAAGTGATCAGCGAAGGATGGATTTCAAGTGTCCTGAATGTTCCTCTAAGCAAAATTGAATTTACACATTTTCATTATTATATATTTTAAAAGGTTTTTAGTGATTAAAACAGAATGGACTAATACATAAAAATATTCTTCCAAATTCTTGTTAATTATATTCACAAGCCTATAATTTGAAACCATGAACTGGAAATTACCAACACACTTATTTGAGTTTTCTAAAATATTTAATGCACTTCCTTCTGATCATGGTCCCTTGTTTGACATTTACCAACTGAAAGTTCTTAACCATGTGAGATTCCATTCTATAAAATGAGGTTTTGAACATAGAACCTCATTTCCCTCTAAAGATTTCAAAATGTACAACTACTCAAACCATAATTGTACTATGAGATATGAAGATGACCAAAGCAAGATTATCAGTCAAAATATTAAAACTTATTAATTCCCTGGTAATAAGTATACAAATTAGTAGTGTTTAAAATCTCTATATGACATACCATATGTAAGTTATGTCCCATGAAGTTATTAAATTGAAAAATGAAGAAGTAAAACTGACATTCCCTATAAAAAAAATGAATCATTTTAGCAGAATCTCAAAGAAGCAAATATCTTTAGAAGACAATATCCTCATTACACCATGCAGAACATGTACTTCTGGGCTCGAACAGTTCTTATGAGCCCGGAGGACCATGTTCGGAATTGTGCAATGAAGATATTGTCTTCTAAAGATGTTTGCTTTTTTGAAAAGCAAAGAAGCTACTGGAAAAGCTCACTAGTAGATTGAATTTCCTCCTCCAATGCCCTTTTTATAATCCACACTAACTCTGCTTCTGAGGACACAGAGGTACTTTGTCACCTGAATAAGCTGAGCAGAGCACAAACATTTGTAAGTTTTATGGAAAGGATGTGTTTAAGTTCTGTCTCTGCAGATTTGTAATTTTAATGTCTGTAGAAAGGCAAGAAGTTCTCACTGGAGAACACAGAACTGTGGCTGTCCCAGTGGGACATTTCATCTCTCTTAATTTTATTGTCTTCTCTGATGGATAACAGCAATCCAAGAAATATTGGCTTCAAACTCTTAAAGTTTCCTGGAAACATCTGGAAACGGTTCTTGATTGAGATTATTTTCTCATGTTGATAAGGAAACTTAAATTAGTCTAATTCTGGTCCTAAAATAAAATTAGTCCAAACCTGTCCAACAACTTATAATGCCTCTACTTTAATGTGAGGGACTCCTGACACCCCCATAATTTCCCTGAAGCCCTGAAGTGTGTGATGGGCCCCTCTTTCCTAGTTTGCACATGGGCCACACCTTTTTGGTGTTAGTGATGGTTTGTTAAGTCATCCTTTCCAAAGTGACAGTCCCGTGGCTCAAGCTCTAAGTGTAATATTAAAATTAAGAAAACAAGAGGAAGAGCTATAGGTAACATGTTGTAGAAATCACAGGAAGATGGAATCTAGTCAGAGCCAAGGCAGAGTCCGAGCTGGAGTCCACTCTAAACCTACATGATCAACTCCACCTTCTTTGAGAGAAAACCATGTAAAAAGCAGGCTCAATATTCTGGGTACTGTATATAAATATACATAAAATCATTAAAGCGCTATATTAAAAAGGATCCCCATTATCTGGAGTCAAAAGAAAAGACAGTCATTTCAGGCAGACCCACTTATGTTCCAGTTGTAGAAATCAGAAGATAGATCTTGAACACTGCCATTATCAACAAGTGAAGCGTTAATACAAGCATGATAATGAATGAAACATTTGTATTTTCTAGAGGTAACTGCAAATTTGGACTAAATGGAAATATATAAAATGAAAACTCATATCCACAGACAGAAATTCTACATGGATGGGATGAGGAAGGTTGGAAAACTGACAAAGCAAGTCACAATAATTGCCGAAGTATGAGACCTCCAAGGTCACATGAGAGAGAAACATAAAACAGGAAAAGTGTGCAAGTCATTTAACAAGTATTTCAGCATATGAACAGTTAGGAAAGACACATCAACTGTGGAGGAAAAGTATCCCCTCATGCAGCCCCCATCCTGGACCAGCCACATGAAAGTTTTGTGCCTTTGGTGAATTGGGCTCTGCCTTACTCCCCGGCATAGCCCATTAATCACCAACGTTCCACCTGGAATACTGTCCCTCATATACACTCACTTCCTTGGAGGCTTCTGAATGAGCCACGGCAGGGGGTTGGCCAGTACTCCCAACTTTCTGGAGCCAAGAAGAGCTCTTTGGAGAGGTAGAGAATTGCAGACCACACCTTTGTTGTAATGTGGACATGCTGAGTAATTAGGTGTTGTTGAGTCCAATGTCTTTGTAGCCATGATTTTTCATAGAGAGGAAAATAATTTCATCACTAATTGTGAGGATGAGGACAAAACATACTGAACAAGTGGGTTTCAACCAGTTAAAGAAGGCTCTCTGGGGAGCTGGGCATGGTGATATTTGCCTGATAATCTCAGCAGCTTGGAAGGCTCATGAGTTCAGAGCCAGCCTCAGTGAAAAAAATTTACTAAGCAGATCAGTGAGATCCTGTCTCTAGATAAAATAGGGATAGAGATGTGGCTCAGGGGTTGAGTGCCCCTGAGTTCAATCTTTTCATTGTACCCCCCAAAAAAGAATGTCTGAGGAGTAATTCTCAGGCTTTGGATTCAGAATAGCTTTCATGGAGGTTCTAAAGTGTAGAACTAGTATAGAATATGTGTTATGGGCCAAGCTCTTATTTGGATGTGCATGCATTTGAATCCAGGAATTTATAAATATCTATATAGATTTGATGTTGATCTATTGATTGAATATTTCCTATGCAAGGCATGTATGTGCTTTATTTGAAGTCTGAAATAGTAGATTTATATTTTAAATAATCTGCAGGTACATATTAATAGTCATCAGAAAATCATGCATGTGAAGGTAGATCATTTCATGACTCTTTAGAACATGTAGATCTATAAGGCAAGATAGTAAGAGAAACAATAAAACTGAAAAATTCATAAACTTGGGATGCCATTTAAAAATCTGAGATGAATGTAGGTCCACAATCTGACTTCCATACCAAGACCCCTACAGCACAAAAATTAAAAATCAAAAATTAATAAAAGGGATAGATGGAAACTAAAAAGCTTCTTCTCAGCAAAAGTAACAATAATGTGAAGAAAGAACTTACATATTTTATACAAATCTTTACCACATGTAATTCAGAAAAAGCACTAATGTCAAGGGTAGGTAAAGAACTCAAAATTAACACAAACAACAATAACAAAAACAAATTAAAAATGGGCTAAGTAACTGAACAGACACTTCACAGAAGAAATATGAACCATTAACAAATATATGAAAAAACATTCCACCCATATAGCAATTAGGAAAATGTAAATCAAAATTACTTTAAGATTTTATCTCACTTCAGCCAGAATGGCAATCATTAATAATACAGGCAACAATAAATGTTTGTGAGGTTGTGGGAGAAAAGGAACACTCACACATTGCTCACGAGATTGACTCCAAATTTGTGCACCCACCATGAAATGAAGTATGTAGATGCCTTGAAAATCTAGAATGAAAAACATCATTTGACCCAGCTATCCCTCCCTTCTGACTATGCCTAAAGAAATTAAAAACAGCATACTACAGAAACATAGCCGCACCAATCTTTATAGCAGCACATTTCACAATAGATAAACTGTAGAACCAACCTATGTTCCTTCAACATATGGATGAATAAATAAAATGTGATATATATATTTCTCCCCACCAATGGAATATTACTTAGCTCTAAAGATGAATGAAACTATGTCATTTGTTGGTAAAAGGATAGAGTTGAAGAATATCATGATAAGTGAAATAAGCCCCCCCCCACACACACAAACACAAAGGCCAAATGTTCTCTCTGATAAGTGTATGATAATTCACAATTTGGGTGGGGGAAGAATAGTTATTTAGATTAAGTAGAGAGGAGTGCAGGGAGGATAGGGAATATGGGGATAGAAATGATAGTAGAATGAAACAGACATTACATATAATACGTAATATATATAGATGCTAAAACACTCAACAAGGAAGGGGGAGAGAATAGAAATTCAGTGGATTAGACAAAGTTGGATTGAAGGGAAGAAAAGGGAAATAGGAGTACAAATGACAGTAGAATGAATCAGACACAACTTTTCAATGTTTATATATAAATACACCACCAGGGAAGGTCAACACCATGTACACCTCAAGAATGAAATGCTAACTAAAATTAGTTTTACTCCATGTATAATATGTCAAAATTTGTTCTACTATCATGTATACCTAAAAAGAGTAATAAATTTTAAAACTGACGAGGGAAAATTTGTATACCAAGAAGGTTTGTGAGTTAAAAACTCTTCAATGAATGGTAATGTCATTAAGGTTAAATAAAAGTATAAGAGTACCTTGAGCCCATACAAAACAACAATGGTAAATAGAGTTGCCCAAGTCAGTCTGCACAACTAGCTATAATCACAAAATTTTTGGTTTACAACTCTTTTCTATTTGTTTTACAAAGCAGCACAAGAACAATACTTACAAGTTGAGCAGAGAGAAAACATTACTTAGCAGTGTTATGAATACTATAAATAGTGCGGTGGGCACTCAAAGAAAGCATTCTCAATTTCCTCCCCCATGCAATAAAAAATCATGCAGTTGAAAAATACACTACTTACTGATTAAATAAGACATACATGTGTTTGTGATATTCAGAATGTGGGCAGCTACTCAACTTCGCAGGTCAGATCAAATAGATAAGGAAGACACTCTCTTCACACAAGACAGTGTTTCCGTGAGTAATACTATGAAAGCAAGAGAGAAAGCAAAAGTAACAGACACAGGCAACTGTGTTGCCAGACTAGGAAAACCCAACCACTGAATCTATCTACTGGGGAGTCCCAAAGAGCTTTTCAGGGTCCTGATTGGGAAGTTCTGGGCAGAGCATCCTCTCCACAGGTGAGAGTCTGAAGTCTTGTTCTAACTTGTATTGAAAGTGAGGCTGAATAAATACAGGTTAGAACAAAGAAAACTTCATTCTAACATCTTGCATGACCTGGTAATCCCCTGAAGAACACCAACTCCTTCCAAGAACAGGTCAGATCCTAGAGGAGGAAGTGATACCCTTAAGATGACTAAATAAATTGGGATTCCAATGAGTGAGTAACCGAGCCAGATGCATTGAGAAATCAGCATTTTTTATCTGTTTCATTAAAGATTGCAGACATCATTTAATCAAGAAAAGGGAAGATCTTTAGTATTTTCCTTAGACCTCTAGGACTGAAACTGTTTGGCCATACAAAGAGTTTAAACTCTCATATGTAAAACGAAGCCAGTTTTCTGCATAAAATAATGTGGAGATAAGCATGAAACTTAGATATTTACCCTTTGGAATAAAGAACGGTGTGAATATTATACTCCTAGAACTTATCATTATATTTCAATATTTATTTTCCCCAATAAAGTTAAATGAAATGTTGGTGGGTGGTGTCTTGTTGACCCAAAAGGCTCACATATGAAAAGAATATTGTGTTTTTACTTTTTGAACAGGACTTGTAGATGAGAGTATAGTGTTTTATTTCAATCAAAATTGTGTTTCTCTTTCTGTGGTGTCATGGGCTCTTGGAGCTATAAGATCTGAGGAGGGACATGGTTAGTTTTTAGTATCTTATAATTACTGGGTTGCAGAGGGTTCTGGGAGACCATGACACATGCAATCTATCGTATAATCCAATAAGTATAACAAACAATATATTGTAAATTATTAAGTAGAACCAAAGGGTCTACAAAATCAAAATATACAATGAAATAAAAAATGTGGGGACATAAATGCTTCTATAGTATGTCTTTTTCTTTTTACACTCATCATTTTACATGTTTCTAGTTACCCTTTTTAACTGGGTATCCAAAACTAAAGAAGTGGTCCCAAATTGTAATGTTTTTCCTACACTAGAGGCTAGTATAGTCACCTCAGTGATGAACGTCATAGAATTCATGAGGAACTGCATGGTTTCTTCAGTCCAAGAGTCAGGATGGGCCTATGGACCATGTGGATTCCCCAGGAAACATTAAGACTATTTCCCCCTTCAGCAACCCTCCTTTATTGCCTGAATATGCACGCTGGCTCCTAGTCTCTTGGGTCTTTCTACTCTCCCTGATTGGGAGCTTGTATAATTCTCCAGAGTTGTAGATCCCTTAGGGTATACTGCTACTTTATAAGATGAAATGTTATACTCATAATTCAAACTAGGGATATCTGGGCATTATTTTAGCATCTCTAGGTCCTTCCTATAATTCTCTTACTTTTCCCATAATTAAAAACAAGAGAGTATATGATTTACATAAATAATATTCTCCAAATAATACTTAATTAAACATATGAAATAATTAATGGAGACATTATAGCATTATTTACCCAATAGAATATTTTACTATTGCATTGATCCATTAGCAAAGTGAATAGTGGGAGATGTGTGACCTAATACCATCATTAAATGCATAACAAGGTTAACATTAAGAAATTCACACTTTATTTAGTAATAAATTGCATCTTTAATGAAATATAAGTAAAAATGCTTTGTAAAAGGGGTATGGTGTGCCATGCCATGACCCTAGGAACGTGAGAAGCTTTGCAAGTTCAAAGTCAGGCTCCATAACTTAGTGAGGCCCTATACATCTTAGCAAAACCTACACTAAATAAAAAAGAAAAAAAAACTGATAATGTGGTTTACTGATTAAGTGTCCCTAAGTTTAAGAGGCTCTTAAAAATTTAAATTTTAAATTTCATATAAATCTTAAGAGACTTCTGAAATAATCAACTCTGAGTGTTATTAGTATTTCTCCAGTTGTGAAAAATGAGACTCTTTAGTAATTGTTGATTTATACTAAAATTATTTCCTTTGAGGGATACACAATTCTATACTTGTATTTCCTTATTTCTACAATATCAGCTAAAGATGTTAGGAAAGTTTTCAGCAAATGTCAGAAGCAAGTACCCATTTTCTACATTTAAATTATTTTTTTCACCTAGGTGCCAAATACTTCAAGGGATGGGCCATAGATAAAAAACTTACTACAATCTTTATATTTGTCAAGGTGTTTTTGTAAATATTTTACTATAATCTAAGGTACACTTTGGACAAATCTACTCCACATTTGATACAGATATGAGGTCAAAAATTTTAAAATGTCAGAAATTTGAATACAGTCTTGGACACATTCTTTAGGTTTCTATGTGCTATAAATCCTTCAGTGTTTTAAAAATGTTAGATCAATGGCCAAAAGCTTTACAAAAATTTTTTCACATGTCCTCTCACTCGAATGAATTCTGAGGTGTTCAGTAGGGTGTGAACAACTATTGGAGACTCTGACACCTATTTTACACTTGTATAATTTCTGTGGTATCATTTATCTGGTGTGAAATAGTGTTGAACTGCTGGGAAATAAGGGTTGACTCATCCTCAAAGATACTGATGCAATGTTTTCATTGTAAAGCTTTTCTTCAGTATAAAATCTATAAGGTTTAGTAAGATGTGATCTTCAATATTAAAAGCTTTGCCATTCTTTACATTTATAGAACTTCTCTCTAGTATGGGTTCTCTGGTGTCGAGTAAATGATGATTGTTGATTAAAAGCTTTGCCACATTCTCTACATTTGTAGGGCTTCTCTCCAGTGTGGATTTGCTGGTGCTGAGTAAGTGATGATTTTTGACTGAAACTCTTGCCACACAATTTACATTTGTAGGGCTTCTCTCCAGTATGAATTCTTTTGTGACAATTAAGCTGTGATGTGCTATTAAAAGCTTTGGCACACTCTTTACATTTGTAGGGCTTCTCTCCAGTGTGGATTCGCTCATGCTGAGTAAGTGATGATTTTAGACTAAAACTCTTGCCAATCACATTACATTTGTAGGGCTTCTCTCCAGTATGAATCCTGTTGTGGCAATCAAGATTCGAGTTTATATTAAAACTCTTGCCACACACTTTACATTTATAGGGCTTCTCTCCTGTATGAATCCTGTTGTGGCAATCAAGATTTGAGTTTGTATTAAAACTCATGCCACACACTTTACATTTGTATGGCTTCTCTCCAGTATGAATCCTGTTGTGGCGATCAAGATTTGAGTATGTATTAAAACTCTTGCCACACACTTTACATTTGTAGGGCTTCTCTCCTGTGTGGATTCGCTGGTGCTGAGTAACAGATGATTTTTGACTGAAACTCTTGCCACACAATTTACATTTGTAAGGCTTCTCTCCAGTATGAATCCTGCTGTGGCAATAAAGATTTGAGTTTGTATTAAAACTCTTGCCACACACTTTACATTTGTAGGGCTTCTCTTCAGTATGAATCCTGTTGTGGCGATTAAGATTCGAGTGTATATTAAAACTCATGCCACACAATTTACATTTGTAGGGCTTCTCTCCAGTGTGGATTCGCTGGTGCTGAGTAAGTGGTGATTTTTGAGTGAAACTCTTGCCACACACTTTACATTTGTAGAGCTTTTCTCCAGTATAAATCCTTTTGTGGCGATCAAGATGCGAGTTTGTATAAAAACTTTTGCCACACACTTTACATTTGTAGGGCTTCTCTTCCATATGACTTCTCTGGTAATTTTTAAGGCTTGGTTTTTGACTGAAACCTTTGCAAAATTGTTTACATATGTAGGGGATTACTCCAGGGTGTGTCAACTGCTGACAAATAAGATTTGAGCTTTTATTAAAAGTTTTGTCACATTCTTTGCATTTGCATGGCATATCTCCTGTATGAACACTGTGATGTTGAGTAAAGTTCTTGAGTGCATTGCATTCTTCACATTGGAAGGTCTTCTCTGCAGAATAAATTTTTTGGTGTTCAGTAAGCGTGAAAAAAACTTTAAGGCTTTCCCACACTTTTTATATTTACAGGTCTCTCCTTCATTCTAAATCCTCTGTTATTTAACAAGTTATAACTTTTAACTAAAAGTTTTTTCACATTCTTGAAATTTGTAGAATTTATCACTGTCATAGTATCTGCTGTGTTTTAAAAATATATCAAAGCATTTACCTGCTCAATATCTTCTATACAACTTGGGCTGTCTTTCTCTATAAATTTTCTTGTATTAAGAAAGCTCTGTACTGTGGTTAAGAGCCCTTTTACATATGTTACACTTGCAGGTTTTGTCTTGGCTAAGAATATTTTAATGAACACTAGTTTTTGATCACTGAAGCAATACTTTCCTACATGGTCATCTTGGTAAATTTCCTTTAGAAAAGGACTAGGATTTCTCTATATTCATAAATTTTATCATCAAGGTAAATATACTGGTCATTACTCAGGGTAGAGACATAGCTTATTGTGTGTTACTTATAGCATTATCTACATATTGCTCTTTCCAGAAATCTGTATCAGAATTGTCATTAAGCAATAGTGGGGAAGTAAAAACATTTCTACAATTCTTAATATTGTCCATTTGGGCACAAGCAGAAATTAATCTTTTGTTTCAGAAAAATGGACATTTTATTAAGAAATTCCCAAAAGGATCATTTTGGAAATATATTTTCTGTGCAAATGTTTGACTGGAATTTTAACTCAGTGCTACTTTTATAGTTGGCCAAGTTAAAAACTGATGCATGGTCTGGATTTCAAATTTTACACATTGACTTTCAGTTCAAAAATGGCTGTGGATTTATTCTTAAAGACATATAAAACTCCCCAAAATAATTGGAGTACATTGAATTTGTTTTAAGATATAAATTTTCTCTGGTGTCTTTTGACCATAAATTTTTTATCATAAATAGGGACTACTGATTGATTTTCTCTATTATAATACAATTTTTGAACTTTACTCTCACCTATATTTTCCCATTGTTTTCTTGGTTGTAAACAGTCAAAGTCACTCTTTACATATCTTCCCTCTCTCTCATTTATTCCCTGCTGTGGTAAAATTTCTCGAGGATGATGAGAAGTCATGGCTGTAATAAATAAAAATAACAAACATGTTTACTTACTGTACTGCACTGAGTATATTTTTCAGACATAATAAATTACAGCAAAAAATAACATCAGTAGGAGAGTGAATTATTAAATCCAGTCTATCATTTCTGTAGAAATTTATAAATCAAATAAAAATACACACAGAAAATTACTTTGAAAATTTTTCTAATCATCTTTGTGTTCACACTATCCAAGATGAGTACATTACTATGGAGAGTAATAAAGTAGACAAAAAATACATTTTGTTACACAAAGATTTTCCTACTTCAGAATATATTTTCAAAATCTACTAACTTTCTTCTGTTTCACTAAAAAATAAAAATATGAAACATGCGAATATTTGGGGACTATTCAAAAAGGGGTTCCTGCTTACCAACAGAAAAAAACATGGCTAAATCAACTGTAAGCAAAGTTATGAATTACTTCAAGGGAATAGTCAATTATCATTTAAAAGAAGTTTACTGAACTAAACCAACACACAAAAAACAGAATAAAAATAAGTGAAGTATTGTTAATAGTAATAAGCAGAAATGTATGTTTAAAGACTTTCTTCAGAAAATGTCTCAAACAGTCAGGGGTGGTTGTACATAGCAACATAGGAGGTTGAGCTAGAGCATCAAAATTTGAAGGCCAGACAAAGTAAAAAATGCAAAGTACTAAATCGCCCTTAATTTCTCTTTTTAGTATTAATAAACACATCTCAGAAAATAGGAAAAATGAAACATCCAAGCAGCTCAGTTTTCTCCAAGTTGTAAAGACTAAAAATAGGTGTTAATCCAAGTTTAAAAACTCAGGATACTGAGAGCATCCAAGCAAAAAGATGGGTCACCTAGAAATGTGTAACTATATAACTGTGAAATCCTTAGTCGAATCTTCATAACACAGGAAGGAATTCATTCTATCTATATTCAAGGGATGAAAGAATAAAATTATCAACCAAGACATTATATTCACAGCTCCTACCTTTCAAAAGAGAAGGCAAATGAAGTCTTTAAACATATAAAAATACACACACTATTTATCAACACTGGATCTGTTCTCCAAAAAGTACTAAAAGTAACCCTTCATTATAAAATGTAAGTGCACAACATCATAAGTCATATAAAATTTTAAATATTTCTTGACAAAAACAATTCTATTTTATTGTAATGATGGGTCATAAAACATGTAATTTTGCAATAGAATTTGAAAGACAAAAGCAAAACAACAATACTGTTAATAGGCATATATACCTGAAACAAAAATATAATCTTAAAAGGTCACATATATATATTCAGTTTTTAATAAAGTGAAGTCAAGTTGATACTCATACAAAGTATGAGTAGGAGATTCTTCATTTTTAGAGTTTTTTGTTGGCAAATGCAAGATTCTGATCAAAATTCTGATCAAAACAAAACTTGGATATCTGAATTAACTCTAAATATTGCAATTGTAGATAGTCTACAGGATACTCTAAATCTAAGAACACACACATACTGAAAGCAAAAAGATATAATAATGACACATACAAAAGTGATTGAACAAAACCTGGGCTGTATAAATTATAGTACACAAAACATAGTTTAAGACAGTTATAGGTTATAGAAGACGTTTTAAATTAAAAAAAAAAACTTTGAAAAGAGGCAAAAGAGAGAAAAAGACCCTTTTCCTAGGTTCTGAAATAAGAGTAAATACATTCGTTACGTACTTCATACTTCCCAAACACACAGAGAAAACACTGAGAGGGTTGAATGAAAACAAAGAATCACCGTCATACTAAGAGACATAAATCCCTACTTACTGAAAAGAGAAATACAGTAAAGCAAAATGGTAATTGCAAACCATAAGACTTTGAAAACATTTTGAAACTACTATAGCCTTATAGAATCCCTGTTCTTAAACACAAGTGGGATATTATGCTGGTTAGATCAATTTTATATATTAAAACAAATGTTAATAAATATTTAAGTGATAGTTATTTTGTAACCAACATGGAATAAATATTTGAAGTCAAAAGTGGTAGGGATTTTCAAAAATTTCTAAATATGTGTCAGTTGATTGAACACTAGTCGGCATGATGTTGTTCAAAATTGAAAGATTAAATTTAAAGATGTTTATACTACTTAAAGTTAACTAGAGGCTCCATGTAATATTCATCAAGCTCCCATTGTTAAATTTTTTTTTACAGAGAAATCTATCCTTTAAATTGTATGAATAACCCCCAAAATACAAATAAGATTATTTCCCTGCTAAAAAAATATATTAAAAGTTATAGAATTTATTGTAAATGCAAACATGGAGTTAGGTAGATAGAGTTCTTAGTGAGTGTGGCAATCAGCCCTCACATCAATAGCAAACTAAAAACATTGCACACCAGTTTTGTTACATTGTTATTAAACAGAGCCATCATTGGGGATGTAAACCAAATATCCCTTGAAAAGAATGATGAGCCATATTGGAATATAAAACTACAGAATTTTGAAGTCAAAGAATTTATTCTAATTATATATTTTACAAAATGTATGTACACTAGGTTAACTGAAATGTCACAGAGAGAATACTGCAGAATTCGATGAACATGACATCTCTAAACTAAAAAAGAAGCTTTCTGAACAAAAGAGAATAGTAATGTGATTAGGAGACAGAAATGAGCCCTTGCTTCCTAGGCATTGGTTTTTTTTTTTTTTTTTTGAGATGTAAACTTTGTAGAAATATATTGCATAACAATTGGATTTAATGTAACTGAACTATATATTTACAATTTTGGAGACAATAAGTTTTACTTTGTGGTTTTGATTACACCGAAAATTAACAGATAAAGAGAATGGCAACACTTCTCAAAGCTACATTTAAAATAATGTGGTCTTTATCCTTGAAATAAGAACAAGCTCATCAATATACAAATGATGAGCATGCATGTAATCTCAGCTACTAGGAAGTCTGAGGCCTGCAAATTGCAAATTCAAGACATCCTCAATAACTTAGTGAGAACCTCTCTTTAAATATGAGTGAAAAAGAGCTCGGGGTGTAGTTCAGCATGAGAGCATCACAGCCATCAATCTCCAATACAATTACACATAGAAAACTTCAATTTCTACGTACATGGGCAGAATGAAAAGCCAATCAAGATAAAATACAAAAGTCATAGACAAAAGAGGCTTAATATTTATACAAGCAAAAGAAAATATAATATTTTTGGCAATACAAACAAGAATCATACATAACTTAGTTTGTGAAGCAATTAACTAATATGAGAAAACCCAGTCTATAACATGGAACCTACTGTACACAATATTAAAAAGAGGAAAAACAACCAAATTGTAAATATCCACAGATATATTATTTTACAAATCCTTTAACTCAAATAAAACTTACACCATCTCTCAAAACAGCAGTCTTTGTCCAACTTGACATTCATTCCATAGCAGATAATTTCATAGAAAATCCATTACACATATCAGAAAAAACACTGATAAGAAAATTTTAGTGAAAAAATGTATAATAAGATTAGAGACACTGACTTATGATAGTAATGCATTACAATGGGTAGACCTAGAGGTCTCCAGAAATGTGCAAAACTTTTCTGCAAATAATGGAAGAAGAGCTGGAGTTGTAGAGCAGTGTTAGAGAGCTTGTCTAGCATGTGTGAGGCCCTGGGTTCAATTCTCAGCACCATATGTGGATAAACAGGAAATCCATTAACAACTAAAAACATTTTTTAAGTTATGGAAGAGCTGTCAGATAACATTAACACTCAAAAAGCAAGGGGAGTATTTTGTTGTTAATTTGAATGTATGGAGACATTACTGGAGGAAAAAGAGGATACTACATAATTTTAAAGCACAAAACACAGGACAGGTTTTTCTATGATAACAAGAGAAAGAATTCAAAGCTTCTCGAAAATATTTTCTGCTGGATAATGTCTCAATGTACCTTTTTGAATTTAGGCTTCCTCCTCTACCTCAACTATTTCCTTTGCTATATGTGGGCCACAGGATTTGACATCACTGCATTCCTATAGGTCAACCATATGTCAAGTGAAAGTCATATATCATGCCACCAAAGGAAAACATTAAGGATGAAAGTAAACATCATTAATATTTTCTTGATAGCACCAAGAACTACCCCATCTTTAATATTGAAAGCATAAATCTGCAACACATTCTTGTGGAGAAGTTCCCAAATGATATACTTCAAGGGAAGAAAACTAAATAATGATAATTAGGAATTTTGAAAGAAAGTTATGCTCACCCACAAAGACTAGGTTGCTGTAGTTCTCCAACATCACTTCTCTATATAAATTCTGCTGAGCAGGATCCAGGCATTTCCATTCCTCCTTAGAGAAATCAATAGCCACATCCCCAAATGTCAATGGCTCCTGAAATAAAAATTGTTAGATCAATAGAACATGAACCAAACCATTATTCATTTTATAATTTGAATTAAGAGTTAGTAGAACTGAAAATACATAAGTCTAAAAACAGTATATATATATTCCATATCAGAGTGAAGTGAATATATATATCATAACCCAAGCACTGAATAAAAGCCCAACGCCTAACTTTTCTGCAATCAGTGAATGTGAAATTTGGTGGACATTCCAGATGAAGATCAGACTTGTCAAAGATATTCTTATGAGGTGATTGTGCACAAGGGAGACAAAAAGAGGAGTAAAAAAGCTTTTTAAGACAGTCTGGTTTCTATTCTCTCTGCTTTCTATCCATGAGATAGATTGAGCTCCCCAATACAATTAGTTTCAAGTATCATCCATGACACATTCCCAATGTGTAGAATAATAATAAAATATTAATATTTGGAGACATGTAAAGTGACACTACCACCTTGTAAAAAGACAAACTTGAATTATTTGAAGTTTTATAAGCAGTTCAACAAGTGAATCAATTTGATACAATAAATGAACAATGGGTTACAGAAGACTTTAAGGAGAAGTTTAAAAAATTCTTAGAGGTAAACAAGAACATAGACACAACATATCAAAATCTCTTGGACACTATGAAAGCAGTACTAGGAAAAAAATTCATTGCATGGAGTTCATTCCTTAAAAGAAGAAAAAGTCAATCATTAATCTCATACTTCATCTCAAAGCCCTAGGAGAACAAATCAACAGCAAAAGCAGTAGGAGGCAAGAAATAATTGAAATTAGAACTTAAATTGAATTAAAAGAAACAATTAAACCTTGACAAAAAGTTGGTTCTCTGACAGACCCTATGCTAATAAAGACAAAGAGAGATAAAATTCAAATTATCAGCATGTATGATGAAAAAGGCAATATCTCAACAGACACTACAGAAATAGACAAGATATTTAGAAATCATCTTGAAAATGTATACCCCAATACAACAGAAGACACTGAAGGCATCAACAAATTTCTTAAGTCATATGATATGCCCAGATTGAATCAGGAAGACATACACAATTTAAACAGACCAATATTAAATGATGAAATACAAGATGCCATCAGAAGCTTACCAACCAAGAAAGCCCAGGCCCAGATGAATACACTGCGGAATTAAACAAGACCTTTGAAGAAGAAATTCAAAAATACCAATATTCTTTAATTTATTTTAGAAAATACAGAAAGAAGCAGCACTTCCAAACTCATTCAACGAGGCCAATATCACCCTGATCCCCAAACCAGGCAGGGACAAATGAAAGAAAGAAAACTTCAGGCCAATATCTCCAATGAACATAGATGAAAAAATTCTGAAAAAAAATTCTGCCAAATTAAATACAAAAACATATTAAAATGGTCATGCACCAAGATCAGTGGGGTTTGTCCAGGAATTCAGGGTTGGTTCAACATATAGAAATCAATAAAGGTAATTCATCACATCAATAAACTTAAAAATAAGAATCATATGATCATCTCAAGAGACACAGAAAAACCATTTGACAAAATACAGAACCCTTTCATGTTCAAAAAATTAGAAAAACTTGAGATAACAGAAAAATACCTCAACATCATACTGGCTCTCTACATTAAGCATAAGGCCAACATCATTCTAAAGGGAGAAAAACTAAAGGCATTCTCTCTAAAAACTGAAACAAGACAGGGGTGCTCTCTCACACCATTTCTATTCAACATATTTCTTGAAACACTGGCCAATGCAATTAGACAGAAGAAAGAAAGTAAAGGAATAACTGCAGGAAAAGAACTTAAATTAGCACTAATTGCAGAAAACATGATTCGATACCTAGAAGACCCCAAAAGCACCACCAGAAAACTTCTAGAACTAAAAAAATAATTCAGCAAAGCAGCAGGATATAAAATTAACACACCTTTAATAAAGGCATTTCTGTATATTAGTGACAAAGCCACAAGAAGGAAATAAGAAAAACTACCCCATTTACATTAACTTCAATAGAAGAACACATAGGATACTTGGGAATCAACTTAACGAAAGAGGTGAAAGATCTATACAATGAAACCTACAGAACACTAAAGAAAGAAATCAAAGAAGACCTTAGAAAATGGAAAGATCTACCTTACTCTTCCATAGGCAGAATTAATATTATCAAAATGACCATACAACCAAAAGCACTACACTGATTTAATGCAATTCTGATCAAAATCCCAATGACATTTCTCATAGAAAGAGAAAAAGCAATCATGAAATTCATCTGGAAAAATAAGAAGCCCAGAATGGCTAAAGCAATTAAAAGCAGGAAGAGCAAAGCAGGTGGTATCACTATAACAGACCTTAAACTATACTACAGAGCAATATTAACAAAAACAGCATGGTATTGGCACCAAAACAGGCCAGTAGACCAATGGTACAGAATAGAGGACATGCAGACTAACTCACAAAATTACAATTATCTTACATTAGACAAAGGTGCCAAGAACATGGATTGGAGAGAAGATAGCCTCTTCAACAAATGGTGCTGGGAAAACTAGAAATCCATTTTCCAAAAAATGATATTAAAATCCTATCTCTCACAATGCACAAAACTCAACTCAATTTGGATCAAGGACCTAGGATTTAAACCAGAGACTCTGCATCTAATAGAAAAAAAAGTAGGCCATAATCTTCATCACATGGGGCTAAGCAGCCCCAACTTTCTTAATAAGATGCCTATAGCACAAGAATTAAAAACAAGAATCAACAAACGGGATGGATTCAAACTAAGAAGTTTCTTCTAAGAAAAAAAAAATCTGAGGTGAAGAGAGAGCTTACAACCTGGGAGTAGATTTTTACCCCTCACACATCAGATAGAGAACTAATATCAAGTATATAAAGAACTCAAAATGCTAAGCACCAAAAAAATCCAATAATCCAATCAATAAATTGGCCAAGGACCTGAACACTTTTCAGAAAAGGTTGTAGAATCAATCAACAAATATTTTTTAAAAACTTCATCATCTCTTGCAATTAGAGAAATGCAAATCAAATCCACTCTAAGATATCTCACTCCAGTCAGAATGGCAGCTATCATAAAGACAAACAACAAATGTTGGCAAGGATATGAAGGGATAGGCACACTCATACACTGCTGGTGGGACTGCAAATTGGTGCAAACAACATAGAAAACTGTATAGAGATTCCTTGGAAATCTGAGAATGAAAACACCACTTGACCCAGCTATTCCTCTTCTCGGACTATTCTCAAAGGACTTGAAAAAAGCATACTACAGGGTCACAGCCATGTCAATGTTTATGGCAGCACAATGCAGAATAGCAAACTGTGGAGCCAACCCAAATGCCCTTCAGTGGATGAATGGATAAAAATATGGGGCATATATACACAATGAAATTTTACTCAGTAATAATAAAATCATGGCAATTGCATGTAAATGGATGGTATTGGAGAAGTGAAGTTAGGCAATCCAAACACATAAATGTTAAATGGTTTCTCTAATATAAGGAGGCTGAGTACAGTGGGGTAGGGAGAGGAAGCATGGGAGGAATAGATGAATTCTACATAGGTCAGAGGGGTTGGAGGAGAGGGCATAAGGCAGGGGATTAGCAGTGATTGTGTAATGTGATGACACCATTATCAAAAGTACATATATGAAGACACAAATTGGTGCCAACATACCTTATATACAACCAGAGATATGAAAAAATGTGATATATATGTGTATTAAGACTTGTATTGCAGAAAGAAATGGGTATATATATATATATATATATATATATATATATATATATATATATATATATAATGGCATAAATTAGCATGAATATACTTTCTATACAGAGATACGAAAAATTGTGCTCTATGTGTGTAATAAGAAATGTAATGCATTCCCCTTTTGTCGTGTATTTAAAACAATAAATGAATTTTTTAAAAGAAATATATTGAAATCCATTGGGGACCCTATAAGCCTACAATGGCTATGTATCTTAAAAACACATATTTGGAAGGGAAGATGCATGTACAACATGAGAAACTAAGAAAGAATGTGCCCCAAACAAAGATGCTACATTATTAGAATTCATGGTCAGAATAGCAGGATAAATGGGAGAAGGTACATAATTTTTCTGTGAATTAAAGGATGATATGAGAGCAAATACAGGCAGTAAAGGATTATTTTGATAAATAGTTACATAAGCAAACACAGAAAGCAAAAGATTCCTTCAATAAAGAGATAGAGATTTTGAAAAAAAACAGAGATCCTTGAAATGAAGGAAACAGTAAACCAAGTTAATAAATCAATAGGAAGCATCTCCAACAGAATAGATCACTTGGAAGACAGAACCTCTGACATTGAAGGCAAAATATATAATCTTGAAAAAATAAAGTTGACCCCAGTGAATATGGTAAGAAACCATGAGCAGAAGATTCAAGAATTGTGAGATAATATTAAAAGACCAAATTTAACAACTATTGGAATAGATGAAGGCATAGAGGTTTAAACTACAGAAATGGACAATCTATTCAATGAAATAATACCAGAAAAATTTCCAAACATGTAGAGTGAATTGGGAAATCAAATACAAGGATCATATAGGACACCAAATGAAAAAGATCACTACAGGTCTACACCAACGCACATAATAATGAAAACACCTAGCATGCAGGAGGAGCAGAGCATTTCAAAAGCCACAAAAGAAAGGAATCAATTACATATAGGGAAAACCAATCAGGATCTCTGATTTCTGAACTGAGACCCTAAAATCTACAAGATCCTGCAACAATATAGACCAAGCTCTGAAAAAAATGGATGCCAATCAAGAAGCATACCCAGCAAATTAAATTTTGATTAGCCATTAGATTTCGATTCAGATGGTATTTTATGACAAAATAGAAACTTTCCATCATACTCAAAATTTAAAAAAAATTTACAATGAGAAATCTGCACTACAGAACATCCTTGGCTAAATATTCCATGAGGAGAAAATGACCAACAATAAAAAATCAGAAAAGGGTAGTATCACTCTAAAGGAAAAACCTATCAAAGAGAAACTGACTTAGTTAAATACCAAAAACAAACAAAAATAACTTGGAATGCAAATCTTGTCTCAATAATAACCCTGAAAGTTTAGTTCCAACTCAGCAATCAAAAGACAGGCAGATTTGCTTAAAAAAAAGACCAACAATATGCTGACTCCAAGAGACTCATCTCATAAGAAAAGGCACCCAGAGACTAAAGGTGACAGGTTGGAAATAAATATACCGCTCAGGCTGGGGTTGGGGCTCAGTGGTAGAGCACTAGTCTAGCACATGTGAGGCCCTGTATTTGATCCTCAGCACCACATAAAACTAAATAATAAAGGCATTGTGTTCATATACAAAAAAATAAATATTAAAACACATACCACTCACATAAACTGTGGAGGCAAGCAGTTGTTTCTATTCTTATATCAAATAATGTGGACTTCAAGTGAAAGATAATCAAAAGGAATAAAGAAAGACACTACATACTGCTTAAAGGAACCATACACCAACAAGACAGAACAATTATAAATATACACACCCCAAAATCAATGGAGCATCTATGTTCAAACAGACGCTTCTCAAGTTTAAGGGCCAAGTAGACCATAAGACAATAATTTTGGGTGACTTTAAAAAACCTCTTTTACCACTGGATTGATCTTCCAAACAATATCCAGACAAAAACTATAGAACTTAATAATACAATCAACATCTTAGATTTAACTGACATACATAGAATATATCATCCTTAAACAGGCGAAGAGACTTTCTTCTCAGCAGCAAATGGATCCTTCTCTAAAATAGACCATATGTCATGCAAAAAGGAACTCTAAGCAATACAGAAAAGTAAAGATACTACCCTGCATTCTATCAGATCATAATAAAATAATAAAATGAAGATAATGCTAAGTTAGCCAAACCCAAAATAACAAATGCTGAATGTTTTCTCTGATATAAGGAGGATGACTCATAGTGGGGTAGGTAGGGGGAGCATGGGAGGAATAGATGAATTCTATTTTGGGCAGAGTGGTGGGAGGAATAGGGAGTGGAAAGGGATTAGCAAGGATGCTGGAATATAATAGACATCATTATGCAAAGTACACATATGAACACATGAATTGATGTCAACCTACTTTATATACAGAGATATGAAAAATTGTGCTGTATATGTGTAATAAGAATTCTAATATATTGTGCTGCCATATATTTTTAATTTTTTTTTTAGTTTTCAAAATGAATAGTTGGCTCTTTGAAAAACAAATACATTTGATAAAACCTTACCCATGCTACTGTAGAGAAAGAAAGAAATACTCTAATTACTAAAATCCATGATGAAAAAGGAAATATCACCATGAACATTAGAGAAATACAGAAGATAATTACAAATTATTTTGAAAATTTGAAGTGCAATAAAACAGAAAATATTGAAATCATCAACAAATGTCTAGAATCATGTGACTTACCCAAACTGAATAAGTTAAACAGATCATTTTCAAGCAATGAAATAGAAGACACCATCTAAAGCCTACCAACCCAAAAAAATAAAAATAAATAAAGCCGAGGACTCAATGGATACAAGACCTTTAAAAAAGAACTAATACTAACACTCCTCAAATTATTCTATTAAATATAAAAAGAGGGAGCACTTCCAAACTCACTCTGTAAGGCCAATATCTCCTTCATTCTAAAATCAGACAAACACAGAAAAGAAAGTGTACTTCAGAACAATACCTCTAAAAAGCAGAAGCAAAAATTCTGAATAAAATTCTGGCAAATCAAATACAAAAACATATCAAAAAGATGGTTACATGATGAAGTGGGATTCATCCCAGGATGCAACGTTGGTTCAACATACAGATATCAATAAATGTAATTCATCACGTCAGTAGATTTAAAGATAAGAACCTTATGATCATCTCAACAAATGCAAAAAAAGCATTTGACAAAATACAGCACACCTTCATGTTCAAAACACTAGAAAAACTAGGGATAACAGGAACTTCCCTCAACATTTTAAAGGCTGTCTATGCAAAGTTTCAGACCAACATCATTTTAAATGGAGAAAAACTTAAGGTATTCTCTATACAATTGGAAACAAGACAGGGATGCCCTATCTCACATTTCTATTCAATATAGTTCTTGAAACACTGGCCAGAGCAATTAGACAGATGAAAGAAATTAAAGGAGTGATTCTGCAATCTGCATTTGGGGTAAAATTGGGAGTTCATAACCCTCTTCAATGTAATGTATAAAATATGATATGTAAAGAGCTTTGTAATGTTGTGAACAACCAATAAAAGAAAGAATTTTTAAAAAAGAAATTAAATGAATAAGCATAGGAAAAGAAGAACTTAAACTAGCACTATTTGCTGATGATATAATTCTGTACCTTGAAGACTCAAAAAACTCCACTAGAAAACTTCTAGAACTAGAGTTCAGCAAAGTAGCAGGATATAAAATAAACACCCGTAAATCAAAGGCATTTCTGTATATCAGTGACAAATTCTCTGAGAGAGAAATGAGGAAAATTACCCCATTCACAATATCCTTAATAAAAAAAGATACTTGGAAATCAACAAGAGGTGAAGGATCTATACAATGAAAATTATGAAACACTAAAGAGAAATCAAAGACCTTAGAAGATGGAAAGATTTAACTTGATCTTGAATAGGCAGAATTAATATTATCAAAATGACCATACTACCAAAAGCACTATACAGATTTAATGCAATTCTGATCAAAATCCCAATGGCATTCCTCATAGAAATAAAAAAAATCAATCATGAATTACATCTTGAAAAATAATAGACTCAGAATAGATAAAGCAATTCTTAGCTGGAAAAGGGATGCAGGTTGTATTGCTATACCAGACCTTAAACTATACTTCAGAGGCATAGTAACAAAAACAATATGGTACTGGCATCAAAACAGGCTGGTAGACCAATAGCTCAAAATAGAGGACACAGAGACCAACGCACAAAACTACAATTATCTTATATTAGACAAAGTTGCCAAGAACATGGATTGGAGAATAGATAGCCTCTTCAACAAATGGTGATGGGAGAAGTGGAAATCGATAGGTAGCAAAAAAAATTGAATCCCTCTATCTCACCATGCATAAAAGTTAACTCAAAATGGATCAAGGGTCTAGGAATTAAACCAGAGACTCTCCAAATAGAAGAAAATGCAGGCCCTAATCTCCATCATGTGGGATTAGGCCACAACTTCCTTAATAACACTCCTAGAGCACAGGAATTAAAACCATGAATCAACACATGGGATCAATTTAAAATAAATATTTTTATTAAAAAAAACAATAGAATAGAGAGCCTACTTTCTGTGAGCAAATTTTGACCCCATCACACATCAGTTAGAGCACTAATCTCTAGGGTATATAAAGAACTCAAACATCTCAACAACAAAACAAACAAAACAAAAACCCAAATAATCCAATCAATGAATGGGCTAAGGACCCAAACAGAAACTTCTCAGAAAAGGATACACAATCAATCAACAATTATATGAAAAAATGCTCATCATCTCTAGCAGTCAGAGAAATTCAAATTAAAACCACTCTAAGATTCCATCTCACTCCAGTCAGAAGGGCAGCTATTATGAAGACAAACAGCAATAAGTGTTGCAGAGGATGTGGGGAAGAAGTAAACTCATACACTGCTGGTAGGACTGCAAATTGGTGCAGCCAGTATGGAGATTACTTGGATATCTGGGAATGAAACCACCATTTAACCCAACTATTTCTCTTCTCGGACTATACCAAATACAGAACACTACAGGGACACAGCCAGGTTAATGTTTATAGCAGCACAATTCACAATAGCTAAACTATGGAGTCAACTTAGATGCCCTACAGTGGATGACTGGATTAAAAAAATGTGGCTTATATACACAATGGAATATTACTCGTCATTAAAAAAGAACAAAATCATGGCACTTGCACGTAAATGGATAGAGTTGGAGAAGATAAATCTAGGTGAAGTCAGCCAATCCCCCCCCAAAAAAAAATGCCAAATGTTTTCTCTGATATAAGGAGGCTGACTCATAGTGGGTTAGGGAGGGGGAGCATGGGAGGAATAGATGAATTCTAAATAGGGCAGAGGGGAAAGGGAGGGCACAGGGGATTAGCAAGGATGATGGAATGTGATGGACATCTTTATACAAAGTTCATGTATGAAGACTTGAATTAGGTGTCAAAATATTTATATACAAAGAGAGATAAAAAATTGTGATATATATGTGTATTAAGAGTTGTAATGCAAAAAAGTACATGTATAATGGCATAAATTGATGTGAATATACATTATATACAGAAATATTAAAAATTGTGCTCTATGTGAAATAAGGATTATGATGCATTCCACTGTTGTCATGTATTTAAAAAATAATAAAAACCATATAAATTCATGATCTAAAAAACATCTAGAAAAAAAGAAAGAAACAAACAAACAAACTAACTGAGATAGGATGCATTTGGTGCTACATACCCGATATATCCAGTGGTCTGGAGGCTGAGGCAGGGGGATCACAATTGTGAAGCTTACCCTAGCAACTGAGTGAAACCCTGCCTAAATTTAAAAATAAATAGGCAGTAGTAATTTTTAAAAATTAAGAAAAATTAAATTTTTTAAATAAAAAATTTTATTTTTTATTTAAAAATAATTTTAAAAGGACTGAGGATAATGTTCAGTAATAGGGCACCCTGGTTCCAACCCCCAGATTCACAAAAAGAAAAAAAGAATAAAAAAAAGTCCTTTTCAAAGTTACAGAAAAAATATTTTTAAATTTATACATTGTATATATGAAAACAAAAATTCTATTCCTCAAATGACTCCATTAAAGAGAACAAGGAGAAGTGTCAGATGAAAAAAACCAATTGCCTCACCTTTAACCCAACTCTTCTAAGAAAGGAGAACAGAGACTAAGAGAGAAACGCAGGCAATAGCCGTGAACATCTTCTTCAAATAGCAGGTATCTAAATGTCCCTTCATTACAAAGCAATAAACATCTTAAGAAAGGAGGGACTGCACCATAAAGTCACATTGAACAAAAATTGAGACAGTGTTGAAAAACATGTGGGTTATCATGAAGGTCCACAGAAACAGATGTGGACACTACAGCACCTGTCCATATGGGGATATAGCATGCTCTTCCAGAGCTGAGACCCAGGGCCTGGTGACAGAGGATGTCCATTTGGTAATAGATAAATAATAAACTATGGAAAATAACCATTTCTGGCAATCAGCCACATTTTGTTTGCCATATTGCATACAGTTTGACAAATACTATGAACACCATGTCAGTTTTAAATAGCTGTCACATAAATGTCACATTTCACATATAAGCATACTTAAATAGTACATCTGCAAAATTTGAAAAAATACAAATACAGATCAGCACATAACAGACTGAATTACACACCCTGGGTATAGATGATAGGACTCCTCCTTATAAAGAGGACAGCTTCCCTCAGGTTCATCTAGGATAACACCCCATCAAAATTTCACCATGATTTTCTTTTCATTGAAGAAGGGACCAAAGCAAACAGTTTGAAAATTCTCCTGGAAAATATATATGAAATTAGCCAAGAATTCTGAACTCTAAGAGCAAAAGCAGGAGCTATCATTACCAGGCACCAATGCATATTATAAAATTATCATATTGCAGTAATTTTAAGACCCAAAAAATTACAAAGCAGAAATTTCATAGATGACACCATATGTATGTAAATGTCATTTTTATTATATAGTGCATTGAAAAGGTCTAGATAAATGCCACCGTTTACAGCAGAGGATTTAATGTGAATGAACAAGACAACCCAACGTGAAGGGAGGTGTGGGAACTGGAGGCGCAGAACACTGGTAGGGCTTGGGGGCAGGACGTGCGTGGTACTGGACTCATCATTAAAAAAAAAAAAAAATCATTGCACTTGCACGTAAATGGATGCACCCCGAAGAAGCACATATTGAGGAGGATTATGTTTCAAAATTATACCGGAATAGGAGGCTCCTGGATTCTCTTCACACATGGATACACCCAATAAGTACCTACTTCTGTTTTGAGTCCCATTAAATAAAGTTATACATAGACTGAGAGACCTATGCATTGGACCACACAGAAAATCTCTACCATCCAAAGGGCAGGCAAAGTTGGGGGACACGTGGGCATTAGTCCTGTCTTGAGCAATGTGCCACATAATTGGAACAGAATACCCCAATCCAGAGGCATCCAGAGTAAAGGCAGACTGAATTGGGGTTACAAATGGAGCACATTGAACACTAAATGACTTGTAGCTGGAAAAGCAATTTGTCTGGTGCTCATAGAAGAAAGAGCTGGATATACACAAGTATCAGGATGAGAGAAAAAGGAGTGCTTTTCTATGGCTGTGGAGGGTCATGAGCTTTTCCATAGGACCAGGGAAGAAGGGGACTGAGGTCTCAAGGGTCCCAGTTTATCCCTAAAAGGAATTGGCCAGCATGATCTGCAAACTGTGGTTGCTAACAGTTTAGCTCCTCTCTAGCCAGTCCCTAAGTTTAGACAGGACAAATGCAGTCCACCCAGCAGCCCTGCCTGAGCCCTTTCTCCCTACCTCAGTAATAACTCCAGGCCTGAACAGTTCTTTCTGGAAGGAGTATATCCAGGCACTCAGAGTCCCAACATTTTTCCCCATTCATGGACTCCATCCTAACCCACCAAGTTTTGGGAGCAATGGCAACTGTGCATGTGCATATCTCCCTGGATCACAAAGGAGAGGTGTCACATTGATGTCTCAGTATTTCCCTGTGCTACAATCCACACCAGGAGTGCAGCAAAAGGGGTCAAAACCCTGTTTCTTTCTAGAATAGGCTCACACCACCTTCCTGCAGTGAGCACAGGCAGCCTGGGTTCTAACAAATTGCATCAGTAATTCAGTCACCAGCCAAGTAGGAGAGCTTCTGCAGCCCGACTCCAGCTGTGGGAAAGGCTCCTATCAAACAGGCAAAAGAACTAGTCCTCCAACGACGTGGGTATGGAGAAAGAGACCCGCTCACATGGGGCTAGAATATCAGTTTAGTGCAGCCATTTTAAAAAATAGAATGGAGTTCTTTAAAAGCTAACAACCACTCTGGATGGATTTCCAAAGGAACTTGAACCAGTGTGTTAATAAATGGCTGCATGCCCACTGATGTTCAAGTATCCACAGGAGTCAGGACTAGGGAACTTCTGAAGTGGCTTCTGGATAAGGAGACTTCTCCAGCTCCAGGGCAGTCACCTGCTCTCCTGAGAAACTACTTCCCCTAAATGCACCTGCTCATAGGTCAACAGGTGGCCGATATGTACCAGACGCTCAGGAGACCTCAGATGAGCCAGGTATGAGATCCCTGTGTCAGGCAGAGCCAAAACAGGACCAGGAAAATGTCACAGAGACAATGAGACCCCTAGGAAATGCAGTCCACAGGGGGGCACTCAGCCCAAAGACATTCTGACAAGGTGTCTGGCCTGGGAGAGAAGGGGAGAATTCACATGCACACACACATGCACACATATTTGTACTGGAAATGGGGACAGGGGACTTGAATTTGATGGATTCGTTGATACATGTGTACAGGTTTCGTCTGGAAGATGGGCTTCTGGAACTGACATTTTGTTTACATTATATTTAGAACATTCAGGGGGAACCAGGCAAAAGGGCACAAACCTGTAATTCCAGTCAGGAGGCTGAGGCCCAAGTTCAAGGCCTGTCTTAGCCTCTATCCCAAAATAAATGATAAAAAGTAGGAGGGATTTAGCTCAGTGGGAAAGGGGCTCTGCTTTCAATACACTATGCTCCATGCCCCCCCAAAAGAAAGAAAAGCTCAGAGGGAAGAAAAACCTGAGACTCCTGCAGATCCCACCCCTTTGGGTAAGAAAGAGCCCACGGAGTTGTGGTTCTCAAGATCCCAAGACTCTGAAATACACCACAGAAGAAATTCAGGGAGGAGACTTGAGCTGCCAATTTTTACAGGAGATACCCATGTGTTCAATAATGAGAATAAAAAGAATCCAACATCTTTAAAACCTGAGAAATATAAAATAAACGCCTATCAGAGAGAAAATTAAACAGTATCAATGAAGATAGGAAACAAAAGAATTCTAATAAACTCAAAGAATTTAAGTGCTTCTTAATTATTTGTGGAAAGTGTTTTGCCATTAAAGACACAATAGCCCCCGCCACAGGGACTTTCTGAAATCAGTTTATAGGACCAGAATAATACATTAATAGTCATGGGATATTCAGATTAAAAATAGTGTAAAATACGATGGGTAAGTTTTACACAGGTTCCATATGCATGTTGTATTATGTGTAACTATGATGCATTAATAAACAATCCAGCATGCTTTACTCTTAATGGAAGCATCCAGTCCTAAAATTCATCCACAAACTTAAATATTTGTAAACTTAACCAAGAAACTTTTGAATTATAACAGCAAAAATTTATAAGAGAAAAAGAATAATAAGAAGAAGTTATTACCTAACACGTGCATTGTGAAGCTGTTCTGTTACAATTGTCATCAAGGAATCACGACGTCAACAGAGTCCACCCAGGAAACCACGTGGTTGTAAAAATCATACACTTAATTGCAACGGAAAAGTCATTATAAATCAAACCCTAACCAGGCCAATCTCAGTAACTTAGCTAGACAAGCGGGAAGAATAAAAACTAAAATCTACCAGGGAGAGAGCTCAGTGGTAAAGCACCCTTCTGTTAACTACCAAAACACAACAACATCCAAAAAAAAAAAAAAAACAAAAACAAAAAACAACTCCACAAAAACAAAAAACAAAAAACAATAAACTCCACAAAACCAGTTGGGGTGCTGGGCATTGAACTCAGGGGCACTCCACCACTGAGCCTCATCCCCAGCCCTATTTTTCATTTGATTTCGAGGCAGGGTCTCCCTGAGTTTTTAAGTGCCTCACCCACTTGGGGAGGCTGGCCTTGACCTCACAATCCTCCTGCATCAGCCCCCACCCCCAGCCCCTGGGAATGACAGGTGTGCGCCATTGCCTGGCTTGGAATTGGATTCTTCTAGTGGTCCCACCTGTCAATCACCACAACCCAGGAAGACGCCAGGCTGTCACTCACCTGCCAGAGAGATAGGACTTGAGCAGGGGCTGAGGCTGCCCCAGGGGATGGAGAGGCTGCCAGGAGTCTCCGCCACCGTCACGCTCTCCACCCGGCTGGCCCGGGGGACAGAGGGGCACTGTTCCCAATGGGCTCAGGCCTGTGGTTGCAGAGAGCCCTCGGAGTCAGGGTTGGCAAACTCCGGTTTCCCCCACAGCCGGTCCTGCCAGATGGACTCCCTGCCCCGCCTCCCTCCGGAGCCTCCCTTTCCAGGCACCAGGTGCAACTGCACACTCACCATCCCCTGGTGCCCAGCACCAAGCCTGCCCTGGTGAGCTTTGGCTCCTGCATGACAGGGCCACCCGAGATCCTGGGCAGGAGGGAAGCCTGGAGTCCAACTTCAGGAATCTGAGTGGAACCGCAGACAGCGGAGAAATAAATCTCATTCCTAGCGCGGAGGCTCACCCCCTGCTGCTGGCTACGCTCAGGATTGGACAGCGCTCAGAACAAGGGATTCTGATTGGACAGGAAATCAGTCAGTCTCCAGCTCTCCCCAGTCTGAGCCCAGGGAGCCTTCTTTTTGAGTGACAGGGG
The DNA here is from genome assembly GCF_052094955.1 of Ictidomys tridecemlineatus. Lineage (NCBI taxonomy): Eukaryota > Metazoa > Chordata > Mammalia > Rodentia > Sciuridae > Ictidomys > Ictidomys tridecemlineatus. The sequence goes on along the minus strand of NC_135492.1, from coordinate 19,796,389 downwards.
GGTGATATCTGCTCCAGGTAAGGAGAAAACATGAATGGCAGGGTTTGGGTGCAACTTTTTTCTTTTCCTTTTGAGGTCTGGGCATGGGGTCAGGGTTAGGGTGACCAGAATTCTGAATTCTGTTGGGTTTTGATGTTAGGAAATTGAAGTCATTTCTTGACAGTTTCACCACCTGGGCCTCCTCCTATAATAAGACCACCCAGAGCGTCGTAGGGAGGATGACTTGTCCTCCGTTCATCTGTACTAAATTCTCCAAGCGAAACTGGCCTTTCTCCCCTTGGGAACAACCCAGTGGTGGAGGCTCTCGACTGGGCATGGCAGGAGCCCTGGAAGAGGCTCCGACCAGGTTGGCAGCATGAGCGCTGATGTTCCTTCAGCTGAGTTGAATGTATCTGGAGCCCAAGTTGAGGCTAGAGACAGAGTAAGGAGATCAGCACAGAAGAGACCCTGAGAGCGCAGACCTGGGTAAACCCTAGCTGCACACGGGCTCACTCGGTCTCTGGACACTGGGCATTTAATTCAGAGGACTTGACCTCTGAGCCTCTTCCCCAGCCCTACTTTTAATTTTATTTAGAGACAGGGTCTCACTGAGTTGCTTAGTACCTTGCTTTTGCTGAGGCTGCCTTTGAATTCCCCATCCTCCTGCCTCAGCCTCCCCAGCCCTTGCAATGACAGGCGTGTGCCACATTTTTTTCTTTCTTTTTGAGAGAAATACCTGCTGTAGCCACAGGATAACAGCCTTGCACAGACCAAGGCCACCCTGGGTGCTCTCCCTGGTTCCTGCCAGGCCCCTGGATCCCAGGCAATGGGATCCTGCCTCCTCCAAAAACCAGAGACACGCTGCCCAGGTGCACATCCTTAGTATCAGCTGAATACTCTGCACTTGACAAGAAAAAAAAAAAAAAAACAGAAAAAAGACAGACCCTACCTGCTTGTCTTGATGCAAACAAAGCCCATGTGTTTCCAAAGAGAGCTCTGGTCTTGTCCCCCCAATTCAGTGGTGCAAAAAGTCACATAATACAGAGAAGACTTCTCCTTAAGAAGGGCTCAATGGTCTCTCTCTTAACGAAAAACAATTTGCGTTTGACTGGGAGTCCAGGAAAGCATATTCCAGATTTTCCTAATTTGGAAAATAACTCTATAGACTCAATACACCCTGCTCCTCTCTGCCTTAGTTAACCATGGAAGCCTCGAGGTTACCTGTCCTCTGGGACACCTGCAGATGAAGGGGGGGTCCTTTCTTCTCCCTGCAGTGCCCTGAACCTCCACCTTCCCACAGGCTCACACACCTTTGACAGCATCCAATGGGGGAGCAGTTTAGAAAATTCTAGAATGTACCTAAAGAACAACCAATAAAAAAAAAAATAAATAAATATATATATAAAATAAAGGTATCCTGGCCAACTAAAAACTATTTTTAAAAATAGAGATCAGATTTATAAAAAAGCAACTCTCTGCAATGCAGCATTTCTCCTAGACCAGCTGCCTGTACCCCCAAATACGAGCATGATGTGAGCAAGGTTAGAAAAATGGGTTAGAAATTGCAGAAGTCTGATCTGGCCCCATCCTTAGTCCAGCTCCACTTAAATGTCCCTCTCCAAATAGCAACACCCCTCAGACCACGTATTTACTGTCTCTCTCTTTAGGGCTTTCTCACATTTTTTTCCTTTCTTTTTTCTTGTGATGCTGGGGATTGAACCTGGGACCTTGTGCATGCAGGGCAAGCACACTACCGACCTCACTGAATCCCCGGCTCCTCATGTTCTTTCCTGAATGTGGATCTGCTTTTCTAAATAGGTGTATCCATGTGCCTGACAAATCAAGTTCTATTCTGCCATGAAAACCAAGGAACCTACTTTTTCTGAGCTGATGTCTCTCTCTCTCCCTGGAATCCCTTCCCATCACATAACCTCTCACAGCCAGAGTCAGACTTGAGCTTTGAAATTGTGTGGGTTTTTTATTGTTTGGGGTGTGATATCACACACATCACTGGAGGGAGGTAACTAGCAGCCATGCACTTGTTTAATAAGCAAAGCACAAGGTTTGGTAGCACATGTCTGTAAGGCCAGGTATTTAGGAGGCTGCTGCAGGAAGATCTCAAGTCTGAGGCCACAGTTTGCCTGTTAGCAAGACCCTGCTTCAAAATAAAATATTCAAAGTTCTGATATTGGGTGAGTCTTCATGAACAATGAAGGGTCAGAGTTCCTGTTTCAACAGTCTCCCCTTAGGATGCTGTGTGTAGGTATCTGACTGTTACCTTCCAACAGGACCTAGAGCAGTTGCTGGTGCCCGCCTCTATTAATAAATAGATCAAATGAAGTGAGTAAATAACTAAAGCAATAAAATATCTGACACTGTAGCTGGTTGTGATCCCAGGGATATGGAGGTTATGTTGTGTTTCTTGGCTCTTGTGTTCTTGCAAGAGAGGATTTAGATAATACATAAAATGTAATCAAAGTAGAGCAAAGCTCATTGGCCCAGAAATCACTATCAAGAAGGGGGGAGGAAAACAGTGAGGCTTCTCTGACATCTCTAGGCCACACTCTCTCTTTGCTCCTGAAGTTTATGGGAGATGCTGTGGGTGACTCCAGAATTATGCCCATGGACCAATTCCTACTCTTAACTGGCAGTAGGATGACATTGTGTTTGTATGTTCCTACTCCACATAGTCTTGTCCAGAGACACCAGAGCAAAACCCGAGTGTGTGTGTGTGTGTGTGTTTGTGAATTTTACTATAATAAAAATTTTATTAGGGCAGCTGTTATGAAAACAAACAACAAGTTTTGGAGAGGATGTGAGGAAAAAGCACACTCATACACTGATGGTGGGACTACGAATTGGTGCAGCCAATATGGAAAGCATTATAAAGATACCTTGGAAATCTGAGAATGGAACCACCATTTGACGCAGATATCCTGTGCAGCCAACCTAGATGCCCTGCAGTGGATGAATAGATAAAAAAGTATGCATTATTTATACACAATGGAATTTTATACAGCAATAAAATAATAAAAACATGTGTGTGTGGGAGATTATGGTCTTGTTCTCTTGGTTTCTGACTTTTAGAGAATAGAGTTTTTCTGAGATTCTCACCAGAATCTTTGCCTTTGTCAATGGGGTATTGCAACGTACTTCTGTTTCTTGCTGTCTAACTTTTGTGGTTTTCCAATATGAGGTATGAGGTTGAAGTGGATTTTAAGTGGATATTTTTAATGTAGGGGTTCACTAATTACTATTAGAAGCAACAGATGAGCTGAGAACAGTAATAAAATTTAATATCATCAGTTATTTATGTGCATAAGAAAATAAGTAGCAAACATAAAATTAAAGACAGTTCTAATGACCATAATATCAAAAGCAAAATACTTGGAAATTTTTCAAGAAATGTGAACACTTGAACATTTAACATGGCTTGTTTTTAGAAAATATACCATTATCCCTAAGCCACCTTCTTTTTTGTGGTGACCTTAACTCATAGAAAAAAAGATAGGAATTAAAAACTTTCCCCTGTGATCCTGAGGACAGGACTTAGGTATGGTCTACCAGTGAGCTCTATCATTATTCAATTTTTATTTTTCTTTGAGATATGTTCTTGCCAAGTTAGAGAGGCTAGACTCAAAGTTGTGACACTCAAGGCTCGACTTCCAGGGCAGCTGGGGTTAAATGCATGTGCCATCACAACCCTGGTAGAGATTAGTCTTTTTTGTTTTCTTTAGTTGTAGTGGACTCAGTAACTTATTTTATATATTTATTTTTATATGATGCTGAGGATTGAACCCAGTACCTCACATGTGCTAGGCAAGTGCTCTAACCCTGACCCCATCCCCAGGGATTAAATTCTTGACTTTCATATTACAGGTTGGCTCAGGATAATATCTAGGTTTGCAAACGTGAATAATGTCCCCATTTTGTGAGTAGAAGGTAGAGGCCACAATGAGAGAAAATGTCTATCCTTATCCTTGGAAGAGGAACATCAACTGTGGATTCACCTGCAACTTAGTATTTGAGGATTTCCCAGATATTCAAAATATAAGCAAAAGAGACATGAGGTCAAGGCTCTGAGGGAGGGGGACTAGGTATTTCAAATTGTGAGGCATCAGACTGAGAAAAACAATGCTAATGTAGCTAGGTATGGAGAGTAGAGTCCCTTATATTTAACTGTAGGAACCCAGAAGATATATAAGAAAATAAACCATTTACTGCGTACATTTTAAAAAGATGATCATGGGTAGGACTTGGTCAGAAGTCATCATTATCACACCCCACACACACGCTCACCCATATGACTTCCCTTTTACCTCTTCCCCTCTTTAGCAGTCAAGCCAACATCCACTCCTCAAGGTGCATCCTTGCATGAAGTTAAAGGACTGAGCCACAGTACCCTTGGGACCTCAATGGGCACATCTTTGCCTAGCTTATGGCAGAAACCAGCAAAAGAATGACAGAGTTCAGGAACATCTCTGTCTCCTTTCTCTCACAAACAAATAAGTAGAGATTTCAATTATAAATTGATGGATGAAGTGAACTTGGGAGTATTGGGTGAAATATTTGGAACACTGAAAATATAAGTATTTAGCAGCCTTAATGTCTTATTTCTTTTTTTCTTTGTTTTTATTTTTAATGCTGTGGATTTAGCCCAGGAGCACTCAACCTCTCAGCAACATTCCTGATCTTTTTTGTAACTTAGTTAGAGACAGGGTTTCACTGAATTGCTTAGTCCTTTCCTAAGTTGTTGAGCCTGGCTTCATATCAGCATCCAGAGACACTGGGATTACAGTCATGCACCACCACACCTGGCTGAGGTTTTATTTCATTTTATGCACAAGAGCAGTTTTTCATGTAATATAACCTACAGAATGCTCTCAAAATATTGCACTTTTTGAAATATTCAAAAAGACTGCTTATTAACTTTATATTAACAAACTTAAAGAATATGATTTTTCTTATGCCTTGGCTTTTTTTTACTTGATAAAATCAGGTTAGGACATAGTTTTCTAGTTTCTTTATTTTTTTTGGGGGGGGTATACTAGGGATAAGTCCCAGTATCACTCAACCACAAAGCCACTGCCCCAGTCATGTTTAATTTTTTTTAGAAACAGGGTCTCACTGAGTTGTATAGGTCCCTATTAATTTGCTGAGTCTGTCTTTGAACTCGTGAATTTCCTGCCTCAGCCTCCAAAGCCATTGGGATTGCAGGTATGTGCCCACATTCCCATTTCCTTTATTCTTTTGTAGTTGTTGCTTTCTTTTGTTACATAAATTCAAGTTGAATAACAGTATGTTTAACAATACAGATATAGAGAAACGCCAGTGATGTAGGTAAGCAATTGAACATATCCACCAGAAAGTACATTATATATTCACCAGGGTGTATTACTCAGCCATCAATACAAACTCTTGTAATGGTCAGCAAAATGGATGAAATTGGATGATGTCATGCTAAGTGAAGACATACACAATAGTGTCACATCTCATATGTTAACTATTATAATATCATGTGAAAGTACAATAGTGATTAGTAAGGCTGAGGAGTGTGTGGGGGCACCAAAGGCAGAAGAGGGTGTTTGGATATTATGAATACATGTATCTGCATATATATAAACATCACACTGAATCCCATTAGTATGTGCAATTGCTATGTGATGATAAAACCCACCATCTCTCATAATTATCCATTCTGCACTAAGAACAGAATCCTGCTATTTTTTGTAATTTCCAGTATATGATGCAATATTATTGATGATGCTCCCTGATAACCACCAGGCTCTCCCTACACATCCATTCTATTTTATTCCAGGTTCTGAACATAGAGTATACAATGTATTTCTGCATCTGAATCATCTCACTTAGCCTAAAGTCCTCCAGCTTCTCTGTGTTATTGGAGAATATTCTTTTGTTTCTGGGGTCTGGACCCAGGGTTGCCTTACCAGTGACAGAGATCCACCATCATTTTCTTTTTCAGTTTTAAGACAGAAAGTTACCAAACTACTAAGGCTAGCCTTCAAATTTTGGCAACACTGCCATGTACATCATCCTTATTTTAAAGTTGAGTAATAAGGGAGGTGTGGAGGCACAATTCTTTTGTCATGCTAGGGATTCGATAGGCTGAGGGAGGACAATCAATATCTTGGAGCCAGCCTCGCATCATGGTGACACCCACTGCACCTTAAAATTTCTGGTCTCAAAATAATCGTAAAAAAACCCTGAAAATATTATATATGTATGTTGATACATTTTTGTGTAAACACAATGATAAATCTCTCTTTTGCTATTATCTGTAATATACCATAAGTTCTTCTTCCTGAGTTACTCTTTGGAAATTTAGGTTGTGGATATTACTGCAGTTAACTTGGGAGGGTAGACATTCCTAATGATGGATTTTATTTTCTTCAATTGTTGAAGTGGTTAATGTCAGATCTCCATTTGAGTGGATTGATATACCCAGAGCATTTGTGTGAAAGTCTCTGCAGGTGTCTGTGAGTGTGCTTCCAGAAGTCTGAGTCAGAAAGCATGAAGAATGCCTGTAATGAACATATATATTAGTGTTCAATAGGTTTGATTATGAAAAAAGCAAGAGAAGCAGTCACTCACTTATGCTCCAAGCTTCTTGAAGTCCCCTTTGGGGACTTGCACCATTGGCTCTACCTGGGTTTTTTAAAAATTTTATTTGTTTTAGTTAGTTATCCATGACAGTAAAATGCCTTTATATACTTTGATATATCATACATAGATGGGATATAATTTCCCATTTTTCAGAGTATACATATTGTAGAATCAAATGGGTCATACAGTCACATACGTACAAAAAGCAATCATGTCTGTTTCATTCTCTTTCTTATTCCCACATCCCCTGCCTTCCCCTCCTTTCACTTTCCTCTACCTAATGTAAGTTAATGCTATTCTTTTTTCTTTTGCATTACAATTCTTAATACACATATATACCACAGTTTTTGTATCTTTTATATGTAACGTATGTTGACACCCAATTCAAGTCTTCATACATGTATTTTGGATGTATGACACATTCTACCATCCTTGCTAATCCCCGTCCCCCTCCCTTTTCTTCCCACCCCTGTGTCCTATCTAAAATTCATCTATTTCTCCTATGCTCCTCTTGCGTACTCCACTGTAAGTCAGCCCCCTTATGTCAGGGAAATATTTGGCATTTGTTTTTTGTTTTTAGAGGGCGGGGCATTGGCTAACTCCAGTTATTATTTTCTCCAACTCCATCCATTTACATGCAAATGCCACGATTTTATTCTCTTATTGCTGAGTAAAATTTCATTGTGTATATATGCCACATTTTTTTTTTATCTATTCATCCACTAAAGGGCATCTGTGATGGCTCCATAGTTTAGCTATTGTGAATTGTGGTGCCATAAACATTGATCTGGCTGTGTCCTTGTAGTATGATATTTTTAAACCTTTATGCTTAGACTGAGGAGAGGGATAGGTGGGTCAAAAGGAGGTTCCATTCCCATATTTCCAAGGAATCTCCATACTACATTCTACGTTGGCTGCACCGATTTGCAGTCCCACCAGTAGTGTATAAGTGTACCTTTTCCCCACATCTTCACCAACACTTATTGTTGTTTGTCTTCATAATTGCTGCCATTCTGACTGAAGTGAGATGATATCTTAGAGTATTTTTATTTGCATTTCTCTGATTCCTACAGATGATGAGAATTTTTTCATATATTTATTGATTGTATATCCTATCCTGACAAGTATCTGTTCAGATCTTTAGCCCACTTTGATCAGGTTATTTGTTTTTTCATCTACCGGGATCATTTAAGTCCTCTGTTTTGGACCAGAGCTGCTTCATTTGTTTCCTCATATTGTGAAGCTCCCAGCTTCTTGGACTGAGCTGTTACCAGTTTCCCAGTGTTGCCATCCTGTAGGCAAACATTTGGTGACTATTACTCCCATGATTATGTGAGTGAATATAATAAGCTCCCTTCTGTATACACATGTACATTTTTTTGTGTATTCTACTTTTCTGAATAATCCTAAAAATACAGGCATATTCTCAATGTCTGGGTCATATGGCATCTCTAGTTCTAATTTTTTGAGAAACCCCCTTATAGTATTTTTTAATGTCTATTCAAATTTATATTCCTGGCAAGGATGTCCAAATGTTTCCTTTTCTGCATATTCTCTGCAGTATGTGTTACCTAGCAACATTTTGAGGATTGAGCCCACAAGTCTGTGGTTATATCTCATTGTGATATAACCTGAAAGCATAAAAATTCCAGAAGAAAATGAGAATTTTTTTTGCCATTTGTGTTGGCAATGGTTTTAGATAGAATGTGCAGAGAATGTACACGGAAAAACAGCTGAGACTATATAAAGATAAAAATGTTTCTATACAGCAAAGGAATCAATCAATGAAATCTAAAGTAGACTGGGTTAAAAAAAACCGATTCTAGCCGCATGTCTGAAAAAGCTCAACATCCAAAATATAAGAAACTTACACAACTCACCAAAATTTAATATAAACCCCCATAACCTAATTTAAATATGGTAAAATACTTAAATTCTGCCCTAAAATTAAACAAGTGTGTAAAGACGTATGAAAGTTACTCAAGATCACGTATTAGGCTACATGAAATGATAATTTAGCTTTTCTGCTTTATTTATCTCACAGGATTATGGGTGCACACTCTCCATCCTTCACGGGGCATTTGAGATCAATTAGAAAAATGCCAGGTTCTCATTTTCCCACCTTATGCTTCCTCATTATTCCATGTTAATTGTCAAGAAAATCTCGATCCTGGAAAACAACAAAATATAGATAAATTGCTAGATAATCATCAACTTTGAAAATTACTTCAGAAATCAATAGAATACATTAGTAGACCCAGATGTGAAGAAATGTAAAATAGACCTACAAATCAACATTTAACTTTACAGCTGCTCAAAAATACATGCAGTTTTTCTGATATGGGAGCACATGCCACTAGTCTTGACTACCTTGAGGCCACAGGAGGAGGAGGATTTAGACTAAGGGATTTGAGGCCAAAGTGGCAAAAACCTAGCTCTAAAAATTGACCCACATAAAAACAAAACAGTAATCACATTTAAAAAAAAAGCCTTCATGGGTGATTTCTATGAAACATGTAATTAGGATCAGTAACAATAATTCATGATCATGTCTAAATGTAGAAGAAGAAAATTGACTAATTCTTTTTTTTATTGGTTGTTCAAAACCTTACAAAGCTCTTGACATATCATACTTCGAACAATAGTTTCAAGTGTGTTATGAACTCCCATTTTTACCCAAAATACAGATTGCAGAATCACATAGGTTACACATTCACATTTTTACATAATGCCATACTAGTGACTGATGTATTCTGCTACCTTTCCTATCCTCTACTATCCCCCTCCCCCCCCATCTTCTCTTTCTATCCCATCTACTGTAATTCATTTCTCTCTTTATTTTGACATTAAACAGAGGCACGAGATGGGAGGGAAAGAGAGACAAAAGGGGAATTGCATGGAAATGGAAAGAGACCCTCATTGTTATAAAAATCTACATAAAAGAGGTAGTGAGGGGAATTGGAAGGAAAATTGACTAATTATTTCCTTAAGGTGAGAAATACCAGCTAACAGAGCATAAGAATGGAAATTGAAGACCATCTTTTTATAGATGTTGATGCAGATATTAAAAACCCCTAGGAAACTGAGAACAACAACAAAAAAATGATTGGACTTCATGACCAAGAGGGACATTGTCATATGGGAAGTTTCCAAAAATCATTTTGATAGAGCAAAGCTCTGGCAAATCACTTACTAAATTACTGTAAAACCTATGGCCAATTATGACCAGAGGAAAATAATTTTTCAATCCACTTAACGGCAGCTATGAACTGTTTTCATACTTAATGGTGTGAACTGAAGTATTTATCAATTTATTTTTAGGAAAAGAAAAAAAATGTATGCTTTTCTAACTTATAAATATTGTTTGAGAGTACTAAATGATATTTTATACATCAAAAATCAAATAGCATATGCAGATGATACTATTATTTTTATTATGTTTCTAAGAAATTTCCATGAACTAATGAAACATAAGAATTACTTGAATAATGTCATGGTTTAAATGGTCAACATTGAATCATTTAAATTATATACAGTAGCAATGAGCAGTGTTAAAATCGAGGCACAATCTATTCACAAATATAGGGAAAACAATCTAAATGAAAGTATTAACAAAAGAATTGTTCACTGCAAAGTAAAAAATTAAAGTAAAAGTAAAATACAAAAAAGATCATGGAAACAAAATGGGAAAACTGTTAATATTCAATAATTAAAAGTTTGATTTTGGGTTTTAAGAGTTGATAGGCTTCCTCCAGATTAATGCGTGGGGTGGGGCCAGGCTTCCTCCTTTAATCTGATATGTATTCTATATATATGTTATTAATTGTGTTATTGAGCTCTATAGTTTCTTTATTCAACTTTTGTTTGGAAGATCTATCCAGTGGTGAGAGAGGTGTCTTAAAGTCACCCCAGATCACATTGTGGTCAATTTGACTCTTGAACTTGAGAAGAGTTTGTTTGAACATAGGTGCCCCATTGTTTGGGGCACATATATTTACAATCGTTATGTCTTGTTGGCATATGGTTCCCTTGAGCAGTATGAGATGTTCTTCTTTATCTATTTTGATTAACTTTGGCTTGAAGTCTACTTTATTTAATATAAGTATGGAGACCTCAACTTTCTTTCAAGGTTCATATGAGGGGTATGTTTTTTACCAATCTTTCACCTTCAGTCTGTCATTTCCTGAGTCTCCTGGAGGCTGAATATGGATGGATTTTTTTAAAATCCAGCTAATAGCCTATATCTTTTGATATATCTTTTGATTGTTGTGTTTAAACCAGTAACATTTAAGGTTACTATTGAGGCATGGTTTGTATTTCCCGCCATCCTTGTTTATTTTTTTCTACTTGACTTGAATGTTAATTATTGTTTAATTTTTAATTGGTGTCTACATATACGATCCAGCATTTTAATCGAACATGTGTAGTGATCAAATCTGTGCAATTTCTACCTTCTAAAATATCATTTTGATGTTTGAAACCTGTGAACTCTTTTTAGAATGTCTACAGTCTAATAATTACTTGTCCGATTCAAACTATGGGCTATAAAACCTAAGAGTTACTTTTCCCTCTTAACGGCTTTTTGGCACTCCTTGCCATCTGTCTCTTAAAACAGATATAAAAAGCTTTTCTCGTTTGTGGTTCTTTGTGATCAACTTTTTCAGGTTCAACATATGAGTGCGAACATACAGGATTTGTGAAATATGAAAAACCACTAGAAAAAGACAGTCTCCCATGGTAAATCCAGAAAAAAGAATATAAATTTAAAAATTGTAGACTATAATCCCAGTGCCTTAGGAGGCTAAGACAGGAGGATGGTTAGTTTAAATCCAGCAACAGCAAGACCCTGAGCAACTTAGTGAGATGCTGTCTCTAAATAAAATACAAAATAGGAGTGGAGATGTGGCTCACTGGTTGATTGACCATGAATTTAATCCCTGGTACCCCCCCCAAATATATTAGGGTTCACGTTTAATCACTAGGCCTTAGTTATTTTTGGGTGAGATCTATATATAAATGGCATATGCCAATTCTTATGAATTTATTTTTTGTAAGTCAAATATTATATGTTTTTATACTGTAAGCTTAAATTGATCTATATTAGCATGTAAAAAATAACTTAAAAATGCTTTTAGGTGAGGCTGAATGCCTGCAATCCCATCGGCTCAGGAGTCAGAGGATTACAAGGCCAAAGCTCAGTAACTTAGCAAGATTTTCTCCCAATATAAAAAATGGCTGGTGAGATACTTTAATGACTAACTGCCCAGGGTTCAATCTGGGCTATAAGAGAAAAAAGGAGGGTTTCAAAATTGCCTTGTGTCAACAACAAAAATACATGTGAAATTTAAAACCCAAAACCTCATTCCATCACTTTTCTGTGACACAAAGAATCTGCTTCAATTCATTTTAAACATTTGAATCTTACACAATCTAAGTTTTCTAACACTCAATAAATGACATGTTTTAGTCACATGTATCTCAAGGCTATTGGATGAATTTAAGATCAGTGTAGCTTAGGAAAATGCAGTCATACAAACTGGAGTGTGCAGGTGCCATGAATTTGCAGTAATAGTCAAGAACTCATGGATGGGTTGTTCATTGCCTTCAAACTGTTGAAAAATTGTTTTTTGATGGTAAATTTCTGTATCAGTATTGGGAAGAACTTAGACCCTTTCCTGATAGTATGCTTCAAAGAAAGGGACACAATTTCATGCAATAATGAGAACTATTCTTCATACAGGTAGTGGCCAGGAGAAAGCACAGTCTGGTCATTCTGCTAGCTCCAGTTTTGAACCACAATCATCACTAAATGATGTGCATCAAGTATTATTAAAATTGTGTAAATGCACCATGATAGTGTTGTGAAGAAATATCTATAGTAATGTCCCTGCTGATGCTCCATTGTTGTTAGGAAGCATCCTGGAGAATGGGAATGATTCATAGATGACTGAAATCCAGAGCTATGTACCTTCCCAGCTGTGCACATTATGCCTGGCACAACATAGTCCAGGAGATCATGGGACATAACACAAACTCTCTGACATCAAGGAGGTAATCTGAGAAACACCCCTCAAACAAGGGTCTACGGATTGATACTTCCAGCTTGGTCCATGGTTGCCCTATTGTACTGGGCACTCATGTCCTTTATGCACTGAAGAAATCAGGCTGCCCCCTAGAGTGGGCATTCTGTGTGGAAGAATATGTAAATCACAGGGAATCTAGCACAGATTTCTGAAATAGGTTACATTTAAAGAATTCACATATGGTAAGAAGAAGGAAAGGCCAAGTTAGGAGATGAGAAAAAAACAGATCACACATAAAAAAAAAATTTTCAAAAAAAATCAGAAGTTTTTTTTGTTAGAACTCATAGTAAAGACTCCCTTTAGTATCTGGATCCAGGAAGGAGTCATGTTAGATATGGTGCTGTCACTAAAGTCAGGGGAGGCTGTATGACACAGGCACCATCATCTGTGTTGCAACCATCTAGTGAGGACTACTCTTACAGTGGACACGAGCTGGTGGTCAGGACAGAAGTAGAGAGAATTACAGGAGCAGGAAACCCCACTGAAAGTCAGGGTTATCTGAACTCTCTGGGTGGGCACATTCCAGGGTAAAAGTGAGAGAAAGAAACATCTCTTCTCCCATATGCAGTGTGAGCACCATCCTGTTCATAACGGGAGAGAAATAGGATCTGTCACCCCTAAGAACACATGTGCAGACTTAATGCTTGGGGTTCAATTCTACAGTGAAGTTCAGCTTCACCACTACTGCCAACCCTCCCCATGTCCTCTTTGTATAAACTAACAGAAAAAAGGGATATAGGGAATTGAGACTGGTCTTGCTTCAAGCAAGTGAGCTTGGGACTGATCACAGCTTTTGGAGAAACCTCTTACTTGTGCCTCTTTGTGTGCTGGGAATCTATAAATAGCACCAGGGAGAAATGACTGACATCTCAGAGGGGCGACACCATTACCCAGCACCTCTGTTGCAAAACACACCCTCCAGTAACACGACGAGCAAACCCTGGGAAAGACTTGACTGAATGAATGGCAGCTCTTTGTGAGAAGTAGATATGAGAACCATGGGTTGCTTTTGTAAATTGTCAGGGTTTGAAAATACAGCTCAGGGTAAACACTTACAGCCATGATATTTATATTACAATCATTTTAAATTTGTCCTGAGAAAAGCCACTAGAAGAGAAATTGTTCTTTAAAGTCAAGAAAGAAGAAGCCCCAGAGGTGCTGTGCTTCTCTGTGGGCACAAGTGCATGGAGTACTGCATACAGGGCATAGGTTAAGGGTGTCTGCGTGGCAGGCCACTCCTCATGCTAGGCGTGTGAGTGGTAAACTGCTTACCCTATCGGCACAGCTCTGGGCATGAGGCCATGTGTTGCAGTCCCACTCCTTAATTGTTCAATGCAAGGACGATTAGACATTGCATTGGTGGCTGCCTATATTTTGCTTAGGCACTGCCTGAGTACATATACATGGTAACTGCACAATAAAATCAGGCCTTCTTCTTGATTGGTCTCTGGAGGTCTTGATTAGAGACTCCACAGCCACTCTCTCCTCTACCCTGTTCTGTGGACCTTCTCAGGAATGAGAGAGCCCAAGCACTTCTCTACAGACCCCAATCTCTCATTCTGGAAAACCTACACTATCCCCTCCTGCAGGAAGAGTCAAGTTCAGCATTCAGCTTTCCTGCGTTATCTTGCTCTGTGTGTCTAGGGTCACATTTATCTGTGAATGGCAATGACATGAAAAATTGAATTTTGGAAAAAAAATCTGAAAGTGACCAGGGCAAGATGGGTTTAGAGTGTCCTGAATGTTCCTCTAAGCAAAATTGAATTTACACATTTCCATTATTAGATATTTCAAAAGGTTTTTAGTGATTAAAACAGAATGGACTAATCCATAAAAATATTCTTCCAAATTCTTGTGAATTATATTCACGAGCCTATAATTTGGCACCATGAATTGGAACTTACCAATATATTTATTTTATTTTTTAAAATATTTAATGTACTTCCTTTTGATCATGGTCCCTTGTTTGACACTTACCAACTGAAAATTCTTAACCATGGGAGATTCCATTCTATAAAATGAGGTTTTGAACATAGAAACTCATTTCCCTCTAAAGATTTCAAAATGTACAATTACTCAAACCATAATTGTTCTATGAGTTATGAAGATGACCAAAGCAAGATTATCAATCAAAATATTAAAACTTATCAATTCCATGGTAATGAGTATAAAATTAGTAGTGTTTAAAATCTCTACATGACATACCATATGTCATGTCCCATGGAGTTATTAAATTGAAAAATGAAGAAGTAAAACTGACATTCCCTATAAGAAAAATTGACACATTTTAGCAGGATCTCAAAAAGCAAACATCTTTAGAAGACAATATCCTCATTACACCACACAGAACATGATCCTCTGGGATCCAACAGTTCTAATAAGCCCAGAGGACCATGTTCTGTGTCGTGTAATGAGGATATTGTCTTCTGAAGATTTTTGCTTCTTTGAGAAGCAAAGAAGCTACTGGAAAAGCTCACTAGTATATTAAATTCCCTCCTCCAATGCCCTTTTTAGAATCCACACTAACTCTGCTTCTGAGGACAAAGATGTACTTTGTCACCTGAATAAGCTGAGCAGAGCACAAACACTTGTAAGTTTTTTGGAAAAGATATGTTTAAGTTCTGTCTCTGCAGATTTGTAATTTGAATGTCTGTAGAAAGGCAAGAAGTTCCCACTGGAGAACACAGAACTGTTGCTTTTTCAGTGGGACATTTCATCTCTTTTAATTTTATTGTCTAGTCTGATGGATAACAGCAATCCAAGAGATCTGGGCTTCAAACCCTTAAAGTTTCCTGGACAGATCTGGAAAAGGATCTTGATTGAAATTATTTTCTGATGTTGATAAGGAAACTTAAATTACTCTAATTCTGGTCCTAAAATAAAATTAGTCCAATCCTGTCCCACAACCTATAATGCCACTACTTTGATGTGAGGGACTCCTGGCACCCCCATAATTTTCCTGAAGCTCTGAAATGTGTGATGGGCCCCTTTTTCCTAGTTTGTACATGGAGAACACATTTTTGGGGGTAGTGATGGTTTGGTACGTCATCCTTTCGAAAGTGACAGTCCTGTGGCTCAAGTTCTAAGTGAAATATTAAAATTAAGAAAAGAAGAGGAAGAGCTATAGGTCACAAGTTGTAGAAATCACAGGCAGATGGAATCTCATTAGAGCCGAGGCAGAGTCCGAGCTGGAGTCCACTCTTAGAAACCTACATGATCAACTCCACCTTCTCTGAGAGAAAACCATGTAAAAAGCAGGCTCAGTCTCCTGGGTACTGTATATAAATATACATAAAAGCATTAAAGCACTATATTAAAAAAGGATTCCGACTATCTAGAGTCAAAAAGATGGACAGTCATTTCAAGCAGACCCACTTATGTTCCAGTTGTAGAAATCAGAAGATAGTTCTTGAACACTGCCATTATCAACATGTGAAGGGTAAGTACAAGCATGATAGTGAATTAAACATTTATTTTTTCTAGAGGTAATGAAAATTTGGACTAAATGGAAATATATAAAATGAAAACTAATATCCACAGACAGAAATGAGAGATGAGGGAGGTTGTAAAACTGAAGGAGAGAGTCACAATAATTGCCAAAGCAGGAGACCTCCAAAGCCACATGAGAGAGAAACATAAAACAGGAAAAGGGTACAAGTCATTGAACAAGTATTTCAGCATATGAACAGTTAGGAAAGACACATCAGGGGTGGAGGAAAAGAATCCCCTCATGCAGCCCCCATCCTGGACCAGCCAAATGAAAGTTTTGTGCCTTCAGTAGATTGGGCTCTGCCTTACTCCCTGGCATAGCCTATTAATCACCAACGTGCCACCTGGAATTCTGTCCCTCATACACACTGACTTCCTTGGAGGCTTCTGAATGCGCCATGGCAGAAGATTGGCCAGTACTCTCAACTTTGTGGAGCCAAGAAAAGCTCTTTGGAGAGGTGAAGAATTGCGTACCACACCTTTGTTGTAATGTGGACATGCTCTGTAATAAGGTGTTGTTGAGTCCAGTCTCTTTGTAGCCATGATTTTTCATAGAGAGAAAAATAATTTCATCTCTAATTGTGAGGATTAGGACAAAACATACTGAACAAGTTGGTTCCAACAAGTTGAAGAAGGATCTCTGGGGAGCTCACATGGTGGTATTTGCCTGTAATCTCAGCAGCTTGGAAGGCTGAGGAAAAGGGTCATGAGTTAAGAGCCAGCCTCAGTGAAAAAAAATTTACTAAGCAGATCAGTGAGATCCTGTCTCTACATAAAATAAAAATAGGGATGTGGCTCAGGGGTTGAGTGCCCCTGAGTTCAATATAACCATTAACAAATATATGAAAAAAACATTCCACCTAACTAGCAATTAGGGAAATGTAAATCAAAATTACTTTAAGATTTTATCTCACTTCAGTCAGAATGGCAATCATTAATAATACAGGCAACAATAAATATTGGTGAGGTTGTAGGTGAAAAGGAACACTCACACATTGCTCATGAGATTGACTCCAAATTGGTGCAACCACCATGGAAAGCAGTATGGAGATGGCTTGAAAAACCAGAATGGAAACATCATTTGACCCAGCTATCTCTCTCTTTGGACTGTACCCACAAGACTTAAAAACAGCATACTACAGGGAAACAGCTGCACCAATGTTTACAACAGCACAATTCACAATAGTTGAACCATAGAACCAACCTATGTTTTCTTCAACAGATGAATGGATAAATAAAATGTGATATATGTATATATACATATAATTTCCCCCACCAATGGAATCTTACTTAGCTCTAAAGATGAATGAAACTATGCCATTTGGTGGTAAAAGGGTAGAGTTGAAGAATATCATGCTAAGTGAAATAAGCCCCACCCCCATCCCCCTACACACAGAAACACAAAGGCCAAATGTTCTCTCCAATAAGTGTATGCTAATTCACAATGGGGGTGGGGAAGAGTAGTTATTTAGATTAAGTAGAGAGGATTGCAGGGAGGGGAAGGAATATGGGGATAGAAATGATAGTAGAATGAAACAGACATTACATATAATACATAATATACATAGATGCTAAAGCACTCAACAAGGGCAGGGGAGAGAATAGAAATTCAGTGGATTAGACAAAGTTGGATTAAAGAAAAGAAAAGGGAAATAGGAGTACAAATGACAGTAGAATGAATCAGACACAACTTTTCAATGTTTATATATAAATACACCACCAGGGAAGGTCCACACCATGTACACCTCAAGAATGGAATGCTAACTAAAATGAAATTTACTCCATGTATAATATGTCAAAATTTGCTCTACTATCATGTATACCTAAAAAGAGTAATAAATTTTAAAAATGACAAGGGAAAATTTGTATACCGATAAGTTTTGTCAGTTAAAAACTCTTGAGTGAATGGTAATGTCATTAAGGTTAAATATAAGTATAAAAGAGTACCTTGAGCCCATACAAAACAACAATGGTAAATAGAGTTGCTCAAGTCAGTCTGCCCAACTATCAATTACCCCAAAATTTTTGGTTTACACCTTTTTTCTATTGTTTTACCAATCATCATAAGAACAATACTAGCAAGTTGAGCACAGAGGAAACATTACATAGCAGTGTTAAGAATACTATTAATAGTGCTGTGTGCACTCAAAGCATTCTAAATTTCCTCCCCCATGCAATAAAAAATGATGCAGTTGAAAGATACACTACTTACTGACTACATAACACATACATGTGTTTGTGACATTCAGTATGTGGGCAGCTGCTAAACTTGGCAGGTCAGATCCAATAGATAAGGAAGACTCTCTTCACACCAGACAGTGTTTCCTTGAATAATACTATAAAAGCAAGAGAGAAAGCAAAAGTGAAAGACACAGGCAACTGTATTGCCAGACTAGGAAAACCCAACCACTGAATCTATCTACTGGGGAGTCCCAAAGAGCTTTTCAGGATCCTGATTGGGAAGTTCTGGGCAGAGCATCCTCTCCAGAGGTGAGAGTCTGAAGTCTTGTTCTAACTTGTATTGAAAGTGAGGCCGAATAAATACAAGTTAGAACAAAAAAAACTTCATTCTAACATCTTGCATGACCTGGTGATCTCCTGAAGAACACCAAGTCCTCCCAAGAACAGGTCAGATCCTAGAGGAGGGAGTGATAGCCTTGAGATGACTAAATAAATTAAGATTCCAATGAGTGAGCCACCCAGGCAGATGAATTGAGAAATCAGCATTCTTTATCTATTTCATCAAGGACTGCAGACATCATTCAATCACGAAAAGGGAAGATCTTTAGTATTTTCTTTAGACCCCTAGGACTGAATCTTCTCTCCTGGCCTTATAAATAGTTTAAACTCTCATATGTAAAATGAAGCAGTTTTCTGCATAAAATAATGTGGAGATAAGAAAGAAACCTAGATATTTTACACTTTGGAATAAAGAATGGTATGAATATTATTCTCCTAGAACTTATCATTATATTTCAATATTTATTTTCCCCAATAAAGTTAAATGAAATGTTGGTGAGTGGTGTTTTGTTGACCCAAAAGGCTCACATATGCAGAGAATATTGTGTTTTTACTTTTTGAACAGGACTTGTAGATGAGAGTCTAAGGTTTATTTCAATCAAAATTGTGTTTCTCTCTCTGTGGTGTAATGGGCTCTTGGAGCTATAAGATCTGAGGAGGGACATCGTTAGTTTATAGTATCTTATAATTATTGGGTTGCAGAGGGTTCTGGGAGACCATGAAAATATTAACACAAACAACAACATCTATCTATGATAGATATCTATGCTATCATATAATCCAATAAGTATAACAAACCTTATATTGAAAATTATTAAGTAGAATTAAAGGGTCTCTAAAATCAAAATATATAATGAAATAAAAAATGTGCAGGCATAAATGCTCCTACAGTATGACTTTTTTTTTTTTTTACAGTCATCATTTTACATGTTTCTATTTAAATTTTCTACTGGGTATCCAAAACTAAAGAGTTGGTACCAAATTGTGATGTATTTCCTACACTAGAGGTGAGTATAGTCACCTCAGTAATGAAAGTCATAGAATTCATGAGGAACTGCATGGTTTCTTCAGTCCAAGAGTCAGGATGGGCCTATGGACGATGTGGATTCCTTAGAAAACATTAAGACTTTTTCCCCCTTCATCAATCCTTTTTATTGCCCGAATATGCATGTTGTCTCCTAGCCTCTTGGGTCTTTCTACTCTCCCTGATTGGGAGCTTGTATAACTCTCCAGAGTTGTAGATCCCTTAGGGTGTACTGCTACTCTATAAGGTGAAATGTTAAATTCATAATTCAAACTAGGAATATCTGGGCATTATTTTAGTATACTTAGTATCCTTTCTATAACTCTCTTAATTTTCCCATAATTACAAACAAGAGAGTATATAATTTACATGAATAATATTCTGCAAATAATACTTGATTAAACATATGAAATAGTTAATGGAGACTTTATAGCATTATTTACCCAACAGAATGTGTTACTATTGCATCGATCCATTAGCAAAGTGAATCGTGGGAGATGTGTTATCTAATAACATCATTAAATGCATCACAAGGTTAACATTAAGAAATTCACACTTTATTTAGCAACAAATTGCATCTGTAATGAAATATAAGTAAAAACGCTCTGTAAAACTTGCATGGTGGACCATGCTGCGACCCTAGGGATGTGAGAAGCTTTACAAGTTCAAAGTCAGGCTCCATAATTAGTGAGGACCTATGCAACTTAGCAAACCCTATCTCTAAATAAAAAAGAAAAAAAATCAGAGGATGTGGTTTACTGATTAAGTGCCCCTAAGTTTAAAGGGCTCTGAAAATTTTAAATTTTAAATTTAAAATTTCATATAAATCTTAAGAAACTTATGAAATAATCAACTCTGAGAATTATTATTTCTCCAGTTGTGAAAAATGAGACTCTTTAGTAATTGTTGATTTATACTAAAATTATATAGTTTTAGGGATGCACAATTCTATACTTGTATTTTCTTATTTCTACAATATCAGCTAAAAATGCTAGAAAAATTTCAGCAAATGTCCAAAGCAATTACCCATTTTCTACATTTAAATGATTTTTTCCCTCCTAGGTGCCAAATACTTCAAGGGATGGGCTATAGATAAGAAACTTACTACAATATTTATATTTGTCAAGGTGTTTTTGTAAATACTTTGCTGTTATCTAAGGTACACACTTTGGACAAATGCTACTCAACATTTGCTACAGATATGAGGTCAGTAATTAAAAAATGTCAGAAATTTGAATACAGACTTGAACACAATCTTTGGGTTTCTATATGCTATAAATCCTCCAGTGTTTTAAAAATGATGGATCAATGGCCAAAAGCTTTACAAAAAATTTTCCATATGTCCTCTTACTCATATGAATTCTGAGGTGCTGAGTAGGGTGTGAACAATTATTGGAGACTCTGTCACCTATTTTATATTTATATGATTTCTGTGCTATCATATCTCTGGTGTGAAATAGTATTGAACTACTGTGAAAGACGGTTGATTCATCCTTAAAGACATTGATGCAATGTTTTCATTGTAAAAATTCTCTCCAGTATAAAATCTATAATGTTTAGTAAGATGTGATCTTCAATATTAAAAGCTTTGCCATTCTTCATATTTATAGGACTTCTCTCTAGTATGGGTTCTCTGGTGTCCAGTAAGTGATGATTGTTGATTAAAATCTTTGCCACATTCTCTACATTTGTAGGGCTTCTCTCCAGTGTGGATTCGCTGGTGCTGAGTAAGTGGTGATATTTAATTAAAACTCTTGCCACACTCTTTAAACTTGTAGGGCTTCTCTCCAGTGTGGATTCGCTGGTGCTGAGTAACTGATGATTTTTGACTGAAACTCTTGCCACACAATTTACATTTGTATGGCTTCTCTCCAGTATGAATCCTGTTGTGGCGATCAAGATGCGAGTTTATATTAAAACTTTTGCCACACATTTTACATTTGAAGGGGTTCTCTCCAGTATGAATTCTCTGGTAATTTTTAAGGCTTGGTTTTTGACTGAAACCTTTGCAAAATTGTTTACATATGTAGGGCATAACTCCAGGGTGTGTCCATGGGTGAAAAATAAGATTGGAGCTTTTATTAGAAGTTTTGTCACATTCTTTGCATTTGCATGGCATATCTCCTGTATGAAAACTGTGATGTTGAGTAAGGTTTTTGCGTGCATTGCATTCTTCACATTGGTAGGTCTTCTCTGCAGAATAAATATTTTGGTGTTGAGTAAGGGTTGAAAACCTCTTAAAGTCTTTCCACACTTTTTACATTTACAGGTCTCTCTTTCAGTATAAATCCTCTGATACTTAACAAGTTGTAACTTTTCACTAAAAGTTTTTTCACATTCTTTAAATTTGTAGAATTTATCACTGTCATAGTATCTGCTGTGTTTAAAAAATATATCAAAGCATTTGCCTGCTCAATATCTTCTATACTTATAGGGCTTTTTTCTCTATAAATTCTCTTGTATTAAGCAAGCTCTGCACTGTGGTTAAGAGCCCTTTCACATATCTTACACTTGCAGGTATTGTCTTGCCTAAGAATATTTTAATGAATACTAGTTTTTGATCACTGAAGCAAGACTTTCCTACATTTTTCATCTTGGTAAATTTTCTTTAGAAAAGAAATAGGATTTCTCTATATTCATAATTTTTATCACCAATGTAAATATACTGGTCATTACTCAGGGTAGAGACATGGCTTTTTGTGTCACTTCTAGCATTATCTATAAAGTGCACTTTCCAGAAATCTGTATCAAAATTGTCATTGAGAAATAGTGGGGAATTATAAATTTTTCTACAATTTTTAATATTTTGTCCATTTGGGCACAAGGAGAAATTCAACTTTTGTTTCAGAAAAATAGACATTTTATAAAGAAACTCTCAAAAGGTTCACTTTTAGGAATATCTTTTCTGTGTAAATGTTTGACTGGAATTTTATCTCAGTGCTACTTATATAATTGACCAAGTTAAAAACTAATGCATGGACTAGATTTCAAATTTTCCACTTTTCCTTTCAGTTCAAAAATGGCTATGGATTTATTCTTAAAATACATATAAAACTCCTCAAAATAATTGGAATACATTGAATTTTTGTTTCAGATATTAATTTTCTCTGGTGTCTTTTGACCATAAAATTTTTATCATAAATAGAAACTACTGATTGATTTTGTCTATTATAATACAATTTTTGAACTTTACTCTCACCTATATTTTCCCATTGTTTTCTTGGTTGTATATAGTCAAAGTCACACTTTCCACATCTTCCCTCTCTTTTATTCTTTGCTCTGGTAAAATTTGTCGAGGATGATGAGAAGTCATGGCTGTGATAAATAAAAAATAACAAACATGTTTACTTACTGTACTGGGCTGAGTATATTTTGCAAACCTAAGAAATTACAGCAAAAAATAACATCAGCAGGGGAGTGGATTATTAAATCCAAGTCCATCATTACTGTAGAAATAAAGAAATCAAATAAAAATACACACAGAAAATTATTTTTAAGATTTTCCTAATCATCTTTGTGTTCACAGTATCCAAGATGAGTACATTATTATGGAGAGTAATATAGCAGAGAAAAATACATTGTGTTACACAAAGATTTTCCTCCTTCAGAATATATTTTAAAAATCTACCAACTTACTTCTGTTTCATTAAAGATAAAAATATAAAACGTGAATATTTGGTGACTGTTCAAAAAGGGGTTCCTGCTTACCAACAGAAAAAAAAAAACATGGCTAAATCGACTGTAAGCAAAGTTATAAATCACTCAACGGGAATAGTTAATTATCATTTAAAAGAAGTTTACTGAACTAAACCAACACACAAAAAACAGAATAAAAATTCGTCAAGAATTGTTAATAGTAATAATGAGAAAATGTATGTTGAAAGACTTTTATTTGAAAAGGTCTGAAAGAGTCAAGGGTGGTTGTATATAGCAACATATGATGTTGAGCTAGAGGATTAAAATTTGAAGGCCAAAGTAAAAAATGCAAAGTGTTAAATCGCCCTTTATTTCTCTTCCCAGTACTAATAAACACATCTCAGAAAATAGAAAATATGAAACATCCAAGAAGCTCAGTTTTCTCCAAGTTGTAAAGACTCAAAGTGGGTTGTAATCCAAGTTTAAAAACTCAGGATACCAAGAGCATCTAGGAGAAAAAGATGGGTCACCTAGAAATGTGTAACTATATAATTGTGAAATTCTTAGTCAAAACTTCACCAGAAAGGAAGGAATTCGAGACTATCTATATACAAGGGATAAAAGAATAAAATTATCAACCAAGACATTATATTCACAGCTACTACCTTTAAAAAGAGAAGGAAAATGAAGTCTTTAAACATATAAAAATATACACACTATTCATCAACACTGGATCTGTTCTCCAAAAAGTACTAAAGGTAATTTTTCATAATAAAATGTAAGTGCACAACATCATAAGTCATATAAAATTTTAACATTTCTTGGCAAATACAATTCCATTTTATTGTAATTACGGGTCTCGAAACATGTAATTTTGCAGTAGAATTTGAAAGAAAAAAACATAACAACAATACTGTTAATAGGCATATATACCTGTAACAAAAATATAATCTTAAAAGGACATATAAATATATTCAATTTTTTAACAAAGTGAAGTCAAGTTGATACTCATACAAAGTATGAGAAGGAGATTCTTCATTTTTAGAGATTTTGTTGGTAAATGCAAGATTACAAAATTCTGATCAAAACAAAACTTGGATATCTGAATTAACTCTAAATATTGCAACTGTAGGTAGTCTACAGGATACTCTAAATCTAAGGACACACACATACTGAAAGCAAAAGTATATAATAATGACAGAAAAGTGATTGAACAAAACCTGGGCTCTCTAAATTATAGTACACAAATCATGGTTTAAGACAGTTATAGGACATAGAAGACATTTTAAATTTACAAAAAGAAACTATAAAAAGAGGCAAAAGAGAGAAAAGGACCCTTTCCCTAAGTTCTGAATTAAGAGTAAATACATTTGCTACATACTTCATACTTTGAAAACACACAAAGTAAACACTGAGAGGGTTGAATGAAAACAAAGAATCACTGTCATACTAAGAGACATAAATCCCCTCTTACTGAAAAGGGAAATACAGTGAAGCAAAATGGTAATTGCAAAGCATAAGACTTTGAAAATATTTTGAAACTACTATAGACTTATAGAATCCCTGTTCTTAATCACAAGTAGGATAATATGCTGGTTAGATCAATTTTATATATTAAAAAAAGGTTAATAAATATTTAAGTGATAGTTATTTTGTAACCAACATGGAATAAATATTTGAAATCAAAAGTTGTAGGAATTTTCAAAAATCCCTAAATATGTGTCAGATGATTGAACACTCTTCACTCTTTTGCATGCTGTTGTTCAAAATTGAAAGATTAAATTTAAAGATGTTTATACTACTTAAAGTTAACTAGAGGCTCCATGTAGTATTCATCAACCTTCTATTGTTAAAAAAATTTTCCAGAGAAATTTATCCTTTAAATTGTATGAATATCTTCTAAATACAAATAAGACTATTTCCGTGCTAAAAAATATACTAAATGTTACAGTATTCAATTGTAAATGCAAACATGGAGTCAGGTAGACAGAGTTCTTGGTGATTGTGGCAATAAGCCCTCATATCAATAGCAAATTAAAAACATTGCACACCAGTGTTGTTACATTGTTGTTCAAGAAAGCTATCATGGGGGACACAAACCAAATATCCCTTGAAAAGAAAGATAAGCCATATTGGAATATAGAAATTATAGAACTTTGAAGTCAAAGAATTTATTCTAATTATATATTTTACAAAATGTATGTACACTAGGTTAACTGAAATGTCACAGAAAGAATACTGCAGAATTCTATGAACATAACATCTCTAAACTAAAAATGAAGCTTTCTGAAAAAACAGAATAGTTTTGTGATGAGGAGACAAAAATAAGCCCTTGCTTCCTAGGCATTTTTTTTGAGATGTAAACTTTGTAGAGATATATTGCATAACAATTTGAATTACTGTTACTGAACTGTATATTTAAAATTTTCGAGACAGAAGGTTTTATTTTGTGGTTTTGATTACAATGAAAATTAAAAAAAAAAGGGAATTGCAAGATTTCTCAAAGCTACATTTAAAAGAATGTGGTCTTTATCCTTGAAATAAGAACAAGCTCATCAATATACAAATGATGAGCATGCAAGTAATCTCAGCTACTAAGAAGTCTGAGCAGACGAATTTCAAATTCAAGACATCCTCAATAACATAGTGAGAACCTCTCTTCAAATATGAGTGAAAAGGAGCTTGTAGTTCAGCATGAGAGTATCACTGCCATCAATCCCCATTACACTTGTACATAGAAAACTTCAATTTCTATGTACATGGGCAAAAAGAAAAGCCAATCAACATAAAAATAAAAAAAAAGTCATCGACAAAAAATGTTTAATATTTATGAAAGCAAAAGCACATATAATATTATTGGCAATACAAACAAGAATCATACATATCTCAGTTTGTGAAGCAATTAACTGATATGAGGAAACCCAGTCCTTAAGAGGGAACCTACTGTATACAATTAAAAAAGAAAAAAAACAATAAAATTGTAAATATCTACCAATGTATTATTTTACAAATCCTCTAACTCAAATAACACTTACACCATCTCTCAAAACAGCAGTCTTTGTCCAACTTGGCATTCATTCCATGGCAGATAATTTCACAGAAAATCCATTACACATATCAGAAAAAAACACTGATAAGGAAAATTTAGTGAAAAAATGTACAAATAACATTAGAGAAAATGACTTGTGATAGAAATGTATTACAATGGGTGGACCTAGAGGTCTTCACAAATGTGCAAAACTTTCCTGCAAATAATGGAAAAAGGGCTGGAGTTGTAGAGTATTGTTAGAGAGCTTGCCTAGCATGTGTGAGGCCCTGGTTTCAATTCTCAGCACCATATATGGATAAATAGGAAATTTATTAACAACTAAAAATATTTTTAAATTATGGAAGACCTGTCAGATAATATTGAAACTCAAAAGGCAAAGGGAGTGTTTTGTTGTTAATTTGAATTTATGGAGGAAAAGAAGGATACTATATAATTTTAAAGCACAAAACACAGGACAGGGTTTTCTATGATAACAAGAGAAAGAATTCAAAGCTTCTTGAAAATATTTTCTGCTAAATAATGTCTCAATGAAACTTTTTGAATTTAGGCTTCCTCCTCTACCTCAACTATGTCCTCTGCTATATGTGGGCCACAGGATTTGACATCACTGCATTTCTCTAAGTCAACCATATGTCAAGTGAAAGATATATATCATGCCACCAAAGGAAAACATTAATGGTGAAAATAAACATCATTAACATTGTCTTGTCAGCACCAAGAACTACCCCATCTTCTTTATTGAAAGCATAAATCTGCAACACATTCTTGTGGAGAAGTTCCCAAAAGATATACTTCAAGGGAAGAAAACTAAATAATGATAATTAGGAATTTTGAAGGAAAGTTATGCTCACCCACAAAGACTAGGTTGCAGTAGTTCTCCAACATCACTTCTCTATATAAATTCTGCTGAGCAGGATCCAGGAATTCCCATTCCTCCTCAGAGAAATCAATAGCGACATCCCCAAATGTCAATGGCTCCTGAAATAAAAATTGTTAGATAAATAGAACATGGACCAAACCATTATTCAGTTTTTAATATGAATAAAGAGTTAGTAGAACTGACTGTCATGTAGGAGAGTGAATTTAATTATGTAATAAGATACTTTGCATTATCTAATTCAGAGGAAAATACATGAGTCCAAAAAAAGTATATATATTCCATACCAGAGTGAAGTAAAGGATATATACCATAATCCAAGTAATGAATAAAAGCCCAACTTTTTTACTTTTCTGCCATCAGTGAATGTGAAATTTGGCAGAAATTCCAGATGCAGATCAGACTTTTCAGAGATATTCTCATAAGGTGTTTGTGCACAAGGGAGACAAAAAGACTGGTAAAAAAGCTTTTGAAAACAGTCTGGTTCCTATTCTCTCTGCTTTCTATCCATGAGATATATTGAACTCCCCAATACAATTAGTTTCAAGTATCATGCATGACACATTCCGAATGTGTAAAATATTCATAAAATAACAACATTTGAAGACAAGTAAAGTGACACTTCCACCTCGTGAAAAGACAAACTTGAATTATTACAAGTTCTATAAGAAGTTGAACGAGTGAATCAATTTGGTACAATAGAATGAACAATGGGTTACAAAAGACTTCAAGGAGGAGATTAAAAAATTCTTAGAGGTAAAAAAGAACACAGACACAACATATCAAACTCTCTTGGACACTATGAAAGCAGTACTAAGAGTAAACTTTATTGCATGGAGTTCATTCCTTAAAAGAAGAAAAAGTCAATAATTGATCTCATACTTCATCTCAAAGCCCTAGAAGAACAAATCAACAGAAAAAGCATTAGATGGCAAGAGATAATTGAAATTAGAACTGAAATTGAATTAAATGAAACAATTAAACCTTGACAAAAAGTTGGCTCTTTGACAGACCCTATGCTAATGAATACAAAGAGAGAGAAAATTCAAATTACCAGCGTACATGATGAAAAAGGCAATATCCCAACAGACACTACAGAATTAGATATTTAAAAATTATCTTGAAAATGTATACCTAAATGAAACAGAAGACACTGAAGGCATCAACAAAATTTTTAAGTCATATGATATGCCCAGATTGAATCAGGAAGTCATACACAATTTAAACAGACCAATATTAAATGATGAAATACAAGATGCCATCAGAAGCTTACCAACCAAGAAAGCCCAGGCCCAGATGGACACACTGCCAGTTAAACAAGACGTTTGAAGAAGAAATTCAAAAATACCAATATCCTTAAATTTATTTCAGAAAATACAGAAAGAAGCAGCACTTCCAAACTCATTCCATGAGGCCAATATCACCCTGATCCACAAACCAGGCAAAGACAAATAAAAGAAAGAAAATTTCAGGCCAATATCTCGAATGAACAGAGATGAAAAAATTCTGAATAAAATTCTGCCAAATTAAATACAAAAACATATTAAAAAGGTCGTGCACCAAGATCAAGTGGGGTTCGTCCAGGAATACAGGGTTGGTTCAACATATAAAAATCAATAAAGGTAATTCATCACATCAATATACTTAAAAATAAGAATCATATGATCATCTCAAAAGACACAGAAAAACCATTTGACAAAATACAGCACTCTTTCATGTTCAAAAAATTATAAAAACTTCAGATAACAGGAAAATACCTCAACATCATACTAGCTCTCTACATTAAGCCTAAGGCCAACATCTTTCTAAAGGGAGAAAAACTAAAGGCATTCCCTCTAAAAACTGGAACAAGACAGGGGTACTCTCTCTCACCATTTCTATTCAACCTATTTCTTGAAACACTGGCCAGAGCAATTAGACAGATTAAAGAAATTAAAGGAATAACTACAGGAAAAAACTTAAATTAGCACTATTTGCTGACAATACGATTCTATACCTAGAAGACCCCAAAGCATCACCAGAAAAATTCTAGAACTAAAAATGAATTCAGCAAAGCAGCAGGATATAAAATTAACCCACATTAAAAAAAAGGCATTTCTGTATATCAGTGGCAAAACCTCAAGAAAGAAATAAGAAAACCTACCCCATTTACAGTAACTTCAAAAAAAGAAAACATAAGATACTTGGGAAACAACTTAACGAAAGAGGTGAAAGATCTATACAAGGAAACCTACAGAACCCTAAAGAAAGAAATCAAAGAAGACCTTAGAAGATGGAAAGATCTACCTTACTCCTGCATAGGCAGAATAAATATTATCAAAACGACCATACAACCAAAAGCACTATACTGATTGAATACAATTATGAACAAAATCTCAATGACATTTCTCATAGAAATAAAAAAGCAATAATGAAATTCATCTGGAAAAATAAGAAGCCCAGAATAGCTAAAGCAATTATAAGCAGGAAGAGCAAAGCAGGTGGTATGACTATACCAGACCTTAAACTATACTACAGAGCAATAGTAACAAAAACAGCAAGGTATTGCCACTAAAACAGGTCAGTAGACCAATGGTTCAGAATAGAGGACACATAGACTAACTCACAAAATTACAATTATTTTATATTAGACAAAGGTGCCAAGAACATGCATTGGAGAAAAGATAGCCTCTTCAACAAATGGTGCTGCAAAAACTGGAAATGCATTTTCAAAAAAATGAAATTAAAACCCTATCTCTCACCATGCACAAAACTCAACTCAAAGTGGATCAAGGACATACAATTTAAACCAGACACTCTGCATCTAATAGATGAAAAAGTAGGCCATAATCTTCATCACATGGGGCTAGGCCGCCCCAACTTCTTAATAAGATGCCTATAGCAAAAGAATTAAAATCAAAACTCAACAAATGGGATGGATTCAAACTAAAAACTTTCTTCTCAGAAAAAAAAATCTGAGGTGAACAGACACCCTACATCCTGGAAGTGGATTTTTACCCCTCACACACCAGATAGAGAACTAATATCTAATATATAAAGAACTCAAAATGGTAAGCACCAAAAAACCCAATAATTCAACCAACAAATTGGCCAAGGATCTGAACAGACACTTCTCAGACAAGGATGTAGAATCAATCAACAAATATTTTAAAAAATGTTCATTATCTCTTGCAATTAGAGAAATGCAAATCAAAACTACTCTAAGATATCATCTCACTCCAGTCAGATGGCAGCTATCATAAAGACAAACAACAAGTGTTGGCAAGGATGTGGGGGAAAAGGCACACTCATACACTGCTAGTGGGACTGCAAATTGGTGCAAACAACATGGAAAACTGTATAGAGATTCCTTGGAAATCTGGGAATTAAAACACAGTTTCACCCAGCTATTCCTCTTCTCGGACTATTCTCAAAGGTCTTGAAAACAACATACTACAGGGTCACATCCATGTCAATGTTTATAGCAGCACAATTCAGAATAGCAAACTGTGGAGCCAACCCAGATGCCCTTCACTGGATGAATGGATAAAAATATGGGACATATATACACAATGCAATTTTACTCAGCAATAATAAAATCATGGCAATTGCAAGTAAATGGATGGTATTGGCAAAATGAAGTTAGGCAAACCCAAAAAAATAAATGTTGAATGGTTTCTCTGATATAAGGAGGCGGACTATAGTGGGGTAGGGACGGGGAGCATAGGAGGAAAAATGAATTCTATATAGGGCAGAGGGGTTGGAGGGGAGGGGAAGAGGCAGGGGATAGCAGTGATTGTGGAATGTAATGACACCGTTATCCAAAGTACATGTATGAAGACCCAAATTGGTGCCAACATACCTTATATAGAACCAGAGATATAAAAAAAGTGTGATATATATGGGTTAAGAGTTGTATTGCAGAAAGAAATGAGTACATATATAATGGCATAAATTAGCATGAATATACTTTCTGTACAGAGATACAAAAAATTGAGCTCTATGTGTGTAATAAGAATTGTGATGCATTCAACTGATGTCATGTATTTATAAAAAAATTTTAAAAAGAAAGGTATTGAAACCCATTGGGGAAACGATGAGTCTACTTGGCTATATATCTTAAAAACACAGAGCTGGAAGGGAAGATGCATGAACAACATGAGAAACCAAGAAAGAATGTGCCCCAAACGAAGATACTACATTATTAGAATCCATGGTCAGAATAGCAGGATAAATGGGAGAAGGTACATAATTTTCTGTGAATTAAAGGATAATATGAGAGAAAATACAGGCAGCAAAGGATCATTTTGATACAGAGCTACATAAGGAAATACAGAAAGAAAAAGATTCCTTCAATAAAGAGATAGAGGTTTTGAAAAAAAAAAAAACACCACAAAACAGAGATCCTTGAAATAAAGGAAACAGTAAACCAAATTAAGAACTCAATAGGAAGCATCTGCAACAGAATAGATCACTTGGAAGACAGAACCTATGACATTGAAGGCAAAATATATAATCTTGAAAAAATTAAGTTGACCTCAGTGAAGATGGTAAGAAACCATGAGCACAAGATTCAAGAATTGTGAGATAATATGAAACTATCAAATTTAACAACTATTGGAATAGATGAAGGCATAGAGGTCTAAACTACAGAAATGGACAATCTATTCAATAAAATAATACCAGAAAAATTTCCAAACATGTAGAGTGAATTCGAAAATCAAATACAAGAATCATATAGGACACCAAATGAACAAGATCACTACAGGTCTACACCAACGCACATAATAATGAAAACACCTAGCATACAAGAGAAGCAGAGCATTTCAAAAGCCACAAGAGAAAGGAATCAAATTACATATGGGAAAAACAAATCAGGATCTCTGATTTCTGAACTGAGACCCAGAAATCTACAAGATCCTGCAACAATATAAACCAAGCTCTGAAAGAAATGGATGCCAACCAAGAATCATACCCAGCAAAATTAAATTTTGATTAGCAATTAGATTTCGATTCAGATGTTATTTTATGACTAAATAAAAACCTTCCATCATACACAAAATTAAAAGAATTTACAACCAGAAACCTACACTATAGAACACCCTTGGCAAAAGATTCCATGAGGAGAAAATGAACAACAATAAAAAAATCAGAAAAGGGTAGTTTCACTCTAAAGGAAAAACAATGAAAACTATGAAATAGTAAAGAGTAATCAAAGACCTTAGAAGATGGAAAGATTTAACTTGATCTTGAATAGGCAGATTAATATTATCAAAATGTCCATACTACCAAAAGCACTATACTTGATGAAAAAAATGTGGCTTATATACACAATGGAATATTACTCATGATTAAAAAAAAAATCATGGCACTTGCACGTAAATGGATGGAGTTGGAGAATATAAATCTAGGTGAAGTCAGCCAATCACCCCCCAAAAAAATGCCGAATATTTTCTCTGATATAAGGAGGCTGACTCATAGTGGGTTAGGGAGAGGGAGCATGGGAGAAATAGAGGAATTCTAAATAGGGCTGAGGGGAAAGGGAGGGCACAGGGGATTAGCAAGGATGATGGAATGTGATGAACATCTTTATACAAAGTTCATGTATGAAGACTTGAATTTAGTGTCAATATACCTTATATACAAAGAGAGATGAAAAATTGTGATATATATGTGTATTAAGAGTTGTAATGCTAAAAAGTACATGTATAATGGCATAAATTGATGTGAACATACATTATATACAGAAATATGAAAAAATTGTGCTCTATGTGAAATAAGGATTATAATGCATTCCACTGTTGTCGTGTATTTAAAAAAATAATAAAAACCATTAAAAATCATGATCTAAAAAACATCTAAAAAAGAAAACAAAAAACAAACAAACAAACTAACTAACTAAGATAGGATGCACTTGGTGCTACACACCTGATATATCCCGTGGTCTGGAGGCTGAGGCAGGGGGATCACAATTGTGAAGCTTACCCTAGCAACCAAGTGAAACCCTGCCTAAATTTAAAAATAAATAGGCAGTAGTAATTTTAAAAAATTAAGAAAAAATTAAAATTTTTAAATGAAAATTTTAAAAGGACTGAGGATAGTGTTCAGTAATAGGGCACCCTGGTTCCAATCCCCAGTTTCACAAAAGGAAAAAAAGAATGAAAAAAAGGTCCATTTCAAAGTTACAGAAAGAATATTTTTAAATTTATAAATTATATATATGAAAACAAAAATTCTATTCCTCAAATGACACCATTAAAGAGAACAAGGAGAAGTGACTGATGAAAGAAACAAATTGCCTCACCTTTAACCCAACTCTTCTAAGAAAGGAGAACAGAGACTGTGAGAGAAACGCAGGTAAGAGCCGTGAAGAGCTCCTTCAAATAGCAGGTATCTAATTGTCCCTTTATCACAAAGCAATCAACGTCTTTAGAAAGGAGGGACTGCACCATAAAGTCACAATGAACACAAATTGAGATAGTGTTGAAGAACATGTGAGGTTATCATGAAGGTCCACAGAAACAGATGTGGACCCTACAGCACCTGTCCATATGGGGACACAGCACGCTTCTCCAGAGTCGAGACCCAGGGCCTGGTGACAGAGAATGTGCATTTGGTAATAGATAAATTATAAACTATGAAAAATAACTATTTCTGGCAATCAGCCACATTTTGTTTGCCATATTGCATACAGTTTGACCAATACTATGAAACACCATGTCAGTTTTATATAGCTGTCACATAAATGTCACATTTCACATATAAGCATACTTAAATAGTACATCTGCAGAATTTGAAAAAAAAATACAAATTCAGATAAGCAAAAGACTGAATTACACATCCTGAGTATAGATGATAGGACTCCTCATTATAAAGAGGACGGCTTCCCTCAGTTTAATCTATGACAACAGCCCATCAAAATTTCACCATAATTTTCTTGTAATTGAAGAAGGCACCAAAGCAAACAGTGTGAAAATTTTCCTGGAAGGTTAAATCCATATAAAATTAGCCAAAAATTCTGAACTCTAAGAGCAAAAGCAGGAGCTATCATTACCAGGCACTAATGCATGATATAAAATTATCATATTGCAGTAATTTGAGGACCAAAAAAATTACAAAGCAGAAATTTCATAGATGACTCTATATGTATGTAAATGTCATTTTTATTATGAAGTGACATGAAAATGCCTAGATAAATGCCACCATCTCCAGCAAAGGATTTGATGTGAATGAACAAGACAACCCAACGTGAAGGGAGGTGTGGGAACTGAAGGTGCAGAGCACTGGTAGGGCTTGGGTGCAGGAGGTGCGTGGTACTGGATTATACTCCAGCATCCCAAAGAAGCACATATTGAGTAGGATTATGTTTCAAAATTATACCAGAATAGGAGGCTCCTGGATTCCCTTCACACATGGATACACCAAATAAACACCTACTTATGTTTTGAGTCTCTCTTAAATAAAGTTATAATGGACTCAGAGACCTATGCATTGGACCACTCAGAAAATCTCTACCATCCAAAGGGCAGGCAAAGTTGGGGGACATGTGGGCATTAGTCCTGCCTTGAGCAATGTGCCACATAATTGGGACAGAATACCCCAATCCAGTGGCACCCAGAGTAGAGGTAAACTAATTGGCATCACAAATGGAGCACATGAGACACAAAATGACTTGTGGCTGGGAACACAATTTGTCTGGTGCTCATAGAAGAAAGAGCTGGATATACACAAGTATGAGGATGAGAGGAAAGGGGTAATTTTTTATGACTCTGGAGGGTCACGAGCTTTATCCATGGGACAATGGCAGAAGGGTAGTGAGATCAAGGATCCCAGTTTATCCCTAAAAGGGATTTGCAGCATGATCTGCAACCTGTGGTTGCTAACAGTTGAGCTCATCCCTAGCCAGTCCCTAAGGGTAGACAGTACAAATGCAGTCCACCCAGCAGCCCTGCCTGAGCCCTCTCCCCCCGACTTCAGTAATAACTCCAGGTCTAACCAGTTCTTTCTGGAAGAAGGATCTTCAGGCACTAAGGGTCCCAATATTTTTCCCATTCCATGAACTCCATCCTAACCCACCAAGCTTTGGGAGCAGTGGCAACTGTGCATGTGCATATCTCAGAAAGGAGGGGCTTCACATTAGTGTGCAAGCACTTCCCTGGACTATGATCCCCCCTCCCAGGAGGGAAGAAAAAGCTGTCAAAAGCACAGCTCCCTGTTTCTTTCTAGAACAGGCTCACACCACCTTCTTGCAGTGAGCACAGGCAGCCTGGGTTCTAACCAATTGCATCAGGAATTCAGCCCCCAGCCAAGTAGGACAGCTTCTCAGTCTGAGTGCAGCTGTAGGAAAGTCTCCTATAAAACAGTCAAAGGAACCAGTCCTCCAATGACATGGATATGGAGAAAGAGACCTGCTCACCTGGGGCTAGAATATAAGCTCGGTGCAGGCATTTTTGAAAACATCATGGAGTTCTTTAAAAGCTAACAGAAAAAAAACAACTCTGGATGCACTCCCAGAGAAACTTGAATAAGTGTGTTAATAAATGGCTGCATGCCCATCACTGTTCCAGGATCCACAGGAGCCAGGATGAAAGAACTTCTGAAGTGGCTTCTGAATAAGGAGACTCCTCCCAGTCACAGGGCTATCACCTACTCTCCTGAGAAACTGCTTCCCCTAAATGCACCTGCTCATAGGTAAACAGGTGGCTGATATTTACCAGATGTTTAAGAGAATTCAGATGAGCCAGGTGTGGGATGCTCATGTCAGGCAGAGCCAAAACAGGACCAGAAAAATATCACAGCGGGCATGAGACCCCTGGGACATGCAGTCCACAGGGGAAAACCTAAGCCCAAAGACATTCTGACAAGGTGTCTGGCCTGGGAGAGAAAGAGGGAATACACACACACACACACACACACACACACACACACACAAACTCACACATTTTTTTCAAATGTCAAGTGGTTTTGGGTGTGCTTTTCTCTCATGTAAAATGCTCATAAACAGAAAACAAAACTTATGCTTTTTATTTTATTACAGTGAGGACAGGGGACTGGAATTTGAGGAATTCATTGATACAAGTGTACAGATTTCATCTGGGAGATGGGATTGTGGAACTGACATTTTTCTTCCCTTTCATTTAGAACATTCAGGGGGCCCAGGCAGAAGGGCAAGACCTGTAATCCCAGCCACTCAGGAAGCTGAGGTATAAGTTCAAGGCCAGACTCAGCATCTCAGCATCTGTCAGGAGATAAATGATAAAAAGTACGAGAGATATAGCTCTGTGGGAAAAGACCTCTGCATTCAATCTACTATGCTCCCCATGCCCCTCCAAAAGAATGAAAACCTCAGGGGTGAAAAAAACCTGAGAACCCTGCAGATCCCAGCCTGCTTCGGTAGGAAAAGGGCCCATGAACTGGTGATTCTCACGGTCCCAACACTCTGAAATCCACCACAGAAGAAATTCAGGGAGAAGACTTGAGCTGCCAATTTGTACAGGAGATACCCATGTGTTTAATAATGAGAATAAAAAGAATTCAACATCTTTAGAAACCCAAGAAATGTAAAATAAAATCCTATCAGAGACAAAATTAAATAGTATCAATGATGATAGGAAACAAAAGAATTCTAATAAACTGAAAGAGTTTAAGTGCTTCTTAACTATTTGTAGAAACTCTTTTGCTAATAAAGACACATGATACACCCCCGCCGCAGGGACTTGCTGAATCAGTTCATAGGAACAGGATAATAAATTAATAGTCATGGTACGTTCAGCTTAAAAATAGTATAAAATACCATGGGTAAGTTTTACACGGGTGCCATATGCATGTGGTATTATGTATAATTATGATGCACTAATAAACAATCCAGCATGCTTTACTCTTAATGGAAGCATCCAGTCCTACAATTCATCCACAAAATTAAATATATATAAACTTAACCAAGAAACTTTTGAATTATAAGAGAAAAAGAGTTATTACCTAACATGTACATTGTGGAGCTGTACTGTTACAATTATCATCTAGGAATCACGACGTAAATAAAGTCCGCCCATGAACCCACGTGGATGTGAAAGTCCTATACTTAATTGCAACGGAAAAGTCATTATCAATCAAACCCTAACAAGGACAATCTCAGCAACTTAGCTAGACCCCCAGTAAGAATAAAAACTAAAAACTACCAGGGACATGGCTGAGTGGTAAGGCACCCTTCTGTTAACTACAAAACAAAAAAACAAACTCCACAAAACTAGCTCAGGAATAAGCAAGGTCCCTGTTCACCATAACTCCCCTCCTGCATGAAAAGGGTGTTTGGAGATTAGAATTTTTATTTATTTATTTATTTATTTATTTATTTATTTATTTATTTATTTATTTATTTATTTATTTATTTATTTTTACTGGGCATTTAACTCAGAGGCCTTCAACCACTGAACCCCATCCCCAACCCTATTTAGAATTTTATTTAGAGGCAGGGTCTCCCTGAGTCTCTAAGTGCCTCATCCACTTGCCTAGGCTGGCCTTGACCTCACAATCCTTGTGCATCGGCCCCCTATCCCCAGCCACTGAAATGACAGGTGTGCGCCCTCCCCTGGCTTGTAGATGATTATCCTCTTGTTCCACCTGTCAATCACCACAGCCCAGGAAGAGGCCAGGCAGCCAGGCTCACCTGCCACTTAGGACTGGAGCAGGGGCTGAGGCTGGCCCAGGGGATGGGGAGCCTGGAGGGGTCTCTGCCATTGTCACGCTTTCCACCTGGCTGGCCACGGGGACTTAGGGGCGCTGTCCCCAATGGGCTCAGGCCTGTGGACGCGGAGAGCCCCTGGAGTCGGGGTTGGCCAACTCGGGTTCTGCCACAGTGGGTCCCACTTGATGGCCTCCCTGCCCCGCCTCCCTCCGAGCCTCCCTGTCCAGGCACCAGATGCCACTGCACACTCACCATTTCCTGGTGCCCAACAGACGAGCCTTCCCTGGGAAGCTTCAGCTTCTGCATGGCAGGGCCAACCAGGATCCCGGGCACCGAGCGAAGCCTGGATGCCAACTGCTGCCTGTTGGTAAACTGCGCAGACCTGGGAGAAATAAATCCCATCCCGAGCGCAGAGGCCCGCCCCCTGTTCGCTGGAAGCGCTCATGATTGGACAACGCTCAGCACGGGGGCTTCTGATTGGACAGGGCGTCAGTCTCCGCTCTCCCCAGCCTGAGCCCAGCAAACTTTCTTTTTGAGTGACAGCGGCAAGAAGGAGGCCAGAATGGCGGGGTTTGTGTGCAGCTTTTTTTTTTCTTTTATTTTGAGATTTGGGCATTGGGTTAAGGTTAGGGTGACCACATTTCTAAGTTCTGTTGGGTTTTGATGTTAGGAAATTGAAGTCATTTCTTGAAAGTTTCACCACCTGGGCCTCCTCCTATAATAAGACCACCCAGAGCGTCTTCGGGGTGCTGACTTTTCCTCTGTTCATCTGTGCAAAATTCTCCAAGCAGAACTGGCCTTTCGCCCCGTGGGAACTCTCCAGTGCATCATGGCCAGCACTGGTGGAGGCTCATGGTTGTGGTGGTGGTGGTGGGGGCTGGCATGCGTCTTGGAGGAGTTTCCCACCGGGTTGGCAGCATGAGAGCTGACTTTCCTCCAGCTGAGTTGAATCTGTGTCTGGAGCCCACATTAAGCTGGAGGCAGAATAAGGAGATCAGCACAGAAGAGACCCCCAGAGCGCAGACCTGGGTAAACCCCAGCTGCACCATGGCTCCCTCTCCCTCTGGCCACTGGGGGTTGAATTCAGAGGCCTCAACCTCTGAGGCCCTTCCCCAGCCCTAGCTTGAAGTTTAGAGACAGGGTCTCATTGAGTTGCTTAGCATCTTGCTATTTGCTAAAGCTAGCTTTCCATTCGCCATCCTCGTCCTCAGCCTCCCTAGATGCTGCAATGACAGACGTGTTACACTCTTTTTTCTTTCTTTCTTTTTGAGAGAAATGCCTGTGGTAGCCACAGGATAACAGCCTTGCACAGATCAAGGCCACCCTGGGTGCTCTCCCTGGTTCCCAAAAGTCCCCTGGATCCCAGGCAATAAAATCCTGCCTCCTCCAAAAACCAGAGACCCCTACCCAGGTGTGCATCTTTATATCAGCTGAATACTCTGCACTTGACAAAAAGAAAAGAAAATAAAAGAAAAAAGAGAGACCCTACCTGCTTGTCTTGATGCAAACGAAGCCAATGTGTTTCCAAAGCGAGCTCTGGTCTTGTCCCCCCAATTCAGTGGTGCAAAAAGTCACATAATACAGAGAAGACTTCGTGTTAAGGGGGGCTCCAGGGTCTGTCTATTAATGAAAAACAATTTGGGCTTGATTGGGAGTCTAGGAAAGCCAATTCCAGGTTTTCCTAATTTGGTAAATAACTGCATAGATTCGAATGCACCCTGCTACTTTCTGCCTTAATTAATCATGGAGGCCTCAAGGTTACCTGCCCCCTAGGACCCCAGCTCCTGCAGATATTACCCGGGGGGATTTTTTTCTCCATACAGCACCCTGAAACTCCACCTTCCCTTCTGACTCCAACATCTTTGGCAGTATCCAATGGGGGAGCGATTTAGAAAATTCTGTAATGTACCTAAAGATATTTCCTCATCCGAGTGTGATGCTATCAATTTGGTCCTATGGTCCTGTTTAGTATGTTTTATGTTTTTTCTATTTTGTTGATTTTTCTTAGTTATACATGACCAGAGAGTCCATTTTGGTAAAATTATCCAAGCATAAAATATACCTTATTCTCCTTAGGACCCCATACATGTGGGTGAGTATGATTGTTACTGTATTCT
This sequence comes from Ictidomys tridecemlineatus, assembly GCF_052094955.1. Lineage (NCBI taxonomy): Eukaryota > Metazoa > Chordata > Mammalia > Rodentia > Sciuridae > Ictidomys > Ictidomys tridecemlineatus. Next base: position 19,756,328 of record NC_135492.1, on the reverse strand, counting down.
GGATAAATGCCATTTTGACTTGAGTGAAAGGGAATCTCAGTGCAGTTTTAATTTGCATTTCCCTAATTGCGAGATACATTGCCTTTTCAATATTTATTTTTTAAAATATATTTTATAGTTGGAGTTGGACCCAATACATTTAATCTATTCATTTATTTTTCTGTGGTGCTGAGGATGGAACCCAGTACCTTGAACGTTCTAGGTGATCACTCTATAGATGAGCCCCAGTCCCAGCCCCCATTTTCAGTATTTTTTACTTTTGTTTCTCAGTAACAACAGACTAGGTCTTCGGGGAACCAGTTTTGCTGCATTTGTGAATTGGGAACATTTTCTTTTGAAGAAAGACTGAGAAGGTCAATGCACATGCCCATGATTCCAGGGATGATTAGTACACAGTTGTCTTTCCCAGGATGAGGAGAAGATTATGTGGGTGAGAAGAGGGAAAGAGCTGGGGACACTTTTGGGCCAGAAACTCTCCTTCCCCCATGAGGGAAATTATTCTTGCTGTTAGTTTTCTTAACCCAAATGAGAGATTTTCCTAAGCTACCAGTGCCACTAGATATAATTTACTGGATAAAGCTCAGATTTGTCTTGAGAGGCAAGGAAAAGTGAATAACCATCCTAGTGGTTCCAGTACCAGCAAGCTAGACCTTGGGGCAAAACACTGGGGTTTACCCAATAATTAACAATCCAACAGCACCCGACACCCAATTAATGGGGGACAGAGAATTGGATCAGTGGGTGTGGAGGTCTGTAGGTGGCCACCTGCTGGAGCTTGCCTCTGGGGTGCATTCCTTGCATCTGGAAGGTTTTTCAACAACAATGAGATAAACAAAGTGGTGAGAACACTGGCAAAACCCTCTGCAATATTCTAGCCAGGAAAATTCATGAGCACTTTAAAAGCATCTTAATGTTTACCCTCAGTCAAATGTGCCTCAATCCGAATGAAACCATTTGAAAAGAGTTGTCAACATGAAAAGTTTCTGAAATCTGCTGGTTTGTGGATCACTGCAAATCCATATGAGTCCATGGTGAAATACATAAGTAAAAATAAAAATCTAATAATGAGCATTTTTTTTAAAACTTCTCTCCTGAAAACACTGCACTATTTGCTTTGATAACTAAATGATCATTTAATTATCCCTCTCGCAACACTTGAGGTCCATAAAGAACTATGGAACACGTCTGGTAGGGTCAGAAATGCTGGGATACCAAGAAGAATGTTACTCTGAACCTCAAAGGAAAAGAAGTAATAAATCACCACAATGCAGGAATGCCCACAAAAACTTGAAATTAAAAACAAGGGACTGGCGTTGTGGCTCAGTGACAGAGTTCCTGCCTAGCTCGTGTGAGGTACTGGGTTCAATCCTCAGCACCACATTAAATACAAATATGTAAAATAAAGGTATACTGTCCAAATAAAACCTATTTTTAAAAATAAACATCAGATTTTTAAAACAAAAAATAAAGCAACTCCCTGCAATGCAGCATTTCTCCTAGAACAGCTTCCTGGACCCCCAAATACTAGCATGATATGAGAAAGCTTAAAAAAATGGGTGAGAAATTACAGAAGTCTGATCTGGCCTTATCTCTAGTCCAGCCCCACTTAAAAGTCCCTCTCCAAATAGCAACACCTCAGACCACGTATTTGCTGTTTCTCCCTTTAGGGCTTCCTCATATTTTTTCCCTTTTTTTTTTCTTGTGGTGCTGGGGATTGAACCTGGGACCTTGTGCATGTAGGGCAAGCACACAACCGACTTCACTGAATCCCCAGCTCCTCATTTTCTTTCCTGAATGTGGATCTGTTTTCTAAATGGGACTGTCCATGCGCCTGACAAATAAAGTTCTTTTCTGCCATGAAAACCAAAAAACCTACTTTTCTGAGTTGATGTCTCTCTCTCTCCCTGGAATCCCTTCCCATCAAAGAACCTCTCACAGCCAAAGTCAGACTTGAGCTTTGGAATTGTGTGGGGTTTTTATTGTTTGGGGTGTGATATCACATACATCACTGGAGGGAGGTAACCAGCAGCTATGCATTTGTTTAATAAGCAAAGGACAAGTTTTGGTAGCACATGTCTGTAAGGCCAGGCATTTAGGAGGCTTCTGCAGGAGGATCTCAAGTCTGAGGCCAAAGTTGGCCTGTTAGCAAGACCCTGCCTCAAAATCAAATATTCAAAGTTCTGATATTGGGTGAGTCTTCATGAACCATGAAGGGTCAGAATTCCTGTTTCAACAGTCTCCCCTTATGATGCTGTGTGTAGGTGTGTGACTGTTACCTTCCAACTGGACTTAGAGAAGTTGCTGGTGTCCACATATATTAATAAATAGGTCAAATGAAGAGAGTAAATAACTAAAGCAATAAAAAATCTGACATTGTTGCTAGTTGTGATCCCAGAGATACAAGGGTTATGTTGTGTTTCTTGGATCTTGTGTTCTTGAAAGAGTGGATTTTAGATAATACATAAAATGTAATCAAAGTAGAGTAAAGCTTATCGGCCCAGAAATCACTATCAAGAAAGAGGGAGGAAAACAGTGAGTATTCTCTGACATCTCTAGGCCTCACACCCCTTTGATCCTCAAGTTTATGGGAGATGCTGTGGGTGACTCCAGAATTCTGCCCATGGACCAATTCCTACTCTTAACTGGCAGTAGGATGACATTGTGTTTGTAGGTTCCTACTCCACATGGTCTTGTGGAGAGACACCAAAGCAAAACCCGAGTGTGTGTGTGTGTGTGTGTGTGTGTGTGTGTGTGTGTGTGTGTGTGTGTTTCTGAATTTTACTATAATAAAAATTTTATTAGGGCAGCTGTTATGAAGACAAAAAACAGCAAGTGTTGGTGAGGATGTGGGGAAAATGTACAGTCATACACTGCTGGTGGGACTGGTAATTGGTGCAGCCAATATGGAAAGCAGTATGGAGATTCCTTGGAAATCTGAGAATGGAACCACCATTTTACCAGATATCCTGTGGAGCCAACCTAGAGGCCTTTCAGTGGATGAATGGATAAAAAAGTATGCATTATTTATACACAATGGAATTTTATTCAGCACTAAAAGAATAAAATCTTGTGTGTGGGGGAGATTATGGTCTTGTTCTCTTGGTTTCTGACATTTAGGAAATAGAGTTTTTCTGAGATTCTAACCAGTATCTTTGCCTTTGTCAAAGGGGTATGGCAACTTACTTCTGTTTCTTGCTGTCTAACTTTTGTGGTTTTCCAATATGAGGTATGAGGTAGAAGTTAATTTTAAGTGTATATTTTTAATGGAGGAGTTCACTAATTACTATTAGAAGCATCAGATGAGCTCAGAACAATAATAAAATTTAATATCATCAGTTATTTATGTGCATAAGAAAATAAGTAGCAACCATAAAATTAAAGACAGTTCTAATGACCATAATATCAAAAGCAAAATACTTGGGAATTTTTCAAGAAATGTAAACACTTGAACATTTAACATGGCTTGTTTTTAGAAAAATATAACATTATCTCTAAGTCACCTTCTTTTTAGTGGTTACCTTAACTCATAGAAAAAAGATAGGAATTAAAAATTTCCCCCTGTGATCCTGAGGACAAGACTTGGGTATGGTCTAGCAGTGAGCTCTATCATCATCCCATTCTTATTTTTCTTTGAGATATGGTCTTGCCAAGTTAGTGAGGCTAGACTCAAAGTTGTGACCCTCAAGGCTCGACTTCCAGAGAAGCTGTGGTTACATGCATGTGCCATCACAACCCTGGGAGGGATTAGCCTTTTTTGTTTTTTTTAGTTGTAGTGGACAGAGTACCTTTATTTAATATATTTATTTTTATGTGGTGCTGAGGATTGGACCCAGTGCCTCACATGTGCTAGGCAGGCGCTCTAAATCTGAGCCATAGCCCCAGGGATTAAATTCTTGAATTTAATATTACAGGTTGGCTCAGGATAATATCTAGGTTTGCAAACGTGAATAATGTCCCCATTTTGTGAGTAGAAGGTAGAGGCCACAATGAGAGAAAATGTCTATCATTATCCTTGGAAGAGGAACATCAACTGTGGGTTCACCTGCAACTTAGTATTTGAGGATTGCCCAGATATTAAAAATATAAACAAAAGAGACATGACGTCAAGGCTCTGAGGGAGGGGACTAGGTATTTCAAATTGTGAGGCATCAGACTGAGAAATTCAATGCTAATGTAGCTGGGTATGGAGAATAGGACCCCTCACATTTAACTGTAGGATCACAGAAAATATACAAGAAAACAAACCATTTACTGGGTACATTTTAAAAAGATGATCATGGGTAGGACTTGGTCAGAAGTCATCATTATCACACTCCACCCACATGCCCACACACATAACTTCCCTTTTACCTCTTCCCCACTTTAGCAGTCAAGTCAACATCCACTCTACAAGGTGCATCCTTGCATGAAGAGAGAGGACTGAGCCACAGTACCCTGGGGATCACAATGGGCACTTCTTTGCCTAGCTTATGGCAGAAACTAGCAAAGGAATGGCAGAGTTCAGGAACATCTTTCTCTCTTTTCTCTCACAAATAACTAGAGATTTCAATTATAAATTGATGGATGAAGTGAACTTGGGAGTATTGGGCCAAATATTTGCAACACTAAATATATAAATGTTCAGCAGCCTAATGTTTTATTTCTTTTTTATCTTTTTGTTTTTAATGCTGTGCATTTACCCCAGGGGCACTCAACCTCTAAGCAACATTCCTGAAATTTTTTTTGTAATTTAGTTAGAGACAGGGTTTCACTGAATTGCTTAGTCCTTTCCTAAGTTGTTGAGCCTGGCTTTATATCAGCCTCCAGAGACACTGGGATTACAGTCATGCACCACCACACCTGTCTAAGGTTTTATTTCATTATTTGCAAAAGAGCAGTTTTTCATGTAATATAACCTACTGAATGCTCTCAAAATATTACACTTTGTGAAAAATTCAAAGAGAGAGCTTATTAACTTTATATTAACAAACTTAAAGAATGTTTTTCTTATGCCTTGGTTTCTTTTCACTTGATAAAATCAGGTTAGGACATGGTTTTCTAGTTTTTTTATTCTCTTTTTTTTAGGGGGAGGTATACTAGGAATAGGTCCCAGTATCACTCAACCACAAAGCCACTTCCCCAGTCATGTTTAATTTTTTTTAAGAAACAGAGTCTCACTGAGTTGTATAGTTCCCTATTAATTTGCTGAGTCTGTCTTTGAACTCGTGGATTTCCTGCCTTAGCCTCCGAAGCCATTGAGATTGCAGGTATGTTCCCCCACTCCCAGTTTCTTCATTCTTTTGTAGTTGTTGCTTTCTTTTGTTACATAAATTCAAGTTGAATAACAGTATGTTTAACAATACAGACATAGAGAAACGCCAGTGATGTAGGTAAGCAATTGAACATATCCACAAGAAAGTACATTATATATTCACCATGATGTATTACTCAGCCATCAATACAAACTCCTCTAATGGTCAGCAAAATAGATGGAATTGGATGATGTCATGCTAAGGGAATAAATACACAATAGTGTCACATCTCATACGTTAACTAATATCATGTGCAAGTACAATAGTGGTTAGTATGGCTGAGGAGTGTGTGGGGGCATCAAGGGCAGAAGAGGGTGTTTGGATATTATGAATACATGTATCTGCATATGTATAAACATCGAACTAAATCCCATTAGTATGTACAATTGCTATGTGATGATAAAACCCAGCATCTCTCATAATTATCCATTTTGCACTAAGAATAGAATCTTTCTGTCTTTTGTAATTTCCAGTATATGATGCAATATTATTGATGATGCTCCCTGATAACAACCCGGCTCTTCCTACACATTCACTCTATTTTTTGACAGGCTCTGAACATAGAGTATACAATGTATTTCTGCATCTGGATCATCTCACTTAGCCTAAAGTCCTCCAGCTTGTCTGTGTTATTGGAGAATATTCTTTTGTTTCTGGGGTTTGGACCCAAGGTTGCCTTACCAGTGACAGAGATCCACCATCATTTTCTTTTTTAGTCTTAAGACGAAATGTTACCAAACTACTAAGGCTAGCCTTCACATTTTGGCAACACTGCCATATACATTATCCTTATTTTAAAGTTGAGCAATAAGTGAGGTGTGGAGGCACATTTCTTTTGTCATGCTAGGGATTCGATAGGTTGAGGGAGGAGAATCATGATCTTGGAGCCAGCTTCACATCTTGGTGACACCCACTGCACCTTAAAAGTCCTTGTCTCAAGAAAATTTTTTAAAAATTGAAAAGGTTATATATGTATGTTGATACATTTGTGTGTAAACACAATGATAAATCTCTCTATCGCTATTATCTGTAATATACCATAGGTTTTTCTTCCTGAGTTACTCTTTGGAAATTTAGGTTGTGATAGTATTGCAGTTAACTTTGGAGGGCAGATATTCCTAAAGATGGATTTTATTTCCTTCAATTGTTGAAGTCGTTAATGGCAGCTGTCCATTAGAGTAGATTGAGATACCCAGAGAATTGGTGTGGACGATCTCTGCAGGTGTCTATGAATGTGCTTCCAGAAGGCTGAGTCAGAAAGCATGGGAAATCCCTGTAATGAACATTTATATTGGTGTTCAATAGGTTTGATTTGAAAAAAAGCAAGAGAAGCAGTCACTCACTTATGCTCCAAGCTTCTTGAAGTCCCCTTTGGGGACTTGCACCTTTGGCTCTACTGGGGTCATTTAAAAATTTTTTATTTGTTTTAATTAGTTATCCATGACAGTAGAAAGCATTTATATACTTTGATATATCATACATAGATGAGATACAATTTCTCATTTTTCTGAGTATACATATTGTAGAATCACATGGGTCACACAGTAACATACATACATAAAGAAATATTGTCTGTTTCATTCTCTTTCTTATTCCCACATCCCCTGCCTTCCCCTCCTTTCATTTTTCTCTACCTAATGTAATTTAATGCTATTCTTTTTTTCTTTTGCATTACAATACTTAATACACATATATACCAGAGTTTTTGTATGATTTTATGTAACGTTATGTTGACAGCCAATTCAAGTCTTCATACATGTACTTTGGATGATGTTGTCCATTATATTCTACCATCCCTGCTAATCCCCATCCCCTTTCCTTTTCCTCCCACCCCTCTGCCCTATCTAGAATTCATTTATTCCTTCTATGCTTCCCCTGCATACTCCAGTATGAGTCAGCCCCCTTATGTCAGGAAAATATTCAGCATTTGTTTTTAGAGGGGGGGCATTGGTACCTTCACTTAACATTATCTTCTCTAACTCCATCCATTTGCATGCAAATGCCATGATTTTATTCTTTTATTGCTGAGTAAAATTCCATTGTGTATATATGCCACATTTTTTATCTATTCATCCACTGAAGGGCATCTGTGTTTGCTCCATAGTTTAGGTATTTTGAGTTGTGGTGCCATAAACATTGATCTTGCTGTGTCCCTGTAGTATGTTGTTTGTAAACCTTTGTGCTTAGACTGAGGAGAGGGATAGGTGGGTCAAATTGAGATTTTATTTCCATATTTCCAAGGAATCTCCATACTACTTTCCAAATTGGCTGCACCAATTTGCAGTCCCACCAGCAGTGTATGAGTGTACCTTTTCCCCACATCCTCACCAACACTTATTGTTGTTTCTTTTCATAATTGCTGCCATTCTGGTGAAGTTACATGAAATCTTAGAGTACTTTTGATTTGCATTTCTCTGATTCCTAGAGATGATGAGCATTTTTAATATATTTATTGACTGTATATCCTCTCCTGAGAAGTATCTGTTCAGGTCCTTAGCTCACTTGTTGACCAGGTTATTCGTTTTTTCATCTACCAGGATCATTTAAGTCCTCTATCCTGGACCACAGCTGCTTCATTTGCTTCCTCATATTGTGAAGCTTCCAGCTTCTTGGACTGAGCTGTTACCAGTTTCCCAGTGTTGCCATCCTGTAGGCAAACATTTGGTGACTATTCCTCTCATGATTATGTGAGTAAATATAATAAGCTCCCATCTGTATACACATGTACATTTTGTGTGTATTCTATTTTTCTGAAGAATCCTAAATATACAGGCATATTCTCAAGGTCTATGTCATATTGCATCTCTAGTTATAATTTTTTGAAAAAAACCCCTTATAGATTTTTTTAATGTCTATTCAAATTTATATTCCTGGCAAGGATGTCCAAATGTTTCCTTTTCTGCATATCCACTGCAGTATGTGTTACCTACCAACATTTTGAGGATTGAGCCCACAAGTGTGTGGTTATATCTGATTGTGATATAACCTGAAAGCATAAAAATTCCAGAAGAAAATGAGAAATTTTTTTCCCATTGGTGTTGGCAATGGTTTTAGATAGAATATGCAGAGACTGTGCAAGGAAAAACAGCTGAGACTATATAAAGCTAAAAATGCTTCTATACAGCAAAGGAATCAATCAATGAAATGTAAAAGTAGACTTGGTTAAAGAAAACTGTTTCTAGCCCCATGTCTGAAAAAGCTCAACATCCAAAATATAAGAAACTTACACAACTCACCAAAATTTAATATAAACCCCTCATAACCTAATTTAAATATGGTAAAATACTTAGATTCTGCCCTAAAAATTAAACAAGTGTGTAAAGACATATGAAAGTTACTCAAGATCACATATTAGGCTACATAAACTGATAATTTAGCTTTTCTGCTTCATTTTTCTCACAGAAGTATGGGTGCACACTCTCCATCTTTCACAGGGCGTCTTGAGATTAGTTAGCAAAATGCCAGGTTCTCATTTTCCCACATTATGCTTCCTCATTATTCCATCTTAATTGCCAAGAAAATCTCGAGTCTGGAAAACAACAAAATGTAGATAAATTGCTAGATAATCATCAACTTTGAAATTACTTCAGAAATAATAAATACATTACTAGACCCAGATGTGAAGAAATATAAAATAGACCTACAAATCAACATTTAACTTTACAGCTGCTCAAAAAATACTTGCAGTTATGCTGATATGGGAACACATGCCACTAGTCTTCACTACCTGGAGGCCACAGCAGGAGGAAGATTTAGGCTAAGGAATTTGAGGCCAACCTGGCAACCAGCTCTAAAAATTGACCCACACAAAAAAACCAAACTGTAATAACATTTTTAAAAGGTGCCTTCACAGGTGATTTCTACGAAACATGTAATAAGGAATCAGTAACAATAATTCATGATCACGTCTAAATGTAGAAGAAAACTGACTAGTTCTGTAATACCAGAATTACCAGATAACACAGCATAAGAATAGAAATTGCAGACCATCTTCCTATAGATGTTGAACCAGATATTCAAAACCCCTAGCAAACTGAGAACAACAACAAAAAGTATTATTTGACTTCACGACCAAGAGAGACATTGTCATATGGTAAGTTTCCAAAAATCATTTTGATAGAGAAAAGCTTTTGGCAAATCACTTACCAAATTACTGTAAAACCTATGGCCAATTACAACCAGGGGAAAATTCTTTTTAAATCCACTTAAGGGCAGCTATGAAATATTTTCATACTTAAAGGTGTGAACTGAAGTTTTTATCAATTTATTTTTAGAAAAAGAAAAAATGTATGCTTTTCTAACTTCTAAATATGGTTTGATAATATTAAAAGGAATTTTATACACCAAAAATCAAATAGCATATGCAGATGATACTATTATTTCTATAATGTTTCTAAGCAATATCCATGAACTAATGAAACATAAGAATTAGTTCAATAATGTCATGGGTAAAGTGGTCAACAATAAATCATTTAAATTATATACAGTAGCATTGAGCAGTGTTAAAATCGAGGCACAATCCATTCACAAATATAGGTATAATAATCTAAATAATAGTATTATCAAAATAACTGTTCATTGCAAAGTAAAAAGTAAAGGTGAAAGTAAAATGCAAAAAAGATCATGGAAACAAAATGTGAAAACCGTTAATATTCAATGATTAAAAGTTTGATTTTGGGTTTTAAGGGTCGATAGGCTTCCTCCAGACTAGCGTGTTGGGTGGGGCCAGGCTTCCTCCTCTGGTCTGGCCTGGCACGGTGCCGGGTTTCCTCCTCGGATCTGATATGTATTCTATATATGTGAGTTAAGTTATTAATTGAGTTATTGAGCTCCATAGTTTCTTTATTCAACTTTCGTTTGGAAGATCTATCCAGTGGTGAGAGAGGTGTGTTAAAGTCACCCCAGATCACGTTGTGGTCAATTGGACTCTTGAACTTGAGAAGAGTTTGTTTGAACATAGGTGCCTCATTGTTTGGGGCATATACATTTATGATTGTTATGTCTTGTTGGCATATGGTTCCCTTGAGCTGTATGAGATATTCTTCTTTATCTATTTTGATTAACTTTGGCTTAAAGTCTACTTTATTTAATATAAGTATGGAGACCCCTGCTTGCTTTCAAGGTTCATGTGAGTTGTGTTTTCCCAATCTTTCACCTTCAGTCTGTCATTTCCTGAGTCTCCTGGAGGCAGAATAATGTTGGATTTTTTAAAATCCAGACTACTAGCCTATGTCTTTATATTGGCGTGTTTAAGCCATTAATATTTAAGGCTATTATAGAGTAATGGTTTGTATTTCCAGCCATCTTTGTTTATTTTTGCTACTTGACTTGAAGTGTTAATTATTGTTTAATTTGTAATGTGTATCTACATATTGATACAAGTTAAAAATTAATTTAATTTTAATTGAACATGTGTAGTGATTAAATAAGTGCAATTTCTACCTTCTAAAATATCATTTTGATGTTTGAAACCTGTGAAATCTTCTTAGAATGTTCAGAGTCTAATAATTACTTATACAATTCAAACTATGGGCTATAAAACCCTCTTAACTGCTTTTTGGCACTCCTTGCCAACTGTCTCTTGAAACAGAAGTAAAAAGCTTTTCTCTTTTGTGGTTCTTTGTTATCAACTTTTTCAGCTTCAACATATGAGGGCAAACATACAGGATTTGTGAAATATGAAAAATCACTAGAAAAAGACAGTCTCCCATGGTAAATCCAGAAAAAAAGAATATACATTTAAAATTTGTAGACTATATTCCCAGTGACTTGTGAGGCTAAGACAGGAGGATGATGAGTTAAAATCCAGCAACAGCAAAGCCCTGAGCAACATGGTGAGATGCTGTCTCTAAATAAAATATAAAATAGGAGTGAGGATGTGGATCACTGGTTGAGTGCCCCTGAGTTTAGTCCCTGGTACCCCCCAAATATTTTAAATAACTAGGCCTTAGTTATTTTTGAAAGATCTATATATAAATGGCACATGCCAATTCTTATGAATTTATTTTATGTAAGTCAAATATTATATGAATATTTTTGTAGTATAAGCTTAAATTGATCTATATTATCATGTAAAAAATAACTTAAAAATTGTTTTAGGTGAAGCTGAATGCCTGCAATCCCGTTGGCTCAGGAGTCAGACTGCAAGGCCAAAGTTCAGTAACTTAGCAATATTTTTCCCCAATATAAAAAAATGGCTGGTGATATAGTTTAATGACTTAGTGCCCTGGGTTAAATCTGTGGTACAAATGAGAGGAGGAGGGTTTTAAAATCACCTTGTCTCAACAACAAAAACAAATGTGAAATTTAAAACCAAAAACTGCATTCTATCACTTTTCTGTGACACACAGAATCTGCTTTAATTCATTTTAAACATTTGAATCTTACACAATCCAAGTTTTCTAACACTCAATAAATGACATGTTTTAATCAAGCGGGTCTCCAGGCAATTGGATAAATTTAAGGTCAGTGTAGCTGAGGAATCTGCAGACGTACAAACTGGAGTGTGCAGGTGCCATGAATTTTCAGTAATAGTCAAGATCTCATGGATGGACTGTTTATTGCCTTGAAACTATTGGAAAATTGTTTTCTGATGGTAAATTTATATATCAGTATTGGGAAAAACTTAGACCCTTTCCTGATAATATGCTTCAAAGAAAGGGACACAATTTCATGCAATAATGAGGAGAACTAATCTACATACAGGTAGTGGCCAGAAGAAAGCACAGTCTGGTCATTCTGCTAGCTCCGGTTTTGAACAACAATCATCACTAAATGATGTGCATCAAGTATATATGGTTAAAATTGTTTAAATGTACCATGGTAGTGTTGTGAAGAAATATCTATAGTAATGTCCATCCTAAGTTACTATTGTTAGAAAGCATCCTAGAGAATGGGAATGATTCACAGATGACTGAAATCCTGAGCTATGTACCTTCCCAGCTGTGCACATTATGCCTGGCACAACATAGTCCAGGAGATCATGAGACATAACACAAGCTCTCAGACATCAAGGACGTAATCTGAGAAACACCCCTCAAACAAGGGTCTAAAGAGTGATACTTCTACCTTGGTCCACAGGTGCCCTATCGTACTGGGCACTCATGTCCTTTATGCACTTGAGAAATCAAGCTGCTTCTTGGAGTGGGCATTATGTGTGGAAGAATATGTAAATCACAGGGAATCTAACACAGATTTCTGAAATAGGTTACATTTGAAGAATTCACATATGGTAAGAAGAAGGAAAGACCAAGGGAGGAGATGAGAAAAAACAGATCGCACATGAAAAAGAAATTTTCAGAAAAAAATCACAAGTTTTGTTTCTTAGAGCTGATAGTAAAGACTCCCTCTAGTATCTGGATCCAGGAAGGAGTCATGTTAGATATGGTACTCTCACTAAAGTCAGGGGAGGCTGTGTGAACCATGCACCATCATCTGTGTTGCCACCATCTAGTGAGGACTGCTCAGGCAGTAAACACGAGCTGGTGGTCAGGATAGAAGTAGAGAGAATTACAGGAGAAGGACACCCCACTGCAAGTTAGGGTTATTTGGACCCTCTGTGTGGGCACATTCCACAGTGAAAGTGAGAGGAAGAAACATCTCTTCTCCCCTATGCAGTGTGAGCACCATCCTGTTCATAACGGGAGAGGAAATAGGATCTGTCACCCCTAACAACACATACGTAGACTTACAGCTTGGGGTTGTCCTCATCTCACAGCTCAGCTTCATCACTACTGCCAACCCTCCCCATGTCCTCTTGGTATTCACTAACAGACAAAAGGGAGATGGAGAATTGAGACTGGTCTTGCTTCAAGCAAGTGGGCTTGGGACTGATGTCAGCCTCGGCAAAAACCTTATACATGTGGCTCTTTGTGTGCTGGGAATCTATGAAGAGCACCAGGGAGAAATGACTGACATCTCAGAGAAGGCGACACCATCACCCAGCCCCTCTGCTGCAAAACACACCCTCCAGTAACACAACGAGCAAACCCTGGGCAAGACTTGACTGAATGAATGGCAGCTCTTTGTGAGAAGTAGATATGAGAACCATGCTTTACTTTTATAAATTGTCAGGGTATTAAAATACAGCTCAGAATTCACACTTATAGCTATGACATTTATATTACTATTATTTCTCTAGTGAGAAAAGCCACTAGAAGAGAAATTGTTCTTTAAAGTCAAGAAAGAAGAAGCCCCAGAGGTGCTTCTCTGTGGGGACAAGTGCATGAAGTACTGCATACAGGGCATAGGTTAAGGGCGTCTGCGTGGCAGGGCTCTCCCCATGCTAGGCGTGTGAGTGGAAAACTGCTTACCCCATCAGCACAACTCTGGGCACGAGGCCATGTGTTTTATTCCCACTACTTTATTGTTCACTGCAAGGACAGTTAGCAGACATTGCATTGGTGGCTGTCTATATTTTGCTTAGGCACAGCCTGAGTACATATACATGGTAACTGCACAATAAAATCAGGCCTGCTTCCTGATTGGTCTCTGGAGGATTTGATTAGAGACCCCACAGCCACACTCTCTTCTACCCTGTTCTGTGGACCGCCTCAAGGATGAGAGAGCCCATACACTTCTCTGCAGACCCCAAGCTCTCATTACTGAAAAATCCACATGATCCTGCAGGAGAGTCTTTTTCCCCCTGACTGATATTGCGATGGAAGAGTCAAGTTCAGCTTTCAGCTTTCCTGCTTTATCTTGTTCTCTGTGTCTTGGGGTCACATTTATCTGTGAATGATAATGACATGAAAAATTGAATTTTGGAAAAAAAATCTGAAAGTGATCAGGGCAGGATGGGTTTCAAGTGTCCTGAATGTTCCTCTAAGCAAAAATGAATTTACACATTTCCATTATTAGATATTACAAAAGGTTTTTAGTGATTAAAACAGAATGGACTAATACATAAAAAATATTCTTCCAAATTCTTTTGAATTATATTTCTAAGCCTATAATTTGGCACCATGAATTGGAACTTAACATATTTATTTGAATTTCTAAAATATTTAATGTACTTCCTTCTGATCACAGTCCCTTGTTTGACACTTACCAACTGAAAATTTTTAACCATGTGAGATTCCATTCTATAAAATGAGGTTTTGAACTTGTTTGACACTTACCAACTGAAAATTTTTAACCATGTGAGATTCCATTCTATAAAATGAGGTTTTGAACATAGAACCTCATTTCCATCTAAAGATTTCAAAATGTACAATTATTCAAACCAAAATTGTTCTATGAGTTATGAAGATGACCAAAGCAAGATTATCAATCAAAATATTATAACTTATTAATTCCCCGGTAATAAGTATACAAATTAGTAGTGTTTAAAATCTCTACATGACATACCATATGTAAGTTATGTCCCATGAAGTTATTAAATTGAAAATTGACGAAGTAAAACTGACATTCCCTATAAGAAAAATTGACTCATTTTAGCAGGATCTCAAAAAAGCAAACATCTTTAGAAGACAATATCCTCATTACACCATACAGAACATGGTCCTCTGGGCTCCAACAGTCTTAATGAGCTCAGAGGACCATGTTCTGTATGGTGCAATGAGGATATTGTCTTCAAAAGATGTTTGCTTCTTTGAAGAAGCAAAGAAGCTACTGGGAAAACTCACTAGTAGATTGAATTCCATCCTCAAATGCCATTTTTAGAATCCACACTAACTCTGCTTCTGAGGACACAGAGGTACTTTGTCACCTGAATAAGCTGAGCAGAGCACAAGCACTTGTAAGTTTTATGGAAAAGATGTGTTAAAGTTCTGTCTCTGCAGATTTGTAATTTGAATGTCTGTAGAAAGGCAAGAAGTTCCCACTGGAGAACACAGAACTGTGGCTTCCCAAGTGGAACATGTCATCTCTCTTAATTTTATTGTCTTCTCTGATGGATAACAGCAATCCAATGTATCTGGGCTTCAAATTCTAAAAGTTTCCTGGACACATCTGGAAAAAAATCTAGATTGAGATCATTTTCTCATGTTGATAAGGAAACTTAAATTACTCTAATTCTGGTCCTAAAATCAAATTAGTCCAAACCTGTCCCACAACTTATAATGCCTCTACTTTCATGTGAGGGATTCCTGGCACCCCCATAACTTCCCTGAAGCCTGAAGTATGTGATGGGCCCTTCTTTCCTAGTTTGCACATGGAGCAAACCTTCTTGTGGTTAGTTATGGTTTGGTAAGTCATCTTTTCCAAAGTAACAGTTCTATGGCTTAAGCTCTAAGTGAAATGTTAAAATTAAAAAAGGAAGAGGAAGACCTATAGGTCACATGTTGTAGAAATTACAGGCAGATGGAAGCTAGTCAGAGCCGAGGCAGAGTCCAAGCTGGAGTCCACTCAAAGAAACTTACATGATAAACTCCACCTTCTTTGAGAGAAAACTATGTAAAAAGCAGGCTCAGTATCCTGGGTACTGTATATAGATATACATAAAGCATTAAAGTGCTATATTAAAAAGGATCCCCATTATCTAGAGTCAAAAGAAAGGACAGTCATTTCAAGCAGACTCATTTATATTCCAGTTGTAGAAATCAGAAGATAGTTCTTGAACACTGTCATTATCGACATGTGAAGGGTTAGTACAAGCATGATAATGAATGAGACATTTGTTTTTTCTAGAGGTAATTGCAAACTTGGACTAAATGAAAATATATAAAATGAAAACTAATATCTACAGACAGAAATTCCACATGGATTGGATGAGGGAGGTTGGAAAACTGAAGAAGAAAGTCACAATAATTGCCAAAGCATGAGACCTCCAAAGCCACATGAGAGGGAAACATAAAACAGGAAAAGGGTGCAAGTCATTGAACAAGTATTTTAGCATATGAACAGTTAGGAAAGACATATCAAGGGTGGAGGAAATGTATCCCCTCATGCAGCCCCCATCCTTGACCAGCCATATGAAAGTTTTGTGCCTTTGGTGAATTGGGCTCTGCCTTACTCCCTGGCATAGCCCATTAATCACCAAGGTGCCACCTTGAATACTGTCCTCCATATACACTCACCTCCTGGGAGGCTTCTGAATGAGCCATGGCAGAGAGTTAAAAAGTACTCCCAAATTTGTTGAGCCAAGAAGATCTCTTTGGAGGGGTGGAGAATTGCATACCACACCTTTGTTGTAATGTGGACATGCTGTGTAATTAGATGTTGTCGAGTCCAATCTCTTTGTAGCCCTGATTTTTCATAGAGAGGCAAATAATTTCATCGCTAATTGTGAGGATTAGGCCAAAACATACTGAACAAGTGGGTTCCAACTAGTTCAAGAAGGCTCTCTGGGGAGCTGAGCATGGTGGTATTTGCCTCTAATCTCAGCAGCTTGGAAGGCTGAGGAAGGAGGATCATGAGTTCAGAGACAGCCTCAGTGAAAAAAAATTACTAAGCAGATCAGTGAGATCCTGTCTCTACATAAAATAGGGATAGGGAAGTGGCTCAGGGGTTGAGTGCCCCTGAGTTCAATCTTCATCATTGTACCTCCCCAAAAGAGAATGTCTAGGGAGTGAGTCTCAGTCTTTTGATTTATAACAACTTTCATGAAGTTCTAAAGTGTAGAACTAGTAGAGAATAAGTGTTATGGGCCAAGCTCTGGGTTGGATGTGCATCCATTTGAATCAAGGATTTTATATATATTTATATATATTATAGATTTGATGTTGATCTACTGATGGAATATTTTCTACAGAAGGCATGTATTTGCGTTAGTTAAAGTCTGAAATAGTAGACATATATTTTAAACCATCTGCAGCTACATATTGAAAAATAATAGTCATCAGAAAATCATGTATGTGAAGCTAGCTCATTTCATGATTCTTTAGAACATGTAGATCTATAAGGAAAGATAGTAAGAGAAACAATATAAGTGAAACATTCATTAACTTGGGATACCATTTAAAAATCTGAGGTGAATCTTGATCCACAATCTGAGTTCCATAACAAGACCCCTAAGGCACAAATATTAAAAATCAAGAATAAATAAAGGGGATAGATTCAAACTAAAAAGCTGCTTCTCAGCAAAAGAAACAATAATTGAGAAAAGAATCTACAGATTTTATACAAATCTTTACTACACATAATTCAGAAAAAAGCACTAATGTCTAGGGAATATAAAGAACTCAAAATTTACAACCAATAAAAAAAGGACTCAAAATTAACACAAACAACAACAACAAAAACCAATTAACAAATTGACTCACTAACTGAACAGACAACTTCACAGAAGAAATATAAGCCATCAACAAATATAAGAAAAAACATTCCAACTATCTAGCAATTAGGAAAATATAAATCAAAATTACTTAAAAATTTTATCTCATTTCAGTCAGAATGGCAATCATTAATAATACAGGCAACAA
Source organism: Ictidomys tridecemlineatus (assembly GCF_052094955.1). NCBI lineage: Eukaryota > Metazoa > Chordata > Mammalia > Rodentia > Sciuridae > Ictidomys > Ictidomys tridecemlineatus. The sequence continues at coordinate 19,738,675 of NC_135492.1, read as the reverse complement.
TAAATGTTGGTGAGATTGTGGGGAAAAAGGAACACTCACACATTGCTCATGAGATTGACTCCAAATTTGTGCAACCACCATGGAAAGCAGTATGAAGACGCCTTGAAAAACCAGAATGGAAAGATCATTTGACCCAGCTATTCCTCTCTTCAGACTATACCTAAAGGAATTAAAAACAGCATACTACAGGGAAACAGCTGCACCAATGTTTATAGCAGCACAATTCACAATAGATAAACAATAGAACCAACCTATGTTTCCTTCAACAGATGAATGAATAAATAAAATGTGAGATATATATATATATATATATATATATATATAATTTCCCCCACCAATGGAATCTTACTTAGCTTTAAAGATGAATGAAACTATGCCATTTGGTGGTAAAAGGATAGAGTTGAAGAATATCATGCTAAGTGAAATAAGCCCCAACAACCCCCACACACACAAACACAAAGGACAAATGTCCCTCTAAAAAGTGTATGCTAATTCACAATGGGGGTGGGAAAGAGTAGTTATTTAGATTAAGTAAAGAGGATTGCAGGGCGGGGAGGGAATATGGAGATAAAAATGATAGTAGAATGAAACAGACATTACATATAATACATAATATACATAGATGCTAAAGCACTCAAAAAGGTCAGGGGAGAGAATAGAAATTCAGTGGATTAGACAAAGTTGAATTGAAGAAAAGAATAGGGAAATAGGAATACAAATGACAGTAGAATGAATCAGACACAACTTTTCAATGTTTATATATAAATACACCACCAGGGAAGGTCCACACCATGTAGACCTCAAGAATGGAATGCTAACTAAAATGAGTTTTACTCCATGTATAATATGTCAAAATTTGCTCTACTATCATGTATACCTAAAAAGAGTAATAAATTTTAAAAATGACAAGAAAAAGTTTGTATACCAAGAAGTTTTTTCAGTTAAAAACTCTTCAATGAATGGTAATGTCATTAAGGTTAAATAAAAGTATAAAAGAATACTTTGAGCCCATACAAAACAACAATGGTAAATAGAGTTGCCCAAGTCAGTCTGTGAAACTAGCTATAATTACAAAATTTTTGGTTTACAACTCTTTTCTATTTGTTTTACAAAGCAGCACAAGAACAATACTTACAAGTTGAGCAGAGAGGAAACATTACAGTGCAGTGTTATGAATACTATGAATAGTGCTGTGGGCACTCAAAGAAAGCATTCTCAATTTCCTCCCCCATGAAATAAAAAAAATCATACAGTTGAAAGACACACTAGTTACTGATTAGATAACACATATATGTGTTTGTGACATTCAGTATGTGGGCAGCTTCTCAACTTGGCAGGTCAGATCCAAGAGATAAGGAAGACACTCTCATCACACAAGACAGTGTTTCCTTGAGTAATACTATGAATGTAAGAGAGAAAGCAAAAGTGAAAGACACAGGCAACTGTATTGCCAGACTAGGAAAACCCCAACACTGAACCTATGTACTGGGGAGTCCCAAAGAGCTTTTCAGGGTCCTGACTTGGAAGTGCTTGGCAGAGCATCCTCTCCACAGGTGAGAGTCTGAACTCTTGTTGTAACTTGTATTTAAAGTGAGGCCAAATAAATACAAGTTAGAACAAAGAAAACTTCATTCTAACATCTTGCATGACCTAGTGATCCCATGAAGAACACTACGTCCTCCCAAAAACAGGTCAGATCCTAGAACACTACGTCCTCCCAAAAACAGGTCAGATCCTAGATAGCCTTGAGATGACTAAATAAATTGGGATTCCAATGAGTGAGCCACCGAGCCAGATGCATTAAGAAATCAGCATTCTTTATCTGTTTCATCAAGGAATGCAGACATCATTCAAGCAATAAAAGGGAAGATCTTTAGTATTTTCTTTAGACCTCTAGGACTGAATCTTCCCTCCTGGCCTTATAAATAGTTTAAACTCTCATATGTAAAACGAAGCCAGTTTTCTGCATAAAATAATGTGGAGATAAGCATGAAACCTAGAGATTTACCCTTTGAAATAAAGAATGGTGTGAATATTATTCTCCTAGAACTTATCATTATATTTCAATATTTATTTTCCCAAATAAGTTAAATGAAATGTTGGTGAGTGGTTTTGTGTTGACCCAAAAGGCTCACATATGCAGAGAATATTGTGTTTTTACTTTTTGAACAGGACTTGTAGATGAGAGTCTAAGGTTTATTTTAATCAAAATTGTGTTTCTCTCTGTGTGCTGTCATGGGCTCTTGGAGCTATAAGATCTGAGGAGGGACAAGGATACTTTATAGTATCTTATAATTACTGGGTTGCAGAGGGTTCTGGGAGACCATGACACATGCTATCTATCGTATAATCCAATAAGTATAAGAAACATATTGTAAATTATTTAGTAGAACCAAAGGGTCTATAAAATGAAAATATATAATAAGATGTAAAATGTGGGGGCATAAATGCTCCTATAGTATGTCTTTTTCTTTTTACAGTCATCATTTTACATGTTTCTAGTTACACTTTTGTACTGGGTATGCAAAACTAAAAAAGTGGTTCCAAATTATGATGTTTTTCCTACACTAGATGTGAGTATAGTCACCTCAGTGATAAAATTCATAGAATTCATGAGGAATTGCATGGTTTCTTCAGTCCAAGAGTCAGGATGGGCCTATGGACCATGTGGATTTCCAAGGAAACATTAAGACTCTTTCCCCCTTCAGCAACCCTCTTTTATTGCCTGAATACGCATGTTGGCTCCTAGTCTCTTGGGTCTTTCTCCTCTCCCTGATTGGGAGCTTGTATAACTCTCCGGAGTTGTAGATCCCTTAGGGGAGTACTGCTAGTCTATAAGGTGAAATGTTAACCTCATGATGAAAACTTGGGATATCTGGGCATTATTTTAGTATCCCTAGGTCCTTCGTATAACTTTCTTAATTTTCCCAAAATTACATACAAGAGAGTATATAATTTACATAAATAATATTCTCCAAATAATACTTGATTAAACATATGAAATAATTAATGGAGACGTTATAGCATTATTTACACAATAGAATGTTTTACTATTGCATCGATCCATTAGCAAAGTGATTCATGGGAGATGTGTGACCTAATAACATCATTAAATGCATGACAAGGTTTACATTAAGAAATCCACACTTTATTTAGTATCAAATTGCATCTGTAATGAAATACAAGTAAAAATGCTATGTAAAACGGGCATGGTGGACCATGCCGTTACCCTAGAGATGTGAGAAGCTTTGCAAGTTCAAAGTCAGGTTCCATAACTTAGTGAGGACCTATACAACTTAGCAAAACCTGTCTCTAAATATAAAAGAAAAAAATCTGAGGATGTGGTTTACTGATTAAGTGCCCCTAAGTTTAAGAGACTCTTAAAAATTTAAATTTTAAATTTCATATAAATCTTAAGAGACTTCTGAAATAATCAACTCTGAGTATTATTATTTCTTCAGTTGTGAAAAATGAGACTCTTTAGTAATTGTTGATTTATACTAAAATTATATTCTTTTAGGGATGCACAATTCTATACTTGTATTTTCTTATTTCTGCAATACCAGCTAAAGATGTTAAGAAAATTTTCAGCAAATGTCAAAAGCAATTACCCATTTTCTACATTTAAATGATTCTTTTTTCCACCTAGGTCCCCAATACTTCAAGGAATGGGCTATACATAAGAAACTTACTACAATTTTTATATTTGTCAAGATGTTTTTGTAAATATTTTGCTGTTATTTAAGGTACACACTTTGGACAAATGCTACTCCACATTTGGTACAGATATGAGGTCAGAAATTAAAAAATGTTGGAAATTTGAATACAGTCTTGGACACATTCTTTGGGTTTCCATATGCTATAAATTCTCCAGTGTTTTAAAAATGTTTGATCAATGGCCAAAAGCTTTGCAAAAATTTTTTCCCATGTTCTCTCACTCGTATGAATTCTGAGGTGCTGAGTAGGGTGTTAACAACTATTGGAGACTCTTTCACCTATTTTACATTTATATGATTTCTGTGCTATCATGTCTCTGGTGTGAAATAGTGTTGAACTACTGTGAAATAAGTGTTGACTCATCCTCAAAGCCACTGATGCAATGTTTTCATTGTAAAACTTCTCTCCAGTATAAAATCTATAATGTTACTAAGATGTGATCTTCAATATTAAAAGCTTTGCCATTCTTCACATTTATAAGACTTCTCTCTAGTATGGGTTCTCTGGTGTCGAGTAAGTGATGATTGTTGATTAAAATCTTTTCCACATTCTCTACATTTGTAGGGCTTCTCTCCAGTGTGGATTCTTAGGTGCTGAGTAAGTGATGATTTTTGACTGAAACTCTTGCCACACATTTTACATTTGTAGGGCTGCTCTCCAGTATGAATCCTTTTGTGACAATTAAGCTGTGATGTGCTATTAAACGCTTTGGCACACTCTTTACATTTGTAGGGCTTCTCTCCAGTGTGGATTCGGTGGTGCTGAGTAAGTGATGATATTTGACTAAAACTCTTGCCACACACATTACAATTGTAGGGCTTCTCTCCAGTATGAATCCTGTTGTGGCGATGAATATTTGAGTATATATTAAAACCCTTGCCACACACTTTACATTTGTAGGGCTTCTCTCCAGTGTGGATTCGCTGGTGCCGAGTAACTGATGATTTTTGACTGAAACTCTTGCCACACACTTTACATTTGTAGGGCTTCTCTCTAGTATGAATCCTGTTGTGGCTATCAAGATTTGAGTTAGTATTAAAACTCTTGCCACTCACTGTACATTTGTAGTGCCTCTCTCCAGTATGAATCATGTTGTGGAGATTAAGATTCGAGTTTATATTAAAACTCTTGCCACACACATTACATTTGTAGGGCTTGTCTCCAGTGTGTATTCGCTGGTGCTGAGTAACTGATGATTTTTGACTGAAACTCTTGCCACATACTTTACATTTGTAGGGCGTCTCTCCAGTATAAATCCTGTTGTGTTGATTAAGCTGTGAGTTTGTATTAAAACTTTTGTCACACACTTTACAAATGTAGGGCTTCTCTCCCGTATGAATGCTCTGGTAATTTTTAAGGCTTGGTTTTTGACTGAAACCTTTGCAAAATTGTTTACATATGAGGGCATTACTCCAGGGTGTGTCCACTGGTGACAAATAAGATTGGAGCTTGTATTAGAAGTTTTGTCACATTCTTTGCATTTGCATGGCATATCTCCTGTACAAACACTGTGATGTTGAGTAATGTTCTTGAGTGCATTGCATTCTTCACATTGGTAGGTCTTCTCTGCAGAATAAATTTTTTGGTGTTCAGTAAGGGTGAAAAACACTTTAAGGCTTTTACACACTTTTTACATTTACAGGTCTCTCCTTCAGTATAAATCCTATGTTACTTAACAAGTTATAACTTTTCACTAAAAGTTTATTTTTACATTCTTTAAATTTGTGGAATTTATCACTGTCATAGTATCTGCTGTGTTTAAAAAATATATCAAAGCATTTGCCTGCTGAATATCTTCTATACATATGGGGCTGTCTTTCCCTATAAATTTTCTTGTATCAAGCAAGCTTTGCACTGTGGTTAAGAGCCCTTTCACATATTTTACACTTGCAGGTTTTGTCTTGCCTAAGAATATTTTAATGAATAATAGTTTTTGATCACTAAAGCAAGACTTTCCTACATGGTCATCTTGGTAAATTTTTTTTAGAAAAGGATTAGGATTTCTCTATATTCATAAATTTTATCACCAAGGAAAATACACTGGTCATTACTCAGGGTAGAGACATGGCTTATTGTGTTACTTATAGCATTATCTATATAGTGCACTTTCCAGAAATCTGTATCAGAATTGTCATTAAGCTATAGTGGGGAAGTAGAAACTTTTCTACAATTTTTAATATTGTCCATTTGGGCACAAGCAGAAATTAATCTTTTGTTTCAGAAAAATGGATATTTTATAAAGAAACTCCCAAAAGAATCACTTTTAGAAATATCTTTTCTGTGCAAATGTTTGACTGGAATTTTAAATTAGTGCTACTTTTATAATTGGCCAAGTTGAAAACTGATGCATGGACTAGATTTCAAATTTTCCACATTGTCTTTCAGTTCAAAAATGGCTGTGGATTTTTTCTTAAAGACATATAAAACTCCTCAAAATAATTGGAATACATTGAATTTTTTTCAGATATTAATTTTCTCTGGTGTCTTTTGACCAAATTTTTTTATCATAAATAGGGACTACTGATTGATTTTGTCTATTATAATACAATTTTTGAACTTTACTCTCACCTATATTTTCCCATTGTTTTTTTGGTTGTAAATAGTCAAAGTCACACTTTCCATATCTTCCCTCTCTCTCATTTATTCCCTGCTCTGGGAAAATTTGTCGATGATGATGAGAAGTCATGGCTGTAATAAATAAAAATAACAAACATGTTTATTTACTGAACTGGGCTGAGTGTATTTTGTAGACCTAAGAAATTACAGCAAAAAATAACATCAGCAGAGGTGTGGATTATTAAATCCAAGTCTATCATTACTCTAGTAATATATATATATCAAATAAAAATACACACAGAAAATTACTTTGAAAATTTTCCTAATCATCTTTATGTTCACAGTATTCAAGATGAGTACATTACAATGAAGAGTAATATAGTAGAGAAAAATGCATTGTGTTACACAAAGAGTTTCCTCCTTCAGAATATATTTTCAAAATCTACCAACTTTCTTCTGTTTCATTAAAATATAAAAATATGAAACATGTGAATATTTGAAGACTGTTCAAAAAGGGGTCCCTGCTTACCAACAGAAAAAAACATGGCTAAATCAATTGTAAGCAAAGTTATGAATCACTCAAAGGAAATAGTCAATTATCATTTAAAAGAAGTTTACTGAACTAAACCAACACACAAAAAACAGAATAAAAATTAGTCAAGAATTGTTAATAGTAATAAGCAGAAAATGTATGTTGAAAGACTTTCTTTAGAAAAGGTCTGAAAGAGTCAGGGGTGGTTGTACATAGGAACATAGGAGGTTGAGCTAGAGCATCAAAATTTGAAGGCCAGACAAAGTAAAAAATGCAAAATGCTAAATCGCCCTTAAGTTCTCTTTCCAGTACAAATAAACACACCTCAGAAAATAGGAAAAAGGAAACATCCAAGCAGCTCAGTTTTCTACAAGTTGTAAAGATTAAATTGGGTTGTAAATCCATGTTTAAAAACTCAGGATACTGAGAGCATCCAAGAGAAAAAGAAGGGTCACCTAGAAATGTGTAACTATATAATTGTGAAATCCTTAGTCCAATCTTCACAACACAGGAAGGAATTCAAGTCTATCTATATTCAAGGGATGAAAAAATAAAATTATCAACCAAGAAATTATATTCACAGCTACTACCTTTCAAAAGAGAAGGAAAATGAGGACTTTAAACATGTAAAAATATACACACTATTCATCAACACTGGATCTGTTCTCCAAAAAGTACTAAAGGTAATCCTTCATAATAAAATGTAAGTGCACAGCATCATAAGTCATATAAAATTTTAAAGATTTGTTGGCAAAAATAATACTATTTTATTGTAATGACAGGTCTCCAAACATGTAATTTTGCAATAAAATTTGAAAGAAAAAAGCATACCAACAATACTGTTAGTAGGCATATATAACTGTAACAAAAATATGATTTTAAAAGGACACATAAATATATTCAGTTTTTTAATAAAGTGAAGTGAAGTTGATACTCATACAGTATGAGTAGGAGATTCTCCATTTTTAGACTTTTTTGTTGGCAAATGCAAGATTACAAAATTCTGATTAAAACAAAACTTAGATATCTGAATTCACTCTAAATATTGCAATTGTAGATAGTCTACAGGATACTCTAAATCTAAGAACACACACATACTGAAAGCAAAGAGATATAATAATAACACATACAAAAGTAATTGAACAAAACTTTGGCTGTCTAAATTATAGTACACAAAACATACTTTAAGATAGTTATAGGACATAGAAGACGTTTTAAATTAAAAATAACTTTGAAAAGAGGCAAAAGAGAGAAAAGGACCCTATTCCTAGGTTCTGAATTAAGAGTAAATACATTCACTATGTACTTCATACTTCCCAAGCACACAAGGAAAACACTGAGAGGGTTGAATAAAAACAAAGAATCACTGTCATGCTAAGAGACATTAATCCCCACTTACTGAAAAGGGAAATACAGTGAAGCAAAATGGTAATTGCAAAGCATAAGACTTTGAAAATATTTTGAAACTACTATAGACTTATAGAATCCCTGTTCTTTATCACAACTGGGATATTATGCTGGTTAGATCAATTTTATATATTAAAACAAAGGTTAATATAAATTTAAGTGATAGTCATTTTGTAACAAACATGGAATAAATATTTGAAGTCAAAAGTGGTAGGGATTTTCAAAAATCCCTAAATATGTGTCAGTTGATTGAACACTCTTGGGCATGCTGTTGTTCAAAATTGAAAGATTAAATTTAAAGATGTTTATAGTATTTAAAGTTAACAAGAGGCTCCATGTAGTATTCGTTAACATCCTATTGTTATAAAAAAATTTTTGCAGACAAATCTATCCTTTAAATTCTATAAATATCCCCCAAAATACAAATAAGACTATTTCCCTGCTAAAATAATATATTAAAAGTTACAGCATTCAATTGTAAATGCAAACATGGAGTCAGGTAAACGGAGTTCTTAGTGAGTGTGGCAAAAAGCCCTCACATCAATAGCAAATTAAAAACATTGCACACTAGTGTTGTTAGATTGTTATTAAACAGAGCCATTATGGGGAACACAAACCAAATATCCCTTGAAAAGAATGATGAGCCATATTGGAATATAGAAACTATAGAACTTTGAAGTCAAAGAATTTATTCTAATTATATATTTTACAAAATGTATGTATACTAGGTTAACTGATATGCAACAGAAAAAATACTGCAGAATTCTAGAACGTGAAAACATCTGTAAACTAAAGAAGCAGCTTTCTGAACAAAAGAGAATAGTTTTGTGATGAGATGACAGAAATGAGCCATTGCTTTCTAAGCATTTTTTATTTTTTTTTTTGAGATTTAAACTTTTTAGAGATCTATTGCATGAAAATTTGAATTAATGTTACTGAAATGTATATTTAAAATTTTGGAGACAGTAAGTTGTATTTTGTGGTTTTGATTACAATGCAAATTAATAGATAAAGAGAATTGCAACATTTCTCAAAGCTACATTTAAAATAATGTGATCTTTATCCTATAAATAAGAACAAGCTCATCCATATATAAATGATGGGCATGCATGTAATCTCAGCTACTAGGAAGTCTGAGGCAAGTGAATTGCAAATTCAAAACATCCTCAATAACTTAGTGAGAACCTCTCTTCAAATATGAGGTAAAAAAAGCTTGGGGTGTAGTTCCGCATGAGAGTATCACTGCCATCAATCCCCATTACACTTATACATAGAAAACTTCAATTTCTACGTACATGGGCAGAATCAAAAGCCAATCAAAATAAAATACAAAAGTCATGGACAAAAGAGGCTTAATATTTATACAAGCAAAAGCACATATAATATTATTGGCAATACAAACATGAATCATACATATCTTAGTTTGTAAAGCAATTAACTGATATGAGAAAACCCAGTCCTTAAGAGGGAACATATTGTATACAATTAAAAAAGAAAAAAAAAACAATAAAATTGTAAATATCTACCAATGTATTATTTTACAAATCCTCTAACTCATATGAAACTTACACCATCTCTCGAAACAGCAATCTTTGTTCAACTTGACATTCATTCCATGGCAGATAATTTCACAGAAAATCCATTACACATATCATAAAAAACCCTAATAAGGTAATTTTAGTGAAAAAATATAAAAATAAGATTAGAGAAACTGACTTATGATAATAAGGTATTACAATGGGTGGACCTAGAGGTCTCCAGAAATGTGCAAAACTTTCCTGCAAATAATGGAAGAAGGGCTGGAGTTGTAGAGTAGTGTTAGAGAGCTTTCCTAGCATGAGTGAGGCCCTGGGTTCAATTCTCAGAACCATATATGGATAAATAAAAAATTCATTAAGAACTAAAAATATTTTTAAAATTATGGAAGAGCTGTCAGATAATATTGACACTCACAAGGCAAGGGGAGTGTTTTGTTGTTAATTTGAATGTATGGAGACATTACTGAAGAAAAAGCAGGATACTACATAATTTTAAAGCACAAAACACAGAACAACTTTTTCTGATAACAAGAGAAAGAATTCAAAGCTTCTCGAAAATATTTTCTGCTGGATAATGTCTCAATGAACCTTTTTGAATATAGGTTGCCTCCCCTACCTCAACTATGTCCTCTGCTATATGCGGGCCACAGGATTTGACATCATTGCATTCCTCTAAGTCAACCATATTTCAAGTGAAAAATATATATCTTGCCACCAAAAGAAAACATTAATGGTGAAAATAAACATCATTAACATTGTCTTGTCAGCACCAAGAACTACCCCATCTTCTTTATTGAAAGCATAAATCTGCAACACATTCTTGTGGAGAAGTTCCCAAAAGATATACTTCAAGGGAAGAAAACTAAATAATGATAATTAGGAATTTTGAAGGAAAGTTATGCTCACCCACAAAGACTAGGTTGCTGTAGTTCTCCAACATCACTTCTCTATATAAATTCTGCTGAGCAGAATCCAGGAATTCCCATTCCTCCTCAGAGAAATCAATAGCGACATCCCCAAATGTCAATGGCTCCTGAAATAAAAATTGTTAGATAAATAGAACATGGACCAAACCATTATTCAGTTTTTAATATGAATTAAGAGTTAGTAGAACTGACTGTCATGTAGGAGAGTGAATTTAATTATGTAATAAGATACTTTGCATTATCTAATTCAGAGGAAAATACATGAGTCCAAAAAAAGTATATATATATTCCATACCAGAGTGAAGTAAAGGATATATACCATAATCTAAGCAATGAAAAAAAGCCCAACTTTTTACTTTTCTGCCATCAGTGAATGTGAAATTTGGCAGAAATTCCAGATGCAGATCAGACTTTTCAGAGATATTCTCATAAGGTGATTGTGCACAAGGGAGACAAAAAGACTGCTAAAAAAGCTTTTGAAAACACTGTGGTTCCTATTCTCCCTGCTTTCTATCCATGAGATAGATTGAGATCCCCAATTCAATTAGTTTCAAGTATCATCCATGACACATTCCCGATGTGTAAAATATTTATAAAATATTAATGTTTGGAGACAGGTAAAGTGACACTTCCACCTCGTGAAAAGACTAACTTGTAATATTTCAAGTTCTATAAGCAGTTCAACGAGTGAATCAATTTGGTACAATGGAATGAACAATGGGTTACAGAAGACTTCAAAGAGGAGATTAAAAAATTCTTAGAGGTAAACAAGTTCATAGACACAACATATCAAAATCTCTTGGACACTATGAAAGCAGTAGTAGGAGAAAACTTCATTGCATGGAGTTCATTCTTTAAAGAAGAAAAAGTCAATAATTAATCTCATACTTCATCTCAATGCCCTAGAAGAACAAATCAACAGCAAAAGCAGTAGAAGGCAAGAAATAATTGAAATTAGAACTGAAATTGAATTAAAAGAAACAATTAAACCTTGACAAAAAGTTGGTTCTCTGACAGACCCTATGCTAATTAAGACAAAGAGAGAGAAAATTCAAATTACCAGCATACATGATGAAAAAGGCAATATCCAAACAGACACTACAGAAATAGAGAGGATATTTAGACATTATCTTGAAAATGTATACCCCAATAACATAGAAGACATACAAAGCATCTACAAATTTCTTAAGTCATATGATATGCCAGATTAAATCAGGAAGACATACAAAATTTAAAAAAACCAATATTAAATGATGAAATACAAGATGCCATCAGAAGCTTATCAACCAAGAAAAGCCCAGGCCCAGATCGATACACTGCCGAGTTAAACAAGACCTTTAAAGAAGAAATTCAAAATACCAATATTCTTCAATTTATTTCAGAAAATACAGAAAGAAGCAGCACTTCCAAACTCGTTCAATGAGGCCAATATCACCCTAATCCCCAAACCAGGCAGGGACAAATAAAAGAAAGAAAACTTCAGGCCAATATCTCTAATGAACATAGATGCAAAAATTCTGAATAAAATTCTGCCAAATTAAACACAAAAACATATTAAAAAGCTCGTGCACCAAGATCAAGTGGGGTTTGTGCGGGAATATAGGGTTGGTTCAACATATAGAAATCAATAAAGGTAATTCATCACATCAATAGACTTAAAATTAAGAATCATATGATCATCTCAAGAGACACAGAAAAACCATTTGACAAAACACAGCACCCTTTCATGTTCAAAAAATTAGAAAAACTAGAGATAACAGGAACATACCTCAACATCATACTGGCTCTCTACATTAAGCCTAAGGCCAACATCATTCTAAAGGGAGAAAAACTAAAGGCATTTCCTCTAAAAACTGGATCAAGACAGGGGTGCGCTCTCTCACCATTTCTATTCAAAATATTTCTTGAAACACTGGCCAGAGCAATTAGACAGATGAAAGAAATTAAAGGAATAACTACAGGTAAAGAACTTAAATTAGCACTATTTTCTGAAAATATGATTCTATAACTAGAAGACCATAAAAGCACCACCAGAAAACTTCTAGAACTAAAAATGAATTCAGCAAAGCAACAGAATATAAAATTAACACATATTTTAAAAAAGACCTTTTTGTATATCAGTGTCACAGCCTCAAGAAGGAAATAAGAAAATCTATCCCATTTACAGTAACTTCAAAAAAAGAAAACATAAGATACTTGGGAATCAACTTAATGAAAGAGGTGAAAGATCTATACAAGGAAACCTACAGAACCCTAAATAAAGAAATCAAAGAAGACCTTAGAAGATGGAAAGATCTACCTTACTCTTGCATAGGCAGAATTAATATTATCAAAACGAGCATACAACCTAAAGCACTGTACAGATTTAATGCAATTCTGATCAAAATCTCAATGACATTTCTCATAGAAATAGAAAAAGCAATCATGAAATTCATCTCGAAAAATAAAAATCCCAGAATAGCTAAAGCAATTATAAGCAGGAAGAGCAAAGAAGGTGGTATCACTATACCAGACCTTAAACTATACTACAGAGTAAGAGTAACAAAAACAGCATAGTATTGGCAGTAAAACAAGCTGCTAGACCAATGGTACAGAATAGAGGAAACACAGACTAACTCACTATATTACAATTATCTTACATTAGACAATGTTGCCAAGAACATGCATTGGAGAAAAGATTGCCTCTTCAACAAACGGTGCTGGGAAAAGTGGAAATCCATTTTCAAAAAAATGAAATTAATACCCTATCTCTCACCATGCACAAAACTCAACTCAAATTGGATCAACGACCTAGGATTTAAACCAGAGACTCTGCATCTAATAAAAGAAGAAGTAGGCCATAATCTTCATCACATGGGGCTAGGCCACCCAAACTTTCTTAATAAGATGCCTATAGCAGAAAAATTATAAACAAGAATCAACAAATGGGATGGATTCAAACTAAAAATTTTCTTCTCAGAAAATAAAATCTGAGGTGAACAGAGAGCCTACATCCTGGGAGTAGATTTTTAACCCTCACACATCAGATAGAGAATTAATATCTAGTATATAAAGAACTAAAAATTCTAAGCAAGAAGAAACCCAATAATCCAATCAACAAATTGGCCAAGGACCTGACACTTCTCAGAAAAGGATGTAGAATCAATAAACAAATATTTTTTTAAAAAGTTCATCATCTCTTGCAATTAGAGAAATGCAAATCAAAACCACTCTAAGATATCATCTCACTCCAGTCATAAAGACAAACAACAAGTGTTGGCAAGTATTTGGGGGAAAAGTCACACTAATACACTGCTAGTGGGACTGCAAATTGGTGCAAAGAACATGGAAAACTGTATAGAGATTTCTTTGAAATTTGGGATTGAAAACATCATTTGACCCCACTATTCCTCTTCTCAGACTATTCTCAAAGGACTTGAAAACAGCATACTATAGGGTCATAGCCATGTCAATGTTTATAGCAGCACAATGCAGAATAGCAAACTGTGGAGAAAACCCAGATGCACTTCAGTGGATGACTGGATAAAAATATGGGGCATATATACACAATGCAATTTTACTCAGCAATAATAAAATCATGGCAATTGGAGGTAAATGGATGGTATTAAAGAGTGAAGTGAGGCATACCCCAAAAATAAATGTTGAATGGTTTCTCTGATATAAGAAGGCTGACTATAGTGGGGTAGGGAGGGGGAGCTTAGGAGGAATAGATGAATTCTACATAGGGCAGACGGGTGGCAGGGGAGGGAATGAGGCAGGGAATTAGCAGTGATTGTGGAATATGATGACAACATTATCTAAAGTACATGTATGAAGACCCAATTTGGTGCCAACATACCTTATATACAACCAGAGATATGAAAAATTGTGATATATATGGGTATTAAGAGTTGTATTGCAGAAAAAAATGAGTACATATATAATGGCATTAATTAGCATGAATATACTTTCTATACAGAGATACAAAAATTGTGCTCTATGTATGTAATAAGAATGTAATGCATTCCACTATTGTTGTGTATTTAATAAATAAATTTTTAATAAGAAAGGTATTGAAACCCATTGGGGACACTATAAGCCTACATGGCTATATATTTTTAAAACACAGGGATGGAAAGGAAGATGCATGAAAAACCTGAGAAACCAAGAAAGAATGTGCCTCAAAAAAAGATGCTACATTATTAGAATCCATGGTCAGAATAGCAGGATAAATGGTAGAAGGTACATAATTTTCTGTGAATTAAAGAATGATATGAGAGCAAATACAGGCAGCAAAGGATCATTTTGAAAAAGAGTTACATAAGTAAATACAGAAAGCAAAAGATTCCTTCAATAAGGAGATAGAGATTTTGAAAAAAAAACCAACAAAACAAAGATCCTTGAAATGAAAGAAACAGTAAACCAAATTAAGAACTCAATAGGAAGCATCTCCAACAGAATAAATCACATGGAAGAAAGAACCTCTGACATTGAAGGCAAAATATATAATCTTGAAAAAATAAAGTTGACCCCAGTGAAGATGGTAAGAAACCATGAGAAGAAGATTCAAGAATTGTGAAATAATATGAAAAGGCCAAATTTAACAACTATTGGGATAGACGGAGGCATAGAGGTCTAATCTACAGAAATGGACAATCTATTCAATGAAATAATACCAGAAAAATTTCCAAACATGTAGAGTGAATTGAAAAATCAAATACAAGGATCATATAGGACACCAAATGAAAAAGATCACTACAGGTCTACACCAACGCACATAATAATGAAAACACCTAGCATGCAGGAGGAGCAGAGCATTTCAAAAGCCACAAGAGAAAGGAATCAAATTACATATTGGGAAAACCAATCAGGATCTCTGATTTCTGAACTGAGACCCTGCAATCTACAAGATCCTGCAACAGTATAAACCAAGCTCTGAAAGAAATGGATGCCAACCAAGAAGCATACCCAGCAAAATTAAATTTTGATTAGCAATCGGATTTCAATTCAGATTTTATTTTATGACAAAATAAAAACCTTCCATCATAAACAAATTTAAATAAATTTACAACCAGAAACCTGCACTACAGAACATCCTTGGCAAAATATTCCATGAGGAGGAAATGAACAACAATAAAAAATCAGAAAAGGGTAGTATAACTCTAAAGGAAAAACCTATCAAAGAGATACTGACTTAGTTAGATATCAAAAATAAACAAAAATAACTGAGAATACAAATGTTGTCTCAATAATAACCCTGAAAGTTTAGTTCCAACTTAGCAATAAAAAGACAGGCAGATTTGATTAAAAAGACAAACAATATGCTGCCTCCAAGAGACTCATCTCATAGGAAAAGACACCCAGAGACTAAACGTGACAGGTTGGAAAAAAATATATTGCTCAGGCTGGGGCTGGGGCTCAGTGGTAGAGCACTAGCCTAGCACATGTGAGGTCCTGTATTTGATCCTCAGCACCAAATAAAACTAAATAATAAAGGTATTGTGTCCATATACAAAAAATAAATATTAAAACACATACCACTCACATGAAATGTGGAGGCAAGCAGGGGTTTTCATTCTTATATCAAATAATGTTGACTTCAAGTGAAAGTTAATCAAAAGGGATAAAGAAGGACACTACATACTGCTTAAAGGAACTATACACCAACAAGACAGAGCAATTATAAACATATACACCTTCAAATAAATAGAGAATCTATGTTCAAACAGATTCTTCTCAAGTTTAAGGGCCAAGTAGACCACAAGACAATAATTCTGGGTGACTTTAACACACCTGTTTTACCACTGGATTGATCGTCCAAACAATACCCAGACAGAAAGTATAGAACTCAATAAAACAATCAATAACTTAGATTTAACTGGCATACATAGACTATTTCATCCTTCAACAGGTGAAGACACTTTCTTCTCAGCAGCAAATGGATCTTTCTCTAAAATAGACCATATGTCATGCCAAAAAGGAACTCTAAGCAATACAGAAAAGTAAGGATACTACCCTGCATTCTATCAGATCATAATGGAATGAAATTAGAAAACAATGATAAAAATAGAAGCTACTCCAACACCTGGAGACTAAATAATATGCTAGTGAAGGAACAATTTGTTGCAGAAAACATCAAAGAGAATATTTAAAATTCTTAGAGGTGAATGAGGACACAGATACAACATATAAAAATCTCTGGGACACTATGAAGGCATTACTAACAGGAAAGTTCATTGCATGGAGTTTATTCCTTAAAAAAAATAAAAAGTCAAATAAATGACCTAAAATTACATCTCAAAGCCCTAGGAAAAACAATTAATCAACACCAAAAGAAGTAAAGGACAGAAAAGAATTAAAATCAGAGCTGAGATCAATGAAATTGGAACAAAAGAAGCAAATAAAAATTGACAAAGTTACTGGGAATGGTACCAACATTTGATCTAGCTATCCCACTCCCCAGTCTACACCTAAAGGACTTAAAATCAGCATAGTAGAGGAATACAGTCACAATGTTTTTAGCAGCACAATTCACAAGAGTTAAACTGTGGAGCCAACATAGATGTCCTTCAGTGGATGAATGGATAAAGAAAACATGGCATTTGTACACAATGGAATATTACTCAGCAATAAAAGAAAATGAAATCATGGCATTTGCAGGTAAATGGATGGCATTGGAGAAGATAATGCTAAGTTAGCCAAACCCAAATAACAAATGCTGAATGTTTTCTCTAATATAAGGAGGCTGATTCATAGCAGGGTAGGGAGGGGAAGCATGGGAGGAATAGATAAATTTTATTTTGGGCAGAGTGGTGGGAGGAATAGGGAGGGGAAAGGGATTAGTCAGAATAGTGGAATATAATAGACATCATTATCCAAAGTACACGTATGAACACATGAATTGATTTCAACCTACTTTATATACAGATATATGAAAATTGGGCTGTATATGTGTAATAATAATTGTAATATATTGTGCTGCCTTATATTTTAAATTTTTTTAAAATTTTCAAAATGAAAAGTTGGCTCTTTGAAAAACAAATACATTTGATAAAACCTTATCCATGATATAGAGCAGGAGAGAAATACTCTAATTACTAAAATCCATGATGAAAAAGGAAATATCACCATGAACATTAGAGACATAGAGACGATAATTAGAAATTATTTTGAAAATTTGTACTGCAATAAAACAGAAAATATTGAAGTTATCAACAAATGTCTAGAATCATGTGACTTACACAAACTGAGTAAGTTAAACAGATTATTTTCAAGCAATGAAATAGAAGACATCATCAAAAGCCTACCAACCAAAAAATAAATAAATAAAGCCCAGGACTCAATGGATACAAGACCTTCAAAGAAGAACTAACACCAAAACTCCTCAAATTATTCCGTGAAATTTAAAAAGAGGGAGCACTTCTAAACTCACTCTATAAGGCCAATATCTCCTTGATTATAAAATCAGACAAACACAGAAAAGAAAGTATACTTCAGACCAATACCTCTAAAAAGCAGAAGCAAAAATTCTGAATAAAATTCTGGCAAATCAAATACAAAAAACATGTCAAAAAGATGGTTCATCATGATCAAGTGGGATTCATCCCAGGGATGCAAGGTTGGTTCAACATACAGATATCAATAAATGTAATTCATCACATCAGTAGATTTAAAGATAATAAACTTATGATCATCTCAACAAATGCAGAAAAATATTTGAATAAACACAGCACTTCTTCATGTTCAAAACACTATAAAATCTAGGGATAACAGGAACTTATGTCAACATTTAAAAGGCTATTTATGCCATGCCTCAGGCCAACATCGTTCTAAATGGAGAAAAACTGAAGGCATTCCCTCTAACATCAGAAACAAGACAGGGATTCCCTCTCTCACCCCTTCTATTCAATATAATTCTTGAAACACTGGCCAGAGCAATTAGACAGATGAAAGAAATTAAAGAATAAATATAGGAAAAGATGAACCTAACCTAGTAGTATTTGCTGATGATATGATTCTGTACCTAGATGACTCAAAAACTCCACTAGAAAACTTCTAGAACTATAATTCAGCAAAGTAGCAGGATATAAAATCAATAACCGTAAATCAAAGGCATTTCTGTATATCAGTGACAAATTCTCTGAGAGAGAAATGAGCAAAACTACCCCATTCACAAAATCCTCAATAAAAAACAATACTTGGGAATCAACAAGAGGTGAAGGATCTATACAATGAAAACTATGAAACACTAAAGAGAAATCAAAGACCTTAGAAGATGGAAAGATTTAACTTGATCTTGAATAGGCAGAATTAATATTATCAAAATGGTCCTACTACCAAAAGCACTCTACAGATTTAATGCAATTCTGATCAAAATCCCAATGGCATTCCTCTTAGAAATAGAAAAGCAATTGTGAAATTTATCTGGAAAAATAAGAGACTCAGAAGAGCTAAAGCAATCCTTAGCAGGAAAAGGGAGGAAGGTAGCATTGCTATACCAGACCTTTAACTATACTACAAAGCCACAGTAATAAGAACAGCATGGTACTGGCATCAAAACAGGCTGGTAGACCAACAGCCCAGAGTACAGGACACACAGACCAACCCACAAAACCACAATTATCTTATATTAGACAAAGGTGCTAAAAATATGCACTGGAAAAAAGATAGCATCTTCAACAAATGGTTCTGGGAAAACTGGAAATCCATATGCAGCAAAATAAAATTGAATCTCTCTCTCTCACTATGCATAAAAGTTAACTCAAAATGGATCAAGGATCTAGGAATTAAACCAGAGACTCTCCAAATAGAAGATAAAGTAGGCCTTATCTCCATAATGTGGGATTAGGCTACAACTTCCTTAATAACACTCCTATAGCACAGGAATTAAAACCAAGAATCAACACATGTGATGGATTGAAACTAAAGATTTTTATCAAAAAAAACCCCAATAGAATAGAGAGCCTACACTCTGAGAGCAATTTTTACCCCGCATTCATCAGATAGAGCACTAATTTCTAGGGTATATAAAGAACTCAAACGTCTTAACACCTAAAAATAATCAAATCAATAAATGGGCCAAGAAGCTGAAAAAACACTTCTGAGAAGAGGATATACAATCAATCAACAATTATATAAAAAATGTTCATCATCTCTAGCAATCAGAGAAATTCAAATTAAAACCACTCTAAGATACCATCTCATTCCAGTCAGAAGGGCAGATATTATGAAGACAAACAAGAGTAAGTGTTCGCGAAGATGTGAGGGAAAGGTACACTCATGCATTGCTGGTGGGACTGCAAACTGGTGCAGCCAATTTTGAAATGAGTATGGAGATTCCTTGGAAATCTGGGAATGAAACCACCATTTGACTCAACTATTTCTCTTCTCAGACTATACCAAGAAACAAAAAGAGCACACTATAGAGAAACAGCCAGGTCAATGTTTATAGCAGCACAATTCACAATATCTAAACTATGGAGTCAACATAGATGCCCTTCAGTGGATGACTGGATAAAATAAAATGTGGCTTATATACACAATGGAATATTACTCATCATTAAAAAAGAACAAAATCACGGCACTTGCATGTAAATGGATGGAGTTGGAGAAGATAATGCTAAGTGAAGTCAGCCAATCTCCCCCAAAAAAATGCCAAACATTTTCTCTGATATAAGGAGGCTGAATCATAGTGGGTTAGTGAAGGGGAGCATGGGAGGAATAGATAAATTCTAAATAGGGCAGAGGGGTGGAAGGGAAAGGGAAGACACAGGAGATTAGCAAGGATGATGGAATGTGATGGACATCTTTATACAAAGTTCATGAAAATTTGAAACATGAAAAATTGTGCTCTATGTGAAATAAGGATTGTAATGCATTCCACTGTTGTCATGTATTTAAAAAATAATAAAACCCATAGAAAATCATGATCTAAAAAACCTCTAGAAAAAAAGAAAGAAAGAGGAAAGAAAGAAAGAAAGAAAGAAAAAAAGAAAGAGAGAAAGAAAGAAAGAAAGAAACTGACTGAGATAGGATGCATTTGGTGCTACATACCTGATATATCCAGTGGTCTGGAGGCTGAGGCAGGGGGATCACAATTGTGAAGCTTACCGTAGCAACTGAGTGAAACCCTGGCTAAATTTAAAAATAAATAGGCAGTAGTAATTTTAAAAAATTAAGAAAAGATAAAAATTCTTAAATAAAAATTTTAAAAAGACTGAGGATAGTGTTCAGTAACAGGGCACCCTGGTTCCAATCCCCAGTTTCACAAAAGGAAAAAAAGAATGAAAAAAAGTCCTTTTCAAAGTTACCGAAAAAATATTTTTAAATTTATACATTGTATATATGAAAACAAAAATTTTATTTCTCAAATGACTCTATTAAAGAGAACAAGGAGAAGTGACAGACGAAAGAAACGAATTGCCTCACCCTTAAAAAAACTCTTCTAAGAAAGAAGAACATAGACTACAAGAGAAACGCAGGCAAGAGCCGTGAACAGCCCCTTCAAATAGCAGGTATCTAAATGTCCCTTCATCACAAAACAATCAACATCTATAGAAAGGAGGGACTATACCATAAATTCACAATGAACACAAATTGATATAGTGTTGAAGAACATGTGGGTTGTCATGAAGGTTCACAGAAACAGATGTGGACCCTATAGCACCTGTTCATGTGGGGACACAGCACGCTCCTCCAGAGCCGAGACCCGGGGTCTGGTGAAAGAGGATGTCCATTTGGGAATAGATAAATAATAAACTATAGAAAATAACCATTTTTGGCAATCAGCCACATTTCGTTTGCCACATTGCATACAGTTTGACCAATACTATGAACACCATGTCAGTTTTATATAGCTGTCACATAAATGTCACATTTCACATATAAGCATACTTAAATAGTTCATCTGCGGAATTTGAAAAAATACAAATACAGATCAGCACATAAAAGACTGAATTACACACCCTGGGTATAGATGATAGGACTCCTCATTATAAAGAGGACAGCTTCCTTCAGGTTCATCTATGACAACAACCATCAAAATTTCACCATGGTTACTTTTCATTGAAGACGGGACCAAAGCAAACAGTTTGAAAATTCTCCTGGAAGGTTGAATCAATATGAAATGAACCAAGAATTCGGAACTCTAAGAGCAAAAGCAGAAACTATCATTAGCAGGCACTAATGCATATTATAAAATTATCATATTGCAGTAATTTGAGGACCAAAAAAATCACAAAGCAGAAATTTCATAGATGACTCCATATGTATGTAAATGTCATTATGAAGTGCATTGAAAAGGCCTAGATAAATGCCACCATCTCTAGCAGAGGATTTGATGTGAATGAACAGGACAACCCAACGTGAAGGGAGGTGTGGGAACTGGAGGCGCAGAGCACTGGTAGCGCTTGGGTGCAGGACGTGTGTGGTACTGGATTACACTCCATCACCCCAAAGAAGCACATATTGAGTAGGATTATGTTTCAAAATTATACCAGAATAGGAGGCTCCTAAATTCCCTTCACACATGGATACACAAAATAAACACCTACTTCTGTTTTGAGTCCCTTTTAAATAAAGTTATAATGGACTGAGAGACCTATGCATTGGACCACTCAGAAAATATCTACCATCCGAAGGGCAGGAAAAGTTGGGGGACACTTGGGAATTAGTCCTGCCTTGAGCAATGTGCCACATAATTGGTACAGAATACCCCAATCCAGTGTCACCCAGAGTAGAGAAAAACTGATTGGCGTCACAAATGGAGCACATGGGACACGAAATGACTTGTAGCTGGAAAAAGAATTTATCTGGTGCTCATAGAAGAAAGAGGTGAATATACACAAGTATCAGGGTGAGAGAAAGGGGGAGATTTTCAATGGCTGTGAAGGGTCACGAGCTTTATCCATGGGACAATGGCAGAAGAAGAGTAAGATTAAGAGTCCCAGTTTTTCCCTACAAGGGATTTGCAGCGTGATCTGCAACCTGTGGTTGCTAACAGTTGAGGTCCTCCCCAGCCAGTCCCTAAGGGTAGACAGGACAAATGCAGTCCACCCAGCAGCCCTTCCTGAGCCCTCTTCCTCCTACCCCAGTAATAACTCCAGGTCTAACCAGTTCTTTCTGGAAGAAGGTTCTCCAGGCACTCAGGGTCCCAATATTTTTTCCTTTCCATGGACTCCATCCTAATGCACCAAGCTTTGGGAGCAGTGGCAACTGTGCATGTGCATATCTCCGAAAGGAGGGGCTTCACATTAGTGTGCAAACACTTCCCTGGACTATGATCCCCCCTCCTAGGAGGAAAGCAAAAGCTGTCAAAGGCACAGCTCCCTGTTTCTTTCTAGAACAGGTTCACACCACCTTCCTGCAGTGAGCACAGGCAGCCTGGGTTCTAACCAATTGCATTAGGAATTCAGCCCCCAGCCAAGTAGGACAGCTTCTCAGTCTAAGTGCAGCTGTGGGAAAGGCTCCTATCAAACAGTCAAAGAAACTAGTCCTCCAATGTCATGGATATGGAGAAAGAGACCTGCTCACATGGGGCTAGAATATAAGCTCAGTGCAGCCATTTTTGAAAACAGCATGGAGTTCTTTAAAAGCTAACAGAGTAACAACAACTCTGGATGCATTCCCAGAGGAACTTGAACCAGTGTGTTCATAAAAGCTGCATTCCCATTGCTGTTCCAGAATCCACAGGAGCCAGGACGAGGGAACTTCTGAAGTGGCTCTGGCTAGGGAGACTCCTCCCAGCCACAGGGCCATCACCTACTCCCATGAGAAACTACTATCCCTAAATGCACCTGCTCATAGGTCAACAGGTGGCTGATATGCACCAGATGCTCACGAGACCTCAGATGAGCCAGGTGTGGGATCCTCGAGTCAGGCAGAGCCAAAACAGGACCAGAAAAATATCACAGAGGGCATGAGACCCCTATGACATGCAGTCCACAGGGGGAAACCTCAGCCCATAGACATTCTGAACAGGGGTCTATCCTAGGAGAGGAAGACAGAATACACATGCACACACACACACACACACACAAACTCACACATTTTTTCAAATGTCAAGTGGTTTTTGGTGTACTTTTCTCTCATGTAAAATGCTCATAATCAGAAAACAAAACCTTTGCTTCTTATTTTATTACAGTTTGGACAGGGAACTGGAATTTGAGAAATTCATTAATACATATGTACAGGTTTCATCTGGGAGACGGGGTTCTGGATCTGACATTTTTCTTCCCTTACATTTAGAACATTCAGGGGGCCTCAGGCAGGAGGGCCACACCTGAAATCCCAGCCACTCAGGAGGATGAAGTATAAGTTCAAGACCAGACTTGGCATCTCAGCATCTGTCAGGAGATAAATGATAGAAAGTACACGTGATGTAGCTCTGTGGGAAAGGACTTCTGCACTCAATCCACTATTCTCCCCATGCCCCCCCCCCAAAAAAAATGAAAACCTCAGGGGTGAGAAAAACCTGAAACCCCTTCAGATCCCAGCCCATTTTGGAAAAAAAAGGGCCCACGAACTGATAATTCTCATGGTCCCAACACTCTGAAATCCACCACAGAAGAAATTCAGGGAAAAGACTTGAGCTGCCAATTTTTACAGGAGATATCCATGTGTTTAATAATAAGAATAAAAGAATCCAACATCTTTAGAAACCCAAGAAATATAAAATAAAATCCTATCAGAGACAAAATTAAATAGTATCAATGATGATAGGAAACAAAATAATTCTAATAAACTGAAAGAGTTTAAGTGCTTCTTAACTATTTGTAGAAACTCTTTTGCTAATAAAGACACATGATAGACTGCAGGGACCTGCTGAAATCAGTACCAGAATAATACATTAATAGTCATGGTACATTCAGCTTAAACATAGTATAAAATACCATGGGTCAGTTTTACATGGGTGCCATATGCCGGTGGTATTATGTGTAACTCTAATGCACTAATAAACAATCCAGCATGCTTTACTCTTAATGGAAGCATCCAGTCCTAAAATTCATCCACAAAATTAAATATATGTAAACTTAATCAAGAAACTTTTGAATTATAAGAGAAAAAGAGTTATTACCTAACATGTACATTGTGAAACTGTACTGTTACAATTATCATCTAGGAATCACGACGTCAATAAAGCCCACCCATGAACCCAGGTGGATGTGAAAATCCTATACTTAATTGCAACGGAAAAGTCATTATCAATCAAACCCTAACAAGGTCAATCTAAGCAACTTAGCTAGACTCGCGGTCAGAATAAAAACTAAAAACTACCAGGGACATGGCTGAGTGGTAAAGCACCCTTCTGTTAACTAAAAAACAAAAAAACAAACTTCAGAAAACTAGCTCAGGAATAAGCAAGGTCCCTGTTCACCATAGCTCCCCTCCTGCAGGATAAGGGTGTTTGAAGATTGGAATTTTTTTTTTTTTTTTTTTTTTTTTGGTACTGGGCATTGAACTCAGAGGCCCTCAACCACTGAGCCCTATCTCCAGCCCTATTTTGAATTTTATTTAGAGGCAGGGTCTCCCTGAGTCTCTAAGTGCCTCACCCACTTGCCTAGGCTGGCCTTGACCTCGCAATCCTTCTGCATCAACCCCCTACCCCCAGCCACTGGGATGACAGGTGTGCGCCATCCCCTGGCTTGCAGTTGATTATTCTCTGGTTCCACCTGTCAATCACCAGAGCCCAGGAAGACGCTGGGCAGCCAAGCTCACCTGCCACTTAAGACTGGAGCAGGGGCTGAGGCTGCCCCAGGGGATGGGGAGGCTGGAGGGGTCTCCTCCACTGTCACCCTCTCCACCTGGCTGGCCATGGGGACTGAGGGGCACTGTCCCCAATGGGCTCAGACCTGTGGACGCGGAAAGCCCCCGGAGTCGGGGTTGGCCAACTCAGGTTCTGCCACAGTGGGTCCCACCTGATGGCCTCCCTGCCCCGCCTCCCTCCCCAGCCTTCCAGTCCAGGCGCCAGGTACCACTGCACACTCACCATTTCCTGGTGCCCAGCAGACAAGCCTGCCCTGGGGAGCTTCGGCCACTGCATGGCAGAGCCAACCAGGATCCCGGGCACAAGGGAAGCCTGGAGGCCAACTACACAGACCTCAGAGAAATAAATCCCATCCAGAGCATGGAGGCCCTCCTCCTGTTTGCTGGCTGCCCTCAGGATTGGACAGCTCTCAGCATGGGGGCTTCTGATTGGAAAGGGCGTCAGTAAGTCTCTGCTCTCCCCTGCCTGAGCCCAGCAAACCTTCTTTTTGAATGACAGCGGCAAGAAGGAGGCCAGAATGGCAGGGTTTGGGTGCAGCTTTTTTTTCCTTTCATTTTGGGGTCTGGGCATTGGGTTAGGGTTAGGGTGACCAGAATTCTAAGTTCTGTTGGGTTTTAATGTTAGTAAATTGAAGTCATTTTTTGAAAGTTTCACCACCTGGGCCCCCTCCTATAATAAGACCACCCAGAGCGTCTTTGGGGTGCTGACTTGTCCTCTGTTCATCTGTGCAAAATTATCCAAGCAGAACTGGCCTTTCACCCCATGGGAACTGTCCAGTGCATCATGGCCAGCGCTGGTGGAGGCTCACGGTGGTAGGGGGGGAGGGCAGGACCCCTGGAGGAGGTTCCACAGGGGTTGGCAGTATGAGAGCTGATGTTCCTCCAGCTGAGTTGAATCTGTATCTTGAGCCCACATTGAGCTGGAGGTAGAATAAGGAGATCAGCACAGAAGAGACCCCCAGAGCGCAGACCTGGGTAAACCCCAGCTGCACCGGGCTCCTTCTCCCTCTGGCCACTGAGGGTTGAATTCAGAGGCCTAGAACTCTGAGCCCCTTCCCCAGCCCTAGCTTGAAGTTTAGAGACAGGGTCTCATTGAGTTTCTTAGCACCTTGCTTTTGCTGAAGCTGGCTTTCAATTAGCCATCCTTTTGCCTCAGCCTTCCTAGACGCTGCAATGAGGGGCGTGTGACACTTTTTTTTTCTTTCTTTCTTTTTGAGAGAAATACCTGCGGTGGCCACAGGATAACAGCCTTGTGCAGATCAAGGCCACCCTGGGTGCTCTCCCTGGTTCCCACCAGTCCCCTAGATCCCAGGCAATGGAATCTTGCCTCCTCCAAAAACCAGAGACCCCCCTGCCCAGGTGTGCATCCTTATATCAGCTGAATACTCTGCACTTGACAAAAAGAAAAGAAAATAAAAGAAAAAAGACAGACCCTACCTGCTTGTCTTGATGCAAACAAAGCCAATGTGTTTCTAAAGAGAGCTCTGGTCTTGTCCCCCCAATTCAGTG